>NC_135020.1:6987666-7308820 GCF_051020955.1 Megalopta genalis | reverse complement strand
TTAGCTCGCTAAATATTCGTAATTGGTCGTTAATTGCCGACCGAACAGTTCCCTTTTTTTGCGCATGTAACGGCCTAATCGATAGATAAGAATCTCGTGCTCCGACTTCTTTTCGAGTCGCTCGTTTTGGTTTTGTTTCTCTGTTAACCATAATATGTATTAGGTTGGTGCATATGAAATGTTGGATTTTCTTTATATGCAAACGTTTGTCTTCCTGTTTTCGTTATGCTTTTGTCTTTGGCATAGCCTCGTTTATAGTCGTACTGTCTATCGCCAGAGTCACATTTCAACAAAGAAGATATTCTCGAAAGTGTACCATTTTCTTATTTGTTTTGAATTTCGTAAGGATATGTATAATTTTTGTATATGAATATAAACTTGGTAATAATACTGCAAAAGCTGCACGCTGTTAACGATCGAAAAGTGCAGCGTTGGTTTGCAACTTTTCGGTCTGATGATTTTTCCCTACAAAATGAACCGCGTGGAAAACCCAAAAGGTGTCTGTGAAAAATGATGCTCCGAAAGCACTGCTCATTCCTTCGAACTGGGAAGACAATTACAGCCGAAAAGTACTGCCAGTATATTGATGAAATGCATGAAAAATTGAAAATTATATACCCAACACTTGTTAATCGGCATGGCCCGATATTTCTCCACAATTGCGAAATTAAATGAATTCAAATATGAAATATTGCAGCATCCAGCTTATTCGCCGAATCTTTCGCCAACCGACTTTCATTTTTTTTTATACATTCAGAACAGTTTTTATGGGCTAAACAGTATGAAAATTAAGACAATCTGAAAAATTCCATGTGAGAGTTTATTGATTCCGAAGATCAGAATTTCTTTAAGAGACAGGCATCTATGCATTCAAATCTCGTTGGGAAAAGTGTATTGAAGCAAACGGAGCATATTTTGATTAAACAAACAGCTTTTGAAAAAAGATACGTAGTTTGATATATTCACTTAAAAATCCGACATTTCATACGCTCCAACCTAATATTTCGGAGATGGCCCATAAATGTTCTCTCGGTTCATGCAACGACCTTCCTCGACGTCCCTCGGCATTATACAACGAATCATAGTGAAACGGTGACGCTACGAACCCCGTAGGTCCAACGCGTTTTAATTGCTTTACCTGGGTGCATTGACCTCGCTTCATAAATCTTCTAGGACAGAGCGGATGAAACTACGAAGCGAAGTTCACGTGAACGTGCAACAACCCAGTTGTTAGATATGCGTGATGGCGATGATGGACTTTCGACGAACTGATATGGTTTCGTGGAAACAATAAACTATCAGGTTTAATACCCGTAGCAACAGTACAGTTAATTACCATTTAGAATGGAAATTAGCTCGGGTGACTGGTTTTGCGTTGGAATAAAAGTGAAAATGGATATTGACAGACACCATTCGTACGTGACGATGATGTACGAGTTCGGTGTTCCATTTAACGGTTACAAATCCATGAATTAATCATTTTACTCAACTAACGTTGTCCATTAGCTCGCTGCACGATTCATCATAATCTGCGCGATCAGTGCTAGGTCAAGTTAGACGTTTTGCACTCTAAATTCATTCTTCCGCGGATCTTATTCACCTTTTTACAAATAAATTCACCTTTTTGCAGACAAATTCACCTTTTTACAGATAAATTCACGTTTTTGCAGATAAATTCACCTTTTTGCAGATAAATTCACATTTTTGCAGATGAATTCACCCTTCTACAAATCAAACTCGCTTCTCTTCACAGCTCATTTTTTTACATTTCCAAAAGTGGTGCGAACCAATTTGTTTCCAACGTGAAGAAAAGTGAAACACAACCTGATAAATTCACCTTTTTACAGATAAATTCACCTTTGTTTTTGCAAATAAATTCACCCTTCTGTACATCAAATTCGCTTCTTTTCACATTTCATTTTCATACATTTCCAAAAGTGGTGCGAACCAATTTGTTTCCAACGTGAAGAAAAGTGAAACACAACCTGATAAATTCACCTTTTTACAGATAAATTCACCCTTCTGTAGATCAAATTCGCTTCTTTTCACATTTCATTTTCATACATTTCCAAAAGTGGTGCGAACCAGTTTGCTTCGAACGTGAAGAAAAGTGAAACGCGACCCGCGAAAGGACGAATTCGAAACTTTTGCTCCGGACTGTAGCCGCACGTATTGCTCGCTGAATCGGATTAAATGAATATCGTTCAATTTGCTAAATCGCTGCGGACTCGTTGAGCGTGTTCTTTCAGGAACACGAGTTTGATGTATACATCGCCCCGACCGCAAGACAGAGTTCTTTTTGTGGCCGTCCCTCGAGAACGATCTCGTCGCAACGGAGCGCGAGGACCCTGGGGGAAACAACTGACGTTAATGCTACCGGAAGACCACGGGTTTCGCGTCGCGGACGACGCGAACTTCTTGTTCGGGCTTATCTCAAACCGACGCAAAACTTTCGCGCGATCTCTCGGCCTGGACGTTGCCGACGTATCGCGAAAAAATGCCGGCAAGAAACAGCGAACACTGCCTTCACGGTCTCCGCGAGTCGTGACTACGTCTAGCGTACAATTTAACCCAATATTACGGCCAAGTGAACGTTCCTCGCCAAAGAAGTTCCGCAAGAACAGCCGCGCGAAGTAAATCACAGTCGGCTTCGCGAGATGTTCGTTCCTCGAGTAATCGAATACTCGTAACCCAGATCACGTCCGCCATCTTTGAACCTCTTCGTCCGACGCACGTTCCTGTTCGCGTGAATTAGATGCTCCTGCTGTGGAGAACGATCCACTGGACTTTCTTCTATTATACTTAGTCGTTGCACCTATTACCTGATTAACTTCGGAATCGTGCACTTCTTTCGTCCTTTTTTTCCTACGGGGTTCATCCGTTTGTGGTGGACTTACAACAATAGACTGAAGCAATCAGAAAGTTGGCTGTTCATTAGAATGATTATTTAAGTAGAAAACTATTTGTTATTTGGAAGTTTAAATGAAAAGAAGAATAAACACTTATTATTTGTATAGATTTAACATATTCCGTGCCACGTGTACCACCGATGGTACGTGCTTACAGTTTACTTAACCTCTTGACCTACGATTCAGGTTTTAATAACAACAAACACAAACAACAACAAGGTCGGTCACGCGCCGAGTCATTTCGGTTGCCCGGAACGTCTAAAGTCGTGCCAATATCGCACACGTCTTACAGAATTTAAATACAATGATTCTCGTTAATACGTTCAACGCCAATCGATAATCGACCATTAAAATTCCCACAAAGACAATGCAATTTAATTAATTAAACCGAAACTAGAAAGTTAACATTTATCATAGCTGATAAATTTCGCTTCAGAAACATCCTAGCCAAATTCCGTTTGTTCAAATATATTGCAATAAAAATGAATTTTCAAAATTGATCAAAAATTAATGTCACCCATATGTGACTGACGGGGCGCTCAATGTGTTAATATTCGAACACTTTTCAAAACGCAATAACGTTTTTAGAACTGGACTAAACGGCTTGAATTCGTTTGGATGATAGAGCGACCAGTCTACTAGACCATAACTAGAATGCTCTTTTTAAATTTTGCTGTTGCTTAGACTGATAAAAGAAAAGAAAATATTCTTGTTGTTTAACTTTTTTCTCTGAGCCCATAACGAAAATTTAAAAAATGTGTTTTATAGATCTCGGTAAATTATATGCATGTTAAAAATTTCACCAAAATTTGGAAATAATGGTCTTCCATCGCTCTAAGCGATATCAATCGGTTCACCAAGGAAAAATCGCACAAGTATATACTTCAATACTAATAAATAAAAATTACTTATTATATACTCTATTATATGTCTAGTATTATAGCAATTAATTAATTACTGTATTATATATTTTATTAATTAATTAATTAATCTATTATAGTAATCCTCCCCGTTACGAAAGTTATCATAGTACAAATAAATTTAAACTATTTACGAAGAATATCAACTGATCTTTTAAGCATTGTTCCACAGAAAAAATACTTGCGAAGGACGAGCGTGCGCCAACGGTGCTATTTCTATGCTCAAGATACGACATCTAGGAACTAAGTAACCAGCGCACAATATTTACGTAGGACATTCTGTATATCCGGCGATCTACCTTTAAGATAACTCGCAACAAGATTTAATCGCAAACGGTCCACGACCGAGCCACGCCTGCCGCAGACATATATTTCTCGTTTCGGCCACCCTTGGACTGACTGACATTGGGCGCGCTGGTCTTGACAAGTGTCTCGTTCTATTTCTTCATGGATAAACACCCGTTAACTTCCTTTGGGCTACAAACGGCGCCAGGACAACGCGGCGAAATAGCCAACATCGAACACCGTTAATCACAGTTGTTGCGCAACCGGGCCAATCATTCGGCACGTTCTTTTTCCATTTTCCTTTTCTTGCCGGCGCGATAAATGTCAGCGACGAACGCCGCTGAATAGCCGATGTCAGTCAACCGGTGCCCGAGAGCCGCTCGCAAAAAGTTTTCGAGCAATCAGCGAATACTTGGGGATGGGAGAGGCGTCATATTGGTCGGCTTACTTACATCGAAGCGTGTTATAAACTTTCAATGTTAAACAAGCTGTACTTCTTTATCGAGATTCACTTAGACTTCAAATATTTTCGAAATGCAGCGGTACCGCGGTTATATCCGAACCTCTGATATACAGGATGGACCGGAATTCGTAGTACAATCGAATTTGGTACAGATATACGCAACTGGTGCACTTCTTATAACTTCCAAAATATGCGTCGCACGAAAAAATTTTGTATACAAAAAAGATGCATAGTTTGAATAGGCATATTCTGTAGTGCATTTGCTTTTTTAATAGGTGGAAGCGTTTCGGAGATTTGAAGGTCAACTTTGTTTTTTTAAATAGATCACAATATTTTTTAAATCAAAATATGGAAGAATATCGAATTCTGAGTAAAAATGTATATAACCTTTATTAGCCCTAAACCTAGTAGTTAACGAGTAATTTCACTTTATTTCTTGAGAATTTTCCTCACGTAATATCAAGTTGGAGATTCAATCTTGTCACCGATTTCCGCAGGTTAGCGAGAAGTGAAGAAAATGTTCGAAAAATAAAGTATAGTATACGAATATATTTAATATAGTATACAGTATAGTATTTATATACTATATATACTATACTATTATATTTATATATAATATATTTGTATAGTATAGTATACGAATATAATATATTCATATTTATATTAAATATATTCGTATACTATACTTTATTTTTAAATATTCGTATACTTTATCATACAAATATAATATATTTGTATACTATACTGTATACTATACTAAATATATTCATATACAACACTTTTTTTTTAAATATTCGTATACTATACTTTATTTAAAAATATTCGTATACTTTATTATACTATATACTATACTTTATTTTAAAAATATTATACTTTATGTTTAAAATGTTATATCAAATTTGTATACTATATTTAATATTTAATTTGTATATTATATAGTATACAAATTTGGTATAATATTTTTTTTCGCGACTCCGTTTTCAAGAAAATCGACTTTAAAGTTTGTTTATCTTTGTAAAAGGTTATTATTCTTACATCGCAGTTGCCTTCGTCTGAAGTAGTGTTTACAAACATTACTTGTTGCGAACTATGTACTTATGTATCCGTCGTTTCGGCAAAGGAGCAAACGCCACGCGCCCCGCTTGACCAGCATGGACCCGATTGGCCTCTCGAAATCCACTTCTATTGGTAAACAAGAAGACCCACAAGCAAATCGACGCGAGAAGCAGGAGGGATCGCTCTTGCTCAGCGCGTAACTTAGCTAATAATATTCAAAAGACTGAAAATGAGAAGAGACTAGGTAGAGCGACCGACCGATTCTCCTTGCCCCTTGTGTCATTTAATTTATGCGTAGTGTTTCATTTTCTCGTTTCGACAACGCGAGTGATGAGAGAGCGAGAAAGAGCGAGAAAGAGAGAGAAAGCATAAGCACACGCATTCGGTGTGCTCCTAGCCGAAAATGGCGACCACGGGGAAGTGAGACGTGACGGGAGTCAGAAAGTGTTGCTTGTTTTTAATCGGCCGAACCCGAGTCCTTCGTTTCGTAGAAATTCAGTGTCGCGCGCATTTGGAGCTAACATGAAGGAAACATTTCTGCCAATAAGAAAAACGCGTTTATCCTACTATGGAGGACGTTAGAATGGGTAGATTGGTGGGGATCGGTTCTACGTTTTCCTCAGCGACAACTACATTATTTACAAAGATGAACAAACTTTAAGATCGATTTTCTCGAAAACCGAGCCCCCTGTATGAATCTTTTATTATTCAAACACGTCGCACATTTAAATAGATCAGTCAATGACGATTCACAAACAGCACTATTTATTGAAACAATCAGTATACATGTAATCTAATTAATCAGTTAGCTGTTTTTGACGAGTACCCTCGTCATTGAGAAATGGCTAAGAAACAGCTAACTGGTTTAGGTAAATAAATGTATAAATGTTAGCAAAATAAAATTAAAAAAATAAAACAGTCGTTTTACTTCAATCGTTATAACTGTCGCATATACACTTTTCAAAGAGATTGCAATAGCTAACTAGTTAAGAATCTAGTCTGCGCGGTAATGAAAAAAGTCAAATGAATTTACAGATTTTCTGTACAGTTAAGGGGTGGCACCGAAGCAGCATCTCAAAAATAAAACGCTTCGACTATTTGCTATGGGTGGATAAATAAATAAATATTGGACTTGTCGAGTTCATTAAACTTTGTTATACATGTCTCCATTCGTTTTGTTCGAATACAAAGCATCTATCTTGAAAAAAGCAGTTAAGATTTGTTCAGCACTAGGTACACACTACAAGATTTAGATACCCTCGCTCAAAAAGCAATTTCCAACTGCAGCGTATCTCCTTGCATCTGTTCTACTATTCGAACGCTGATGTTGCCTCGATCATTTCGGACAACCGAGGTTTCACTGTATCATTCCCGACTCCCAGTCAGCTTCAGAAGTATTCTATATCTTATGCAAATTACGGAGCACCCCGCACATTCGAATCTTCGAAACCGGCATCACTATGTCGAAGCTATGTATGATACGAAAATAATAATTCGCGATTCGCGTGGAGCTTCCAATCGACTTATTAACCGCTCGTCGCTGCGTACAAATTTTCTCTGGCGGATCGCCGAAGCGTCCCGTTTCCCTTTCAAATTGAATATTTTCATAATTCAATCGTTTACCGGCTGCGCAGATTCGCAGGCTGCCTTCCCGCTGTTCCGACGTGATTCAGAGAGCCGAACCTCCTGGTAATCTGCTCGCACGGGGACTTTCACTGCAAAAACCGGGCGACGAAATCGTCGCGTCGTAAAAAACGTCTCTCTGTCGCGGCCCAAGGGGCGTCGATATCCTCTCCCGTGGCTCCGGAGCTTATTACCACCAGGTTAAGTCACGCGTCGCATTCCTGAAATATATTTTCACCGGTGAACCTGTTTCGTCCCCAGGGGAGACGAAAGGATACTGGCCGGCAAACACCATGGACGCCTGACCTCGGATCATTATCTTTTCCCCTGAGAAAGATGCGCGTGTTGCACCCAGATCTCTTGCCGTGGAACGATCCGAGGAGAGACCGAACGATGATTCCACGCTTTTTGTCACGGTCCCCGTTCCCGATGGGAAACAGGGGCCCGGATTAGACCGAAACTGGACGCTCCGTGGTTCAATTAACCGTGGATATCTCGCGCGTAAATCCTGCGCTCGCCGGCCCAGAAGATTCCGTGCGACTTTATGGCTCGGTTGAAGGAAACGCAACGAAAGTACTCATCGGCTTTGTCTCTCCGTTGCTCTCTCTCTCTCTCTCTCTCTCTCTCTCTCTTTCTGTTTTATTTAACGCGACGTCGGCTCGCCCGAATTCGCATGCTTTAATTCGGTGTTCCCGAGACCCTTTCATTCGTATTCTTTATGCATCTCGAACCGTGCGTGACATATAGCGTACACGAACGCGCAGGTATAACACAATAAACTTAGGCAACTTATTCGCGGCTCGGAGAGCTCTTGCGTCACTCCTTGTTTGATTAAATTCGTGGCAATAAATTTAAAAGACGTTTATTCGCCTCCAGCCGAAGAAAATAATGGGACGCCTTATTTGGTAAGTAGAAAATAAGTGATCGCTTCGATTTGCTCTTAGAAATAGAAATTTCTGTCCTGTCTGCTAGAAAAGTCGACTGGGAAAAAACAGCTGCTATTAAGGGGCTAGACCGGTCTAGAAGGTTATTTTCTACACTTTCTTAGAGAACTTTTTCTTTATCAAATCAGTGGATCGTACGGTTCTACGGTTCCGACAATATTGTAAAAGTGCGAGGTTTTATTTTTCGTGTGAATCAGAGAGAAGGAAGTCTCGGCGCTTCAAATTTCAATTTTCTGATTTCACAACGTTTTTCTGCCCTTAGCATGTAAAAAAAGAAAAGTAGTAAACATCATTGTATTTTTGAAATTCTTAGTTCGCTTAATTAATTAATTCTCTTAGTTCAATTAACATTCGCATGAATTAAATTACTTCGTGTTTATGATACATTGGAAAATACACGTACGAAACCATAGTATCGTATTATAATCCACTGATTTAACACTAGATTGAAAAGAATCCGTCAAAATGACGTTTCACTAATTTTTTAATTCACGATTATTCATATCGTAAAGATACATTTATCAGTTATTTATTCAAAATTTATGTATTACTTACGGCAAATGTTACACTAACACTTGTTCAAGAAAAACTAAAGTAACTGTCTTATTGTTATTTTTATAAACAAATATAAAACAACTGTTTTTCGTGCTCCGTAAATCTAGTGTTAACACATTAAAGGCGGGGGATCTTGTCGAAAGTATGCTAGGTAACGCGGCGACCGCCCCGCCTCGTTTTTTGTCCTAGAGCGGGCGATATTTTGTGTAATCATAAAAAAATTTAGACTTAAAAAAGTTTATTTAAACTTTTAAAACTAAAAGAACTAAACACTAATTACACAAAAAATGTTTTAAAGTACATATTTATGAGAAGTCGAGATAAATCGTAATACTACGACTCCCGCCTTTAATGTGTTAATAAAAGGAAAAAAAAAGTGCCGAAGAGAGTAAGAAAAATAAGTCTGTAGACCAGAAGTCCTCCTTAATAGGTGCGATAAAGACTGGCGATGGCTAGACAAACACTTTCTCTATTGATACTTCGTGTGTACATACAACGGGTGTTATTATGTTCGGTTTAGGATTCATAAAGTTCATTTCCAACGTGCAAACGATCGTTACAGCGGGCGCCCCGTTCGCTAGAACAAACACTGTCCCCCGGCACGGCAACGTCTTCTAATAGTGAATACAGCTGCGCGTAACTTTCGCGCGTCGGACGCAATTATCGTCAATAAACAGAGAGCCGGTTCGACACCGTGTGGCTCACCGATCCCGTCGGTAATCCGCAATTAGCACCGTGCGGCGATCGTACGCGCGCACGAATATCACCGTCGCGTATGTATTCGAGGAACGTGAGAAGAGAAGAGGTCTCTCTCGGTGCCGACACCCGTTCCCAGCGCGATTAAAGCATGCGCGTGTGTACCCGAAGTCCGTGGATTCCGGGCCGGCCTGGTCCGAGAAGAGCACAGCGGCGATATCGTTTTCACCGCGTAGGACACGACGCGACGTTCCTCGTCGACAGCCTTGGTCCGAAGGAGACAAGCGAGCGCGACCGGCCGATAATTTAATCGCGTAATAAATATCGGTGGCCATGCGAAGGCGAACCAAATATTATGTTCAAACCAGTCGGCGGCGAGGAGGTTACGCGAACGAACCTGCTCGCGACGAAGTGTCACGGCGATAGCCGATCGACTCCCAAATCCATCTTCACGGCTTATTGGCTGCGCATTATAAACCTGACTTCAGCCGTGTTACACTGACGCGACGTTGCGTCCAAGCAACCGTAGCGAAGTTGCACCCTCGCTTGTCAACGTGTCAGCATCGTTTACCCGTAATCGCCGTTTTGGGTCGCATCGTCATTATTATTATCGGTGCGATTAAATAATGGTCGAGAAATTAAGTGAAACTTCGCTTCGGTGTTAATTCTGGAATCTGACATTCACGGTTCAGTGCACGAATCTGAAGCGCACGAAATTCAGAGTCGTGCGAAAAAGAAATTCGCGAGTCGTGCGAAAGATTCGATACCTTCGAAGAACTTGATTGAAATCTACAAATCGAAACGAAGCGAAGAAAAACTGTTTAGAAGATCTATAAATATGCACGATGAAATCTACATATAGTGGCCCACGAAAGTGTTCGTATACCTTTCAAAACGCAATAAGTTTTTTAAAACTGGACTAAGTGACTCGAATTTTTTTTTTAAATGATAGAGGAACTAGAGGGTGACTAAAATGTCTTGTTTAAATTTTGCTATTACTTGGGATAATAAAAAAAGAATAAAACAATCTCATTTTTTAACTTTTTTATCTGAGGCTATAACAAAAATTTTAAAAATATCTTATATGCGTGCTGGAAATTTGATCGAAATCGGTTAGCCCAGAGTCGAGTTACAGGCGTCATACAGACAAGATTATGCAGACAGCAGATTTCTTTCAGTTTTTGGTCAAACTCATGATAAAACTGCGACTTTTGCGATCTTTAATTTGTCGTATGTCATAATAACGTGAATCGATTTCAATGAAATTTTCAGCATGCATATAAGTTACCAAAATCTACGAGAGCCATTTTTTAAATTTCCGTTATAGGCTCAACTAAAAAAATTAAAAAACGAGAGTTTTTCATTTTTTTTGTCATCGCAAGTAATAGCAAAATTTAAAAAAAAGGCATCAATTGAAAAAAATGTAAGTCACTTAGTCCAGTTTTAAAATAGTTATTGCGTTTTAAATGGTGTACGAACACTTTTGTAGGCCACTGTACTAAATCTGTCGATACGATTTTAACGTTAAACCAAGCAATTCCGGTCAAATGACCGGTTCTTTATGTTTTATTTTACAATTATTGGAATTATAAAGATATTTTTATAGGAAATAGTTAAATAAATATTTCGATGAAAGCACACATTCTAATATGAATCTTGATAAATTCGAATTGTGAATAATGTTGAATCGTGATAAATTCAATCTTGTGTTTTTTTTCTAGAGCAATAACTAGAAAAGCTCGGTAGGTTTGGTGTTAAAAATTAAAAAAGGTTGTTATTATTATGCGTGCAGAAATTCTAGTCTTTTCTCTCAATTTTATTTGGTTCATTCGCGATACGCGCATTATAAATTAACTTTCCATCATTTTGAAAGACTTCCTCCCATGTTCTCCGATATTTTTTAAATCAATCATTTTTTTAAATGTTTTACTGGTTTTAATGTCTACGAAATATTTGAAACGGTGAATTGCTAAATATAACAGTTGCAGTATATGTATATCTCAATATTTGCATGGAAGACGGAATTCTTCACCAAGAACCGAATAATTATCACGCGCCATTTTTCATATTGAATTCAACCGTATAAATCGATTCTTCGAAAATGTACTTATATGTATAATAGATACACCTGTTAAAAGATAATATTTCTTCGTGACAAATTTAATGATGATGAAATATTATGCTAAGTTTTCTATCAAATCAGAATTTGATGATACGTCAAACATTTTTCTAAGATTTAATTATTATATAATTTAGACCCATAAATACACAAATAAACTATTGTTAGTTAATCTTACGTTAGTCTGTAACGATTCATATTATTAACTACCATATTGTCTTAAAAATATCAAACAATTTCAACCATGTGAACAATCTTTCGTTTCGGTTCAATCGAATGACCGGTTCACCTCTAATGCGTGAGCAGATTACCTGCGCCCTTCACATTTATCTGCCATATCATAACATAGGATTATCTTACCATTAGGCTTCGCCGGAGAAGTGTCAGAATTACGTCAGAAAATAGGAAATAACTGCAAAACAGTTAGAAGACGTTAAATGTCGAAGAGTAAATGAATATGAATTATGTATGGAAAAACAACAAAGATATGTAGAAAATTTCTACATTTACAAGGATATATCATGACATTAGTTCTTGGAGATGAAATGAACTGTAGAGAAATTGTTTATGTCTACAGAAATATGAATTTATTTACGTTTATTAGTAAATATATTTCTTTCGTAAAAAACGAAAGAAACCCAGAGTCGTAGTGTACTCATTTAGAAGCTTATTTGAAATTGATCGATGATATTTTCGTCTTCTTATTACAAAATTCTACGCTATGTTGTTGAAATAAATATGTTAACGAAACTGCAGATTTATAATTTACTAATAAACGCGAATAAATTAATATTTCTATAGACATAAACAATTTTTCTACAGTTCACTTCATCTCCAAGAGCTTGCCTAAATTCTTCGTTGCTGATTCTGAGCATTGAATCGTAGCTACTAAAACAAGAATATCATAAATATACAGTGTCCCAAAATCATGGTACTTCCATGAAATTAGGAGTTCCTGAGGTTATTCGAAGTAACTTTTTCCTTTAGAAAAATTTTCTCCGGGGCTTCGTTTACGAGTTATTAACGAAAAACAATGACCAATGAGAGGCGAGCTCGCCAGCGCTAGCCGGTCGAACCAATCAGCGGAACTGGGTCTCCACCGTTCGTTGGCTCGGCCGCCTTGCGCTAGCTCAACTCGTCTCTAATTGGTCACTGTTTTTCGTTAATAACTCGTAAACGAAGCACCGGAGAAAATTTTTCTAAAGGAAAAAGTTAGTTCGAATGACCTCAGGTACCCCTCATTTCACGGAAGTACCATAATTTTAGGACACCCTGCATAAATATATGTATATACAATAACCGATAAGTAACGCGTTAATTTCTTACTCCAATAATTTACAGAAAGTCTTATCAATTTTGTCAACTAGCTTAGAATTTTACATCACCGAACATCAAGTCACCGAACATGAAATGAAAGTGTAGTCCGTAATCGAGACGAAACAAAATTAACTTGTTTTTCTTAGATGAAATAAACAGCGGTTGTCCTACACGTGCGACACCGTTGGCGAACGTGATAACTGGGTCCACTTGATCGAGCGTTTTGCATATTGAAGAGCCAAAGAGAAAATTGATGTCGAGCAGGCGCCGCGCAGATTTAACGGTGCGGTTCAAGGGGACAAGTTTTAATTAAAGTTAAAGGTCAGTCAACCAACGTGTACTTGTTAGCGAATTCCAGCCCGGGGCGATCGTGTTCAATCTGACCGGCGTACGGATCACGAAATAATCAACGGTGCGCGTTACATTCTTCTAAATCGCGGTTGCCACGAGCTGTCAAAATAATTTTCACCGGTGGTGTGTATGTATTCCACTCGAGAATCGTCCAGTCACGTAATGGCGAGTGAAACGGACGCGAACGGTGCAACGACGGCGGCGGCAGCGCGGGTTTCGTCGAGTAACGGCTCGAACGATCGCCCCCCTTTCCCCTTCTTATCTTAATTTCATTACACGAGAGTATCGTTTTTCGCGCCTCTGTTGTAACATCCTCCCGAGCAATTAACGAGTGGCGGCGTCGGCCGCGCGAGCATAAACGGGATAGCGGTTCTATCGAACAAAGTGTTAGAAGCGACGTGATAACGGGCCCAGAAATCGGCACATGTTATTTCGTGGCTGAAGACGCGATGCAAGGACCGATTCGAGGTGAAACTAACAGGGTCTCTCACGACTAGCAAGCACGCGGCTCGTTTTTATAGCTATTGATTGTCAACGATTATAAAAACGAGCAGCAAGAATCGAACAACAGATTGTCCATTTTTGTGTACAATCTGAGCATCAATTTTGGGGAGAATTTACACTGTAATTATATTCTCGGTATTAATTATTATTTTCTCCGAGTAAAGCTACTGCATGGTCGTGTAATTCGAAAATCTTTTTCTTTGGCGTGGCTCAACTTTTAATTAAACTATTTACGGATCAGAGAAGGCACGAATCTTATTGGTTTTCACGCGATTGTTTGCGATAAATAATACATGTATACGAATCATCGATGATTTTTTATCGGAAACATTACATTTTTATGTATTACTCGATTTAGTTTGACTTTCTGTATGAAACAGTATGGACTTGATCGTGTTGAAAAAAACAATACTTTTGAGAAACATTTGAATGTTGAAGCCACTAAATTGAGATACGATCAAACTTAATAGTTGCTCGACATATGTAAGGCAATATATTTTTTTGTTAACTTCTGCGAATAATCCCATCTTCTCTTTCCAAATTGTCCATTTTTGTGTACAATCTGAGCGCCAATTAGAGGAATTTACTGAGCCTAGATCGCGCGGATTTTTACGCAAATTTTAATTTTCATACATCATTTTACAAGAATCGAATTAATCCTCCGCGGACGAGGATTTCTGAATATGCTAGAAATATTTTCCTCGGAGAGTTAGATTTGGTAGAAAAATGTCTTCAATAATGCGAAAACTAAACAATACATTTATTAGTCCGCGGATTTTTGTGCGAAATAAAAATGATCTAAAATAATTGTAAGAAATATAAATTGAATGAAAATGTCTACGCCAAATCAACGCAAAATTTAAAATAGTTCTTCTGACCCACGGTATTTCCATTTTAAATAACATAATGCATTTTGAACATATGCAACTGAATTTTATGACTAATGCAACAGTTATGCTTTCAACAGTTCTTTAAATATAAACAAATTTGATTCATAAAGTTATTTTGAAATGTGACATAACAATTTTTAGTGACGCCTCGGAGTCGCCACTCGAGTGCAAAAGGTTAATAATTTATGCAGAAGTTTAATTGTATTAAGTATTATAATGTTTTTAAGTTTCTGTTTAATTATTCTCGTAGTATTGCATATAACGACTGCGATCTCTTTGACTTTTTGTGAAATTGTTTAATGGAAGAAAATATATGAAAATGAGGGAATATGTTTCGAAAGTTGTTTCATGTTCGAATAAAGCGACCGAGGCTAAAGACGGAAACATTTACAAACATTTAAAGTACAGAGTAGTTTTGAGAAATAACGCGATGCTTCTGAGGCCGTACTTTGATATTTTCTAAGTAAAGCGAAATTGTAAATGAATACCTTGTCCACTTCCTTTATTTCTTTTCGATCTTCATAATCTGCGAAGCTATTAAATTTGTATAATTTGCGGTTTTGCGTTGTACCACGCCTGTTCCGTGCGTATTCATAACGCAGCTACGCCCGTTAATGGTTACTCGGGTGTGCTTAATCCTCTTTTAATTATTGCTCACTTTTCAATTGAGTTAATGTCAGAACTTTACGATGTTCACATTATTCTAACGAAACGTACGAAATTTTAAACATTCAATCGAGCTATTATTCCTCAATCAGACTCTCTGTATAAAATTTTACTGTCGTCACATTTCAAATTTACACCGAATGTAAAATTGTCTCTCTTTCTCTTTATCTCTCTCTCTCTCTCTCGCTCTCTCTCTCTTTCTCTCGCTCTCTCTTGCTCTCATTCGCTTTCTCTCTCTCTCTCTCTCTCTCTCTCTCTCTCTCTCTCTCTCTCTCTCTCTCTATTCGTCAATTTTCCAAAATAATTTCTACATTGCCAAATTTGTTTATATTAAAAAATCCGTTTAAAATGTAATTTCACGTGCAGAGATATTGTAGGTCGGAAAGTTATTTTTGGATTCGGTGTTAAAACGGCCCCGAGTGCAAAGGGTAAAAATGAGTAATTAAGCGTCGATTTCAGTACGTCTATAAAATCGTGCTAGACTTTCTGTTCGGACACGTTCGTTAGTCGGCTCGTTTACGGCGTATAAATCAGAAAGCAATCGAGTAAACCCAAGCGCAACGTTATAAATAACTAATTCCAAAGATCCTCGAAACTCTCGGGCGCGCTGCCTCCTAAAATGGAGCGCTGACGTGTCCAGGTGTAATCTGGAGTATCGCGATCCACGTCGCGAAGGATCGTTGAAAAAACAATCAGTGTAACACTTTTGCGTGGTTCTCCTCGTTAGAAACGGGGTCCCGTGTCGCTTCGTCATACGCCGATAAGTATCTCGGGAATAACTCAATAATCGACGGCAATAGAGTTCGTTTGATACGAGAACGGGCGCCACGATGTAAATCCTCCGTCCTCATCTCGGCCAGATGCAATAGCAGCGTTTTAATTGGTCACGAACCAAGCTTTCCTTTAAAGGAGACGTCATATCCGGTTTAATTGCCGGTGACACGTTGATCAAGGGTTGTTGTCCCGTGATTGCTGTTCGCTCCGCGCGCCGCCCGAGCGGCTTTCAATCGCGTCGTACATGATCCCCGCGGATCGAAGGACAAATAAATGGAAACGCGGAGAACAGCAGTAACAGCAGCAGCAGCAGCAGCAGGTCGGACCAATGATTGATTTATTTCCTGTCAACCGGCACGCCGGGAGAATTCCTCTCGAGGGAACGCGATTCCATCGAAAGCAAAACGAGCGATAGTCGTAATCGAAAATTGTAATAGTAATTACGGCGTAATAAGTACACTGGACCGATTACGGTGTCCGAGAGCGGTTCTCCGATTGCCTCTCCTTCGAGACGGCAGTAATTAATTGTAGCTAATTGACTCATACTTGGATGCGGGAGATGGAAATTCACTTGCTTTCTGTTTTACCGGATTTCATTCATTCGTGGAGATACGAACGTATGGGAATCTTCATTTTTGTCTTGTTAACATGTTCACCGCAAACCCGTTCCGACGGACGTTCTACTTGAGCCGTTTAGCACTAGATTTACGGAACCCGTCGAAATGACGGGTCATTAATATTTTAATTTACGATTATTCATAGCGTAAAGATACATTTATGAGTTATTTATTCAATTTATATGTTACAATGTCTTATTGTTACTTTTATAAACTAATATGAAACAGCTGTTTTTTGTGTTCTGTAAATCTAGTGTTAGATTCTGCAGCATTAAGATTTTACTTATTTCAACGCGCCGCTACAGTGGACAAAATTAATGGACAAAATTTAAAGAAGTTGCTGCTTCATATCTGCTCAAAACTATGTATATGATGTGTTTAAATGTCTAAATAATCATATTTAGAAACAAAATGATCAAACAATTGAGCAGGGGGAGATTAATTTCAAGCGAGTTCTCCGAGGAAATGTTAGGAAGATGAAATAGTATGTTAGTTCACAACGCAACTTGTTCACATTGTATGATGAACAAAAGGCCACTTCACGAAGTAGTCTTTATAGAAAATGATTGCCAGGGCTTGTATGATTGTAATTAATCTATAGACATTGTATAATATAATATAATAATGAAATATAATGCAGTATAATATAATGCAATTTTATAATGCGATATAATGCAATTTTATAATGCAATGTAATATAATGCAATTTTATAGTGCGATATAATGCAATTTTATAATGCAATGTAATATAATGCAATTTTATAGTGCAATGTAATATAACGCAATTTTATAATGCAATATAATAATTGACCCGAAATGAAATAATTAAGTTCGTTTTATTTTCCTAAACTTCGGATAAGGTTTAAAAATAAAGGCGAGTCAAAATATATCCATACATGCAAAACGATCGCTACGAATTTTCAGGCACTAAGGCAAAATTAATGAAAAAACCTTTCGGACCAAAGTTGCTCGACATTCGACTAACAATAAATTGTGTTAATGAAAATCTCCATTAAAGTTTGCATGCAATACAAAATAAAGGTGAAAACAATTTTTTGTCATGAAATCATATAATTTTTGTTATGCAAATCGATGCATTTTTGTATTTTTTTTTTTTTAAATTATTAAGGCATTTTGGTCGAAAATTGATTAGCTTAGAGGTTATGATTTTTGTTCCAAACGCCCATCTAAGCACTCTACTGTGCGCTGGTGCGACTTTGATGTGTCACGTCGGAATGAAACTTTAGACACATCATTTAAATAATAATTACGAAAGAAATAATTGAACTGTACCAGGCTTAGGCGTTATTCGAGCAATACATTTAAAAAACTACGAACCAAATAGTTTACTATCTTAATCCGTAACTACTGCGCCTATTAAAACTTACGTAATCACAATTAGCGGTTTCACAGATGAATAAGTAATTAATAGCAGTTTCACAGATGAATAAGTAATTAGTAGCGGTCTCACAGACCGGCAATAGTTAATTATATCTAAGAATTGAGTACGAGAAGTGTGAAAATGAGGAACGATATTAACCCTGTAGTGGTCTATTGGGTTCGTTTATGACCCTAAGAGAATTTATTGCTTATTGATTTTCATCATCGTATTGCATACAAATTGCAAATGCAAAGTTGTTTCAACTTCTGTGGAATATTTCGATGTTACAGTCAAATAATATATCTAAGAGTATTATATTGTTCAAGTATTAAAAACGATTATAATATTGGATTTGGTTCATGGAACAGTTATGGAGAACCGAAAAAAGTCTCATAATTGTTATAAATGGACTGCGGATTTTATGCATTTACAACAAAAACGAATGAGCACAATTTAAAAAAAAAAAATAATATTACAAGAATTAAAGGTTATGGATATATCACTTTCGTTGTTATGAGATTATTAAAAAGTCTCATAGTTGTTATAAATGGACTGCAGATTTTATGCATTTATAACAAAAATGAATAGATGCAATTTAAAAAAAAAAAGAGTTTACTAGAATTAAAGAGTATGAATATATCACTTTCGTTGTTATAAGATTATTAAAAATTCTCATAATTGTTATAAATAGACTACAGATTCCATGCATTTATAATAAAAATGAATGGATACAATTTGAAAAAAAGAAGATTACAAGAATTGCAGAGTATGAATATATCACTTTCGCGTTCTTATAAGATTATTAAAGAAAGGAAGACGTTCCCAATTGGTTCTTGCGTTTTACAACAGTTGCAGAACATTTTTACTTTGCATAAAAATCTGCATTCTAGTTGCAAAGTATATATTGCCACTGGTTAATATCGGTTTCGGTTTCAGTTTCTCAGAACCGATATTATATCAGTTTATATGTCACATAGTTATACATATATATATGTAGCAGTTCGAACCTAAAAGTTTGCATTTAAAACACGACGGAATTTTTAGTGCGTGTAAACCTGATACACCTAATGAAGAGCCAAATATTGCGGCGCGAGAAAAAGCTCGAGGAGCATGACGTCACCGCGTCGGTGCGAAATCGGCACGGAAGGAAGGGAGTGCCGTGGTTCTCGGAGTAGTGGGAACGTGACTCGCAGTTTCTCAACACGAAATTCGCGTATCTGATTCGAACCTGTTCGCATACGTGACAAGTAGCGAGCGCGAAACCCGGCCGGCCGATTTTCAACGACCGCAACATGAACTTGATCCATTAGCATTGTGCAATGGCTCACGTGGGTGCGTAGGCTACTCGTTTTACCGGTGTCCTTTTTAAAACTCGGACGATGTAAACGGGGCACACATTGACGAGCACGAAACGTGCACGCGGCGCGCGACCATTCGACTGCAAATCCGATATTGGATAGACATCCGATTCAATGCTATAAATAAGGACAGAATGAGACGAGTTTCAATAAACGCTTGCGCGTATTTTATTCACGGCGGACAAATTTATTCTTTATTCAATAAAATGTATTCGTTCAGAGCTTTGAAAGTGGAACGATGATCTACAAAATCTCGATTTTCTCGTAGGAATTTATATTTTTAATTCAAGTGTTATAACGAACTATGGGGATGATAATTTTTTCATCAAAATTTATATTTACAATCTAATAAATTCGGTAACCAATAATATAAATCATTTGTCTGCTTTGAAAATATATAAAATATACGATCCGCGAAAATTGTTTCATAAAAATGTACATTTTTAAACCAATAAATTTGGTAAAGATTAATATAAATTCTCTCTCTCTCTCTCTCTCTCTCTCTCTCTCTCTCTCTGTCTGTCTGTCTGTCTGTCTGTCTGTCTGTCTGTTTGTCTTGAAAGTAAAATGACGATCTACGAAAATGATGATTCTTTCATAAATATTTGTTCGAAAACGAAGCCCCGGACAGAAAAAATGTACTACCAAACTCTTGTTGTATTCTTTCACGTAGAATCAACCCCTGCTTAGTTAGATTATGAATTTCGACCCACCCATGTTTCAAAATTATGATGCTTCCGGTAAATGAGGGATTCCTGAGGTCATTTAAAAAGTAACTTCTTCCTTAGCGAAAATGCAATCGGAGACTTTGTTTACGAGTTAAGAATTTATATTTTTAATTCAAATATAATAACGAACTAAGGGGATGATAATTTTTTCGTCAAAATTTATATTTACGATCTAAAAAATTCGGTAACCAATACTATGAATTCTTTCTCTGTTTTGAAAATAAAATATACGATCTGCGAAAATTATTTCATAAAAATGTATATTTGCAATCTAATGAGTTCAATAATCTACGACCTAAATCGCCATTTCTATTTTCAAAATAAAATAACGACCTACGAAAATGAAAATTTTTTCATAAAAATTTAGCTTACGAATCGAACAAATTCTCGAATAAAATATTCGATTAAATACCGAAGCCCGGGGCAGTCTAAAGCATAAGAGCATAAGAAGGCGAAGCGGCGATCGCAATGCAGCGGATTACAAAATCGATTTTTTATCGTTCAGCAAACCGTGAACGCAGCGAGTGATCAAAGAGTTTTTCGAGCGGCGTTGTATCAAGACAGCTTATGATAGGTTATTACCGGGCACGTGAACAAATGCGCGGGTCACCGGTTGGCCCCTCCATCCTCTGAATGCCGAGATGCTTGCACGTTCGTTCCTCGAGCGTCAAATGGCACACGCTCTCCGCGCGCGGGACGCGGAACGGTGCACGGTGGATCGCGATCTCGTTGCGCCGTTCCGGTGGCCGGGCTTCGCCTTGGTTCCAGCGATCCGCTTCACCTTCTAGAATCGCGCACTGACCTCCTGAACTCCCGACGATCGTGGAGAAAATCCAGCAACGGAACCCGAACGACCAGTTCCCCCGGTGACAAATGCGAGCCGCGTTTTTCACGGGGACCATCGATTAACCGCGGGATTGTTAACCGAGCCGGCCGAACAACGCCAAGAATCCCGAAAGGATTAAAGACGCTTCGCTGGACAGTTACACGCGATTATTCGAACGGATAACTCCGACTTTTTCCGTCAACGATTTTTCACCCTTTATTTTAGCCTCTCTGCGGCGCTTTCGGCGAGAATTTATGGCACAAAGGAATTTTACTAGCTATCGTGTTTCTGTCTCCAGCTAATTTATGTTTCGCTCTCTGTTCTCTCGTCGTCTCGGTATGCATTCCGGATCGCTTTTGCGTCTATTACTTAGGATTAGAAGAACGTTTCGATGGCATTGCCACGCCTCGATGTCGCCGGTGATGTATCGGGTTCGTTGTGAAATCTCGAGTCAGTTAGTTCCCTTAATTGAAGGATCATTAATGACTTCAACGAGCCGTAGATGAATCGCTGGAGATTTCAACGCACGGTAGATGGATCATCGAGGAATTCCACGCGCGACGAACGATTAGCAGGCGAACCGAACGCGTGGCAGGATGAATCGCTGGCGATTTCGACGCGTGGTAGTTGAAGCGCTGGTAATCTTAGAGCCTGGTACATCAATCGGGGCTACGTGGTAACTTAAATCACGGCAACTTAACGCGGCGGATCACTCGAGGAGGAACTGGACGTATGGCAAATGGACCGTTCGGGATTTCAACGCGTGGTAGACTCGTCGCAGTCGTGACTCGCGTTCCGATACCGAAACAGACGAATACACTGGACTACCGTATAACGCGCGTTCCAACGACGCGAACTCCTATAACGGAATTATTTTATTTGTAGACCGCAGATTTTGCGAATTTATGAGAAAGATGGTAACGCGAAATAATAGAACGCAGGCGTAGTATTTTTAAATAATTGAGGCAATTAAATAATTGAGAGAAGGGACACATTTTTAGTCGACTTTCATTTCTTGAAATTGACGAAGAACATTTTTATTTTGCATTAAGATCCACAATCTAATTATTCCGTCAACGGTTTTACGACCATTGTTTTCTTATAACAGGATTTCTCATGTAATGCGCTGTAGAGGGTGGGCTGGAATTCGCAGTAAAATCGAGCATAAGGTGATTATACGTGAAAAAAAAGAAACAAAGGGCCTAGTCGATTAAGATGATCAAAATTGCATTTGGAGGATTTTAATGAGTATTATATCGTTCCATAGCTGTAACTTGACCGTGAGGGTAGTTACAGGGTAAATTAGATTGCACGTTTTTCTGCCCATTTTCCCCGTTTGGTGGCTTCATAAAATTAAAAAACAAATGTAGCTTATTTTGGGTATCAAGTCGTACATTGTAGAATTTTTTCAGATTTTTCGGTTGCAAACTGTGATTATCAAAAATGAAAAACCAAAAAAGAAAATCGGAAAATTAAAGATTTCTCGAAAACAAAAAATTGTGCTTTTTTTATATTAATTCCCTGATAAAGTACTATCACAAGGAGTGTACTCAATTTTTCTCAGATTTTTCAACCAAATGGGTTATTGTCAAAAAAAATGAAAACCGAATTTGTCGACGTTTTTACTGTGAGAAAAAAAGTTGAGTTTACCATAAGTGTAGATTAAATAATTTTAAACGTTATTACATTGAAGCAAGCAACTATTTAACCTAGAAAATGCGATTTAAGAGAAAGAAGAAATTGTGATGTGCACATTGTGATATATACTTAAACATTCATGTTTCCTCTGCCGAAACGATGGACGAACTTTGAACTCGATTTTTTCGAAAACTGAGCCCCGAATAGAAATACGTATTACCAAATTTTCTCTCTCATTTTTTCACGTAGAATCAGCCCCTGTTTAATTGGATTACGAATTCCAACCCACTCTATACAGGATGTCTCAAAATCATAGTATTTCCGATAAATGAGGGGTTCCTAAGGTCGTTTCAAGTAACTTCTTCCCTAGCGAAAATGCAATCCGAGACTTTGTTTACGAATTATTAACGAAAAACACTGACGAATGGGAGTAGAGATCCGTTGGCCCGAGGCGGCCGAGCCAATGAGTGGAACTGGGCTTCATTACAATTATCGAAACGGTAACGTTAGAATGTTACTCCTTACAACCCGAACAGCGACAATATCACATTACCAATATTACATTATTCATTATGGAAACGTTCATGCAACTATTCTTCAATCTGTATACTGATTTCGTGTAGCCCGTGAAATTCAGTCGCCGCGATACTTTACAAATTAAAATGGCAGGTGGAACATTAACACAAGTGAAATCGTATACGAGTGTTGCAGATAATTTATTATGAAACATTCAGAAGACAAGAATTTGTTAAGCAAGATGGATATATTCGATAACGAAAAATTGATTATCATTATTCAAAATTTTCCCAGTTTACATAGGATAAATCGAACTCAGAATGTTCAGAAAAAAGAAAATGCACAAGTGATATACTACCGCTCATATTTGTGTTATATATTTTTCAATATTAAAACGTACACAATATTTTAAAGTTTCCCGAAAGATTCGATCAATTTTACTCAGACTTGCACTTGAGCGGCGACTCTGAGGCGCCATTAAAAATTGGTATACAATTTTTCCAAAATGGCTGTTAGAGTATCAGATTCGTTTATATTTAAAAATAAAGTATTAAAATTGCATTATATTTGCCAATAGGCTCAATTTCATATGCATGGATCGCAATAAATGATATAAAATAGAAATACCGTAGATCAGAAAACATGTTTTGGATTTCGAATTCAAATAGCTTCGACTGCAAAGGGTTAATCGTTCGATGAATAATTATCAAAGTAACGTGAATTCGTAGAACACGTAACACGCATAACCGCGTTATACGAGAGTCTACACGGACGAATCCGAGGATCTTCTAGCATTTTCGCACGGGACATCATAATCGCCAATTCCTGTTGTACCCCGGAGCGGCTTCTGCGCTGGATGGAACATTAATAACGCCGAATCACACTCGGCCATAATACAACCAGTTACACAATTCACGGGACAGAGATTGGCTGTCAAGACTGACGATCCGACAGCCGAACAGAGTCGAGTTACTTTCCACAGAGATCAAGCCGCGCTAAATTAGCCATTCACTTCGTCAGTGGCGACCATCACGTGGCAAGACAATAACGTTAAGTTCATTACTGAACTCTCCTGATTCTATCTCTACGAAGTAGCATTAACATTCGCTCGAACCATGTGATTATGTGCGGCTGGAGCATTTTAGGTAGATCGATAAGTCATGTCGGAAGGCTCGGGATGAAACAGATGCGAAGTGGTCTTAATCCAGTATTTTGACATTGCTAACATTTTAGCAATTAGAGCAGAGATTTAATCGTCGACTTAATTATCGAACCTGACAGGTCTAAATTTTTGCAGACCTCCATTGTGCCAGTTTCTTTCTTTTTTTTATCGACAACGCCGGTGTGGGAAATTGGGTTAGTTAATTAATTTTCGATGTTTTAAGGGGCCAAATGTTTGTGTAATTACCTTTAGATGTAAGGCCTAAAGTAAAAAAAAAGGCATTATTGTAGGAATATGCACATTTCCGTTGTTCATCTCCAAATTAGAATGAATTGTGAAATATTTAATCAAATAGAACGAACTTCTGTTATATTTCATGATTGAATCTCAACTGTTACACAAATAGAATGAACTCCTTTCAAAGTTCGTATTTAAATCTCGACTGTTAAACAAATAGAGAGGATCTTTGAAATTTATTGTTTGAATCTGAACTGTTAAACAAATACAACGAACCTTTATCAAAACTCATGTTTGAATCTCAATTATTATTGTCTGTTACAAATTACAGTAAATTCTGCCCAATTTTCCTTCAGCTTGTAAACAAAAATGGACAATTTGTGAAGAGGATATACGATTGTTCGAGCCTCGATTGCCAACAATTATAAAAAAGAGATGCAAGGCTGAAATAATCGTATCTCCGCTTCCCAAATTGTTCATTTTTGTTCACAAGCTGTAGGAAAATTAGAGAGTATTTACAGTACTAATGCAAAATTCGTTTTGAAAAAATTTAGAACAACATTCCGACATTGCTTGTTGGTCAATCTAATATTTTGCTATCCTTGCTCTCCAAAACTTTCGCTCCCTTCCGCCTCCGACCTTGTCGTCCAATGTGTTCGAATATTAAGTAGCTGTCAGCGTGTATTAGATCAGGAGAAAAAGGTAGTCTATCAAAATAGACGAGGAAAAAAAAGCTATGTGAAAGTTTCTTTCTCCAAACGATAGAACCTGTCTTTATTTGAAGAGAAGAATTTACATTTGGGCTAGTCAGAAATTAATACGTTCGCTGACAACGTGTCGTATAATGTTGTCTACCGATGTCGAGACAGAGTAGCAATTGTACAATTAATATTATATTTTTACATGCACGAAGATTTCCACACACACGCACGCGCACACACACACTGACTCATAAAAGAGATCCTGTGCAAAGGTTGAGGTGCTCTTAAGCTAGTCCTATTGGTGGTTTAATAGCGACTCAATGTGTAATTATTGCTAGTAATGAAAGCAACGTTTCTAGTCGAAGCAATTAATCACATATAATTATTTTATCCTTTACTTTTACGATGTAATATAGAATTGAGTTAAACGCATTTTTAGATCGTTATGTTTATAGGATTATTGTAACATTTTTATGGTAAACGCGTTAAGTATGCAGGCTAGTTACAATATTGAGTAACATACATGCACAAAATCAAGCTAGCGTCGAATTAGCGTTAGATTTTTGACGTAGCCAAAAGTCGTGCAAAAGTGGAAAAAGAGTACGAACGAATCACTTTCGTCGATGAAAGTGTGCCCTTTTTCCGGGCACAGGAAATTGCAAAACAATCGTTAAGTAATCCTTCCAATCGATTGCGTTTTATATAATATTTGTAAAACTCGATAGTTCGCGAGGCCCGTGCCTTTCTCGATTTCCAGAACGGCCGTAAGGCTCATCGATCCCCGTTAATTGCTTCGTACCGGCGAGAATTTTTCTTGTACATATTATCGTTATTGGCAATTAAGCGGGAATAACATTTTAGAGATCCGAGCAGGAAATACGGCGAATCGCACGCGGTGACTAATAACTGTGCCGGGGAATCATTAATTTCTTACGAGTTCGAGCGATAGAACGATAGCGGTGAAAGGGAGACACGACGTCTGGACGTCTTTCATGAAATTTTGCTCGTGTTCGAGTTTTCGTAAACCGTTTCGACCGATTTGAAACCTCGCGAGACTTCTCTGTAACGTTGCACATATAGGGTAGCCTATAATTTACTGTCACAATTAAAGGTAAAGGCTCTAGTACCGTACATTTTCAACATTTTTTGGAGTTATGATATCCATTCCTTTGGAAAATTATGTTGTATTATGTATTAATATATTATATTATGTATTAATATTCGCAACAAAGCAATAAAATTATTTATATTTCGAGAAGCTGTTTACTTTTACGTTTTCTCCATTTTTTGTAGAAAAATGATATTTTGATGCGAATTGAAAGATTTAAATATATGTTTATCAATTTTAAATAATACAATAACTAGATCGCATTGTGTTGTAAATAAACGAGGCCTAAAACATTGATATTTTATAACAAAATAAAAATATATACAAATTATTAAGAAATAAGAAAATGATCCATCTTTTAAATGAGAAAAGATCCTTTTATACGATAGAAATATACAATTACTATTGTGCACAGAATTTGATAGATCAAAAAATATTGTAATGAATATTTCCACGTCACATACGGATTTGATGTTTAAATCCATTCACGGCTCTAACAACTGTAACTTTATTTTAAATTCAACTTTGTATCCGTCTTAGGCTTCAGAACCGTTGGTCCTAAAGACGCGAAGAACATCATGCAACAGCGAGATATAATCGCATAAAGTGGACAAGTTTCTGAAAGGCGATAGCGTACGCGAAAGACGAATTAACTCGTCGTTCCTGGTTCAAGGGTTAAGCTTGTAAATTCTCCCTCGGTGTAGCTTACTCTCGTCAGATTTAGACTCTCCAGATTACCACCTGTTCCATCCGCTTTATCGTCGTTTTGGTGTTCGCACGTTTCAAGGACGTATTACGACGATTGTAAATCGCTGTACAGTAATTTCTCCCTAAATCGTGCTTAGGTTGCGCACAATAATGGACAATTCAAGAAGAGGAGATAAGATTATTCGTGTCTTGCAAATTGGTTTTTATAATTGCCGATTGTGAACGACTATAAAAACGAGCCGCAAGGCTCGCGAACAATCGTATCTCCTTTTCTTGAATTGTCCATTTTTGTTTTCAAGCTGAGCGTCAATTAGGGACAATTTACTATAATTACATTATCTTTCTAAACCAATTCAATTAATTATCCAACTTTTCATGAAGTATGCGTTAGGTTATTTCACTGTATCTCGTCTCTGTACAGTAATTTCTCCCTAATTCGCGCTCAGATCGCGCACAAAAATTGACAATTTATAAAGAGGAGATACGATTATTTGAAGAAGTTAACAAAGAAATATATTAACCTACATATATCGAACAACAATTAGGTCTGATCAAATCTCGATTTAGTGACTTTAACATTCAAATGTTTCTCAAAGTTATTGTTTTTTCAACCCGATCGAGTCCATACTGTTTCATACAGAAAGTCAAACTAAATCGAGTAATACATAAAAATGTAATGTTCCCGTTAAAAAATCACCGATGATTCGTATAGATGTATTATTTACCGCAAACAATCCCGTGAAAACACAATAAGATTCGTGCCTTCTCTGATCCGTAAATAGTTTAACCAAAAGTTGAGCCACAGCAAAGAAAAAGATTTTCAAATTACATGACCGACGTATTGGGTTGGCAACTAAGTAATTGCCGATTTGTTCAATGAAATAAAAAATTCTTCTTACTTGGAATGGAGTTTGATCTGTAATGTATTTTCCATTTTGTTCGATGACCTTTTGCCATCTCTCTGACAACTTGAAAATTCTACGCTCGTAGAAAGTCTGATCCTTTTCGGCCAAAAACTGAGTTAAGTGAGATTTTACAGCGTCATCATCATTAAAAGTTTTACCACGAAGGGAGTTGTCCAGGGATCGAAATAAGTGGTAATCCGATGGCGCGAGATCAGGGCTATATGGTGGGTGTGACATCAATTCCCAACCAATATCCATCAATTTTTGCCGAGTGGACAAAGACGTGTGCGGCCTAGCATTGTCCTGGTGGAAAATGACACCTTTACGATTGACCAATTCTGGTCGCTTTTCCTTGACCGCTGCATTCAATTTATCCAGTTGTTAACATTCACGGATAATAAAAAATAACATAATAATAATAATAATAATTTTATAATATAACATTTAGGAATATCATAAAAATGGGAGTGAGAGACATCTATAACTGAAATCGGCAATTACTTAGTTGCCAACCAAGTTGCTTTACCCGGAGAAAATAATAATTAATACCGAGAATATAATTAGAGTAAACTCAGATTGTTAAAAAAAGATGGACAATTTAGGAAGAGGTGATACGATTATACGAGCATTGCTGCTCGTTTTTATAGTTGTTGACAATCGGTAACTATAAAAACGAGCCGCAAGGCTCGAATAATCGTATCTCCACTTCCCAAATTGTCCATTTTTGTGAGCAATTTAAGCGCGAATTAGGGAGAAATTATTCTATATATAAAGTAAGCACCACAAAAATGAATTTCCTACTTGCGTAATAATTTAATTGGCGAAAAGTTGTAGGGAACGATTGAAGAACTCATTTGAAATCATTAGTATATTTTCACCGGGCAATTTTTCTACACGGCGGCACGAGTTCGATGGTGATAGGTCGACCTTCGAGTGTCCTCAGCACAAATATTGATTATTTTCTCGTGCAAGAAACTCACGCTGGTTTTTGTGTGCTGGACAAATGTTAGCACACGATGGACAGGCAGGTTTATCTAACGTTTGCACTCGACAGGCTGGATGCGGGTACATTTGGAAGTTAGATTCTACTGTGTATGGTCAAATACTTGTTCAGCCACTTCACGGAGCCACTATTTTCGATATTTGGGAGGAACCGTTTTGCGCCTATAATAATGCACGCAATGTTGAAATTCGTCTTAAGAATGTACAGCTAAGTAAACGAAAAACACACGAGGGCTCGTCGAATGTACAGTTAAGAAGAAACAACGAATTAGCTCATATCTTTTCAATATGTCAACACTTCTATTGGAAATTCTTTAACTTCGATTCTATACGTTTACATTCGTAATACTTAGTTTTGGATGTTACTTTCTTATAAATATACTAATATAATACTTATTGTACAGGGTTCCCCGGAAAATATCATCCGATTTCAAAAATTTATATTTTAAAAAATTACACACAGAAAATTATAATTCAAACACGAATATAACGGGAAAATGTGCGAGTTTTACTTTTTACCCCATTGGCACTTGGAGGTTCAGAATTTTCTTAACACGGAACTACCAAACCGTTAGATTGGTCGCAGTTCATCCGATAATATAGTTCTACACAGTTGGCCTCCGAGATCACCCGACCTAACCCCATGCGACTTCTTCCTTTGGGGATTTGTGAAGGATCTTGTCTTTGTACCACCTTTACCTACAAGTGTAAATGAACTGAAAAAACGAATTTGTGATGCTGTACAAACAATTACCAGAGATACATTACACCGTGTTTGGCAAGAACTTTCATATCGCAATGATATCATACGTGTAACGAAAGGAAGTCATATTGAACACTTGTAAACAAAAACTCACACATTTTCCCGTTATATTCGTGTTTGAATTATAATTTTCTGTGTGTAATTTTTTAAAATATAAATTTTTGTAATCGGATGATTCTTTCCGGGGAACCCTGTATTTCTACACAGCAATATTATTACTTGTTTCGACTATGCAATCGCATCTACAATAGTCTCTAAGAAAATCATTTTCTTAAATAATAAACCAGATTTCCCTCTGAATTTAATGGTAATGGCTGAATTGTCTACTACGATATAGGGTGTCCCCGAGATATATGTACTACTGTGATCAAAAAGTAAGGTGAAATTGTCATTTAAAACTCCCGGACATTAGGAAGGCAGGCAATTGTTTTTTTCCTAAGTTGGTAGGACTGTCTATAACAATTGCCAAGCGTCTGTTTGTTAAAAGGTTTAATTATCTCCGAGTTACACGTGTTTTAGTAAACGACCAAAAGTGAATTTTTCGATTTTTACAATGGGTGATTTTGTTGAGCAAAGAACTTGCATCAAATTTTGTTTGCGGAACGAATATTCTTGTGCGGACACGTTGAAAATGTTGCGGAAGGCCTTTGGTGATCAAACTATGGCACAAAAAAACATTTATAAGTGGTACAACGAGTTCAAAGCGGGCCGAGAACGCGTTGAAGACGAACCGCGCTCTGGACGACCATCAACGTCTACCGACGAGGGCCACGTCCAAAAAAATCGAAGATTTGGTGCTTGAAAATCGTCGACTGACAATGAGAGACCTCGCTGATAGTGTTGGAATATCATTTGGCTCAGTCCAAACCATTTTGAAGGATGTTTTGTGTCTCAAACGCGTCAAGTCTCGATTGGTGCCATGTCATACTGCATTGGTTCTTCGCGACTTTTTTGCCAAAAACTCGACTCATATCGTTCCGCAACCACCGTATTCGCCTGATTTGGCTCCGTGCGACTTCTAGTTATTCAGCAAACTCAAAAAGCCAATGCGGGGACGCCGTTTTGACACGATTGAGGAGATAAAAACCGAATCGAAGAAGGTCTTGAAGGCTATATCGGAAAAAGACTATTCCGACTGTTTCGAGGACTGGAAAAAGCGTCGGAAACAGTGCGTTTTATCGGACGGGGATTACTTTGAAGGGGATGAAATTGATTTGGAAGAATAAATAAAGAATTTACATTTTATAAACAAATTCACCTTACTTTTTGATCACAGTAGTAAATACTTGAGAAGCTGAATCTACGCGCTAAAAAATGTAAAAAATATCCTATGGGCATGCGTCCTACGTATCTTACTTGTCGACTTATAAGTGAAATAAGAAAATGTTTAGCAGACATATATTTCAACGCACGCAACTACATGCTTTACTGCAGCTTGCTCTTATTTAATGTTTAAGATGTTGTTATTCACACGAGTTCGGTACAATTATGAAAGCGACGAAATAAATTCATACACTTTCGCTGAAATGGCGACATGCATTTCTTGCATGGCCTTGCCAACTTTAGTCATTTGTAACCCGAAAAGCGAGGCACGTAAGGCACTTGTCCATAGGATATTTTTTACTTATTTCAGTGTGCAGATTCAGCTTCTCAAGTATTGACACAAATCTCTAAATTTTCGTTCTTCCAAGATTGATTTCTGCAAAATAACACATTGCAAATAAACGAAAACGTCGATTAGTATTCGGCGCTAATAAATAGTTATCTATGAGCAGAATGTTCAGAAAGTGGGAAAAATTCGTTGCACCGTGCAATTATCTCTCGTGTGCTACCACTAACGAAAGTAAGAAACTCGTTTTGTATAACAGTGAACCAGATCCGCCTTGAATTTGTAATTGGCAATAATGATTGAATTGTCTGTCACTATATACAGTGTCCCACAAAAGTGTTCGTGCACCTTTTAAAGTACAGTAACTTTTTCAAAACTGAACTAAATGACTTGAATGTTTTGTAAATGACAGAGGGATTAGTCTACTAGACGATGACTATAAGCTTTTTTTTTAATTTTGCTATTACTTGGAATGAAAAGAAAAAATTAAAAACCCTCGCTTTTTAACTTTTTTTATCTGAGCCTATAACGAAAATATAAAAAATAGCTTTTGTAGGTCTCGGTAATTTACATGCGTGCTGAAAATTTGATCGAAATCGATTAACTCAGAGTCGAGCTACAGACGTTGGAGGATTTTAAAAACTGCAGATTTCTTACAGTTTTTGATCAAAATCGTGACAAAACTGCGATTTTTGTGATCTTTAATTTGTTGTAACTCACAACAACGTGAACCGATTTCGATAAAACTTTCAACATGCATATAAATTACCGAGATCTACGAAAGATATTGTTTAAATTTTCGTTATAGGCTCAGATAAAAAAGTTAGAAAACGAGAGACTTTTATTTTTTTGTCATCCTAAGTAATAGCAAAATTTAAAAAAAGATCATTTCAGTCATCGTCTAGTAGATTAGTACCTCTATTGTCTAAAAAAATTCGAGTCATTTAGTTCAATTTTAAAATAGTTATTGCGTTTTAAAAGGTGTACGAACACTTTTGTAGGGCACTGTACCTGTCTTACACTAGACGGTTGACGTGTGAAACTTGTTTCTCGTTCTCTCGAGATTAATTTTTCGCGAAACAACGCATTGCAAATAAAGGCAAGCGCCGTTTAGTATTCGGGGCTGTCAAATAGTTATGAGTAGAATATGCAGAAAGTGGGAAAAATTCGTTGCGCCGTGCAATTATCTCTCGCGCACTACCACTAACAAAAGTAAGAAACTCGTTTTGTATAACAGTGAACCATATCCCCCTTGACTTTGTAATTGGCAATAATGATTGAATTGTCTACTTCGATATACAGTAATTTCTTCCCAATTCGCGCTCAGATTACGCACAAAAATGAACAATTTGGGAAGAGGAGTATACTATACTATACTATAGACTATAAAAACAAACCACAAGGTTCGAGTAATTGTATTTACTCTTTCCAAATTGTCCATTTTTGTGTACAATCTCAGTGTCAATTAGGAAGAATTTACTCTGTAACTATATTCTCGGTATTAATTATTATTTTCTCCGAGTAAAGCTACTACATCGTCGTGTAATTTGAAAATCTTTTTCTTTGCTGTGGCTCAACTTTTAGTTAAACTATTTACGGATCAGAGAAGGCACGAATCTTATTGTGTTTTCACGCGATTGTTCGCGGTAAATAATACATCTATACGAATCATCGGTGATTTTTTAACGGGAACATTACATTTTTATGTATGTACTCGATCGTGTTGAAAAAACAATACTTTTGAGAAACATTTGAATGTTGAAGTCACTAAATTGAGATGCGATCAGACCTAATTGTTGTTCGACATATGTAAGTCAATATATTTTTTTGTTAACTTCATCGAATGATCGTATCTCCTCTTTCCAAATTGTCCATTTTTGTACGCGATCTGAGCGCGAATTAGGGAGAAATTAGTGTACAAGGACAAGTTACAGTGAAAGCACCTAACGCATACTTCATGAAAAGTTGGATAATTATTTGAATTGATTTAGAAAGATAGTGTAATTATAGTAAATCCTCCCTAATTGACGCTCAGCTTGGAAACAAAAATGGACAATTTTGGAAGAGGAGATACGACTATTCGAGTCTTTCGTCTCGATTATAAAATCGAGACTATAAAGTCGACAATCATTAACTATAAAAACGAGCCGCAAGGCTCGAATAATCGTATCTCTTCCCAAATTGTCCATTTTCATGCGCAATCTGAACGCGAATTATGGAGAAATTACTGTATCTGTCTCGAACTAGACGTTCGACGCGTGAAGCTTGTAAATTTTCGTTCTCCAAAGATTGATTTTTCGCGAAACAGCGCATTGCAAATAAAAGAGTGCCGTCGCTTAGTATTCGACGTTGACAAATAGATATTAATGAGCATAAAATATCCTGAAAGGGGGAAAATCTTTTGACCGGCGCAATTACGCCGGCAATTATTCACGATGCGTCGCCGGTAAGTGGGGAAAAAATGGGAACAAGATCTACGGGACCGGTGATCCAGCGGCTCGTTACAAATTTCACCGCGGTAAGAGGAGCGAGCGCGAGCCCGCGTTAAATCTGACTCGTAAATCAAGCCGCGCGCGTACACACTTATATATACATATAGGAACCAGCAAGGGAATTTCATACTCTCCTGCCGCGTGCGCCTACTTATTAATTCAATGTTGTCCCCGTTGGGTCGAGTGGTTCCCCGTGTCCCGGAGGAAACGCTTCCACGAATCGCAGCCTGAAAATCCCGCGAAGAAACGGACGTTCCCTCGAGAACCAGACACGGATCTAAGCGTCGAGGGGGCAGCCTCGATCGGTCCACAAATCAGAATTAAGTAGCCGCTCGTTGTGGCTCGAACGTTTAACGGAGCTTTCGACAAACACAGGGCCGTGTGTATACGCGTTCCCTCTATTAACGCGACGATTCCCTCTGTGTACACTTGTACACACTTCGCGCGCCATTACCCCGGACCCGCTGCCGCTGTTGCTGCCGCTGCCGCCTGCCATCCTCGCTGGCATCCTCGCTGCCATGCGTTTTCCTCGTCCTCGAGACTGAACAGCGCTCGCTCTTCCAGGCGATACAATCTCTCGCGGTGCAAGAAGAGGCTCCCTCGAGGAGACCAATGAAATGCTTTACGTATTGGCCATGATTCTGAGTCTGAATGAGTCCCCGACAATTTGCCACATTGTCGGTGTCAACGTTCGAAACAGAGCTGGTCGGTGTAGGCTTGGGCTCCTGCGTGAACAGGAATTATGCATCTAGCTATTCTAGTCACCTGGATCGTGAAAAATTTACGCGATCGTCAAGAGTTGGCGACGAATTTTATGCATTTGCGCGAAACGAGTAAATTATATAGAAAATAATGAAACCTTTTACCCTCTGTCGACCTTAGAGGGACACGCGAACGTGTATCAGTGATCAAATATTTTATAATAATATTTTCAACAAGGCGCGTCATTACAATACGCAATCAGTAGCCTAACGCATTTGTGATAATAATGAGCAAGTCGAATGGAAAGTAGCGAAAACATTTGAAGAATTTAGAAAGCCCTGTTTTATTATTTTAATCTCATTAATACTAGATTTACGCAGTACGAAAAACAGCTGTTTTATATTAGTTTATAAAAGTAACAATAAGACATTTATTCTGATTTTTAACAAGTGTTTTTGTAGCATTTGCTGTAAGTAACATATAAATTGAATAAATAGCTCATAAATGTATCTTTAGGATATGAATAATCGTAAATTTCAAAATTAGTGATCCGTTATTTTGTCGGGTTCCGTAAATCTAGTGTTAATATTGATAACAGACAAAATGATTACCTATGCAATTGATAGAAACAGTTTTTATTTTGCATAAAAATCCGCAGTCTAGAAAACCGGAATATCAATTTTCGATTAAATCGAAGTACAGTAAATTCTTCCCAATTTTCCTTCAGCTTGTAAACGAAAATGGACAGTTTTGGAAGAGGAGATACGATTATTTATTAAGTCTCGCGGCTCATTTTTATAGTTGCCGATTGTCAACAATTATGGAAACGAGGTGCAAGGCTCGAATAATCGTATCTTCACTTTCCAGATTGTCCATTTTTGTTTACAAGGTGAAGGAAAATTAGGGAGAATTTACTGTTCAGGATCATCCAAAAGCACTTTTAAGATGTTGAATGAGAATATCTGTCAAACGTCATGTTTGTTTCTTGTCACTTCCTTTTTTTTCTAACCTAGAATGATATACAATTTTAACGATGGAGTATACGATTAAAGGAGCGTGTTAAAGTTATTCAAATTTGTCTTAAAAATCAGTGTTCAATATAAAATACCTATCATAAATTACGTGATTTTTTCGACATGCATAATCGTCCATCCGAACAAACTGTACGATATTTGGTTGAAAAATTTGATAAAACTGGATCTGTTCATGTCAAACCTTTCAAAAAAAGCTTTCGAAAAAGTTTTCGTTTGGAAGTGATCTGTGATTACCGAGTCACGATGAAAAGTTTTCATGATATGAAAAATGTTTTTGTTACAATGCTTTTAATATAAAAATACAAAAGAACGTAATAATTTATTTGTTGAATTCATTTAATTTGACAGCGATAAGAAAGTAATAAAAAAAGTTATATGAGCTTAACAACGATTGATCTGAAACATCATAGAGGAATGGAGGACGTATTTTAGCATCTGAGACAACTAATTGTACTATTATCCTTCTGTCGACGTGTAGTTGTTTTAAAAAATTGCTTCCGGCGCAATTTCGTCTTCTTACATTGTTACCAATCTTCCACAAGTTTGTTTCATGTGGTTTTTATTATAACTGTTGAATTTCAACAAATAGGTTGAGTACAAAAATCAATCTAGCAAATAGTTTTTTATTTACCATATGATATAATTTAATCGTGAAGGCATGTAATTTTGTATTTTGCCTTTCCTAATTCTTATTGTTTTTGTCGAGTTGAATCGTGTCAGTTAACGCGGACAGCTCATAAAGGGAGAACATATTCTATACTTTCTTTAATTAAATAAAAGTTCTACTTGAAAGTAGTAAAGCTATTCCTATAATTAATATAATTCAATAATAATATAATATATATTATGATATTATATTATTATATTATATATTATATATTATATATTATATATTATATATTATATATTATATATTATATATTATATATTATATATTATATATTATATATTATATATTATATATTATATATTATATATTATATATTATATATTATATATTATATATTATATATTATATATTATATATTATATATTATATATTATAAATTATATATTATATATTATTATTATATATGATACATTATTATAATATACAGGGTGTTCCACAATTATTTTAACAGCCGAAAATGAGGGGTAGCTGAGGTCATTTGAAGTAACTTTTTCCTTTGCGTAAATGCAATCTGCGGCTTTGTTTACGAGTTATTAACGGAAAACACTGTCCAATGAGAAGTGACAGCGCGAAGTTCGAGAGCCCGCAGCACGAGGCTTTGACAGATGGTCGGGACGGACTTGAGCCGCGGTCGAAGTATTGAACAAATGAAGCGAGAACTTTCCGGATTTTTTTTTACTACGTAACAGTGATATTTTTAAGAAAAACGCTGTTCACCTCTACTTTAGAACGTCTGAAAAATATTTACTAATTTTTCGGACCCAAAATAATATGCAGTTTAACCGTGACAGCCGTTTTAATTTTCTGGTGGATTTTAGACCAAAATCCACCTTGACATAACCTTGACACGACTTTGACATAACGTTGACATAACCTTGACATTGTACGAGGTCAATGCACTATCCTGCACACATCTCCGTGCATTAAGTAGATTTACAACTAAATGGGTGAGTTTCTTATTGATAATATTCTTCATATTTGACTTAATACTTGACATGGCCTTGACATAACCTTGGCATGACCTTGACGTGACCTTGACATGACCCTGACATAACCTTGACTTGACCTTCACATAACCTTGACATTGTACGAGGACAATGCACTATCCTGCTCACATTTCCGTGCATGGAGTAGGTTTACAACTAAATGGGTGAGTTTCTTATTGATAATATTCTTCATATTTGACTTAATACTTGACATGACCTTGACATAACCTTGACATGACGTTGGCATGACCTTGACATGACCTTGACATGACCCTGACATGACCTTGACATAACCTTGACATTGTACGAGGTCAATGCACTATCCTGCACACATTTCCGTGCATGAAGTGGATTTACAACTAAATGGGTGAGTTTCATATTGATAATATTCTTCATATTTCTCTAACAAACATATCCCTTACGTCCTTTAACGCGGTTATTATTTATTAAATTAGCTTTGCGAATCATTCGTTGAACTGTGTTCGGACACGAAATTATTTAAATTAAAATATCATTTACGTACTTCGTTAATCTTCACTGTACACCTTGCTTAAAAATTTCATATGTTGACCTTGACATAACCTTGATATGACCTTGATATGTCAAGGTTATTTCAAGTTTATGTCAAGGTTATTGATAATATTCTTCATATGTCTATAACAAACATATCCCTTACGTCCTTTAACACGATTATTATTTATTAAATTAGCTTTCCGAATCATTCGTTGAACTGTGTTCGGACACGGAATTATTTAAATTAAAATATCATTTACGTACTGTGTTAATCTTCTCTGTACACCTTGTTTAAAAATTTCATATGTTACACACAAGGTGTTATGCACACTAGAAAATTAAAACGGCCGTCACGGTTAAATTACTTACTATTTTGGGTCCGAAAAATTAGTAAATATTCTTCAGATGTTCTAAAGTAAAGGTGAACAGCGTTTTTCTTAAAAATATCACTGTTACGTAGTAAAAAAAAATCCGGAAAGTTCTCGCTTCGTGATTTGTTCAATACTTCGAACGCGGCTCGAGTCCGTCTCGACCATCTGTCAAAGCCTCGTGCTGCGGGCTCTCGAACTTCGCGCCGTCCCCTCTCATTGGTCAGTGTTTTCCGTTAATAACTCGTAAACAAAGCCGCAGATTTCATTTTCGCAAAGGAAAAAGTTACTTCAAATGACCTCAGCTACCCCTCATTTTCGGCTGTTAAAATAATTGTGGAACACCGTGTATATAATAATATATAATTATACATATCAAATAATTCAATAATAATAACTTAAGCCTTCAACTATGCAGACGGTGTAAGTTCAAACCATTCTGTTTCGAGTGTGTTGACCAATAATGATCAATAAATGTGTTAACCAACCACATTCTTGTATATAAAACTCCAGAATGTTTGTCCTTTTGGATAAATCGTCGAAGGGAAGTTTCTTGTGCCCGGAAGCTGCAACAGTGAAACTATTCGTAATACCATGTTCACTGACTATTACGCTTATGTATATACGTTATTGTGTATTTTTTTTTTTTTTAATGGAACACGAGAACGTCAGAACATTTGCTGGGTACTGCCGACCCGTCGCAGTGACAAACCAGTCATCCTAATTATAGGCGCAATTAGAGAGTGGATTCATTAGATTTTTATTATCCTAGCAACTCTTATCCTTGATGATCGCGATGTGTCGCTGACCCTAGGTCGAACGTTTCCTCTAACTGTTTCGTAACACCGACTAGATGAACCCGAGTGACTGAGATGTACGCGCTGTGTTTGCAACACGTAACTCAATACAGTTGCAGAAACATAAGAAAAGATTAGGATCTCTCGCAAATCATCGCTAGTAATCATCGCTAATGTCAGCATTAAGTCCGTAAAAATATAAGCATTATATACGAGCTCCATTGTCTGATTAATTTTTTTTCCTAATTGTCCGATTTTAAAAGTCGTTTTTGAAGTTGAAGTTAGTTCGATTTCCAAAAAGTTATCAAGACCTTTTAAGAATTAGCGGTAATTTGTTAAATTCTACTACCGCTTAATACACGGACGAACAGTTTTGTTTCAGTCGTTTAGTGATTATAAATTTAATAACGATCATAAATCGTCTCAAGGGTGAATGAACATTTTCTGATGATAATGTTCGAAAATTGATAAGCTATAAATTATAGTAGCTAAGATAAATATAGTATATAAATAAATTAAATAAATAAATATTATATAAGTAATATTTAATTATATAAGTAAATATAAATAAAAATTATAGTATAAAGCTAACGTACCTGCATTCATCATTCGAAGTCGTGCGATGTCCCAAATGAAACTTCTTCGTGGTTAAGGGATTTTGTTCCTACATAGCAATGAAGATGAAGAATAGCTTTTTTATGGTAAATTCTGGGCAAGGATTGGGACGATGGAAACGATGATCGTAATTTAGGCATTGGTTTCTCCAGTTGCGTGAACGAGTACATGATATTAGAATGATTAACGGGTTGGGTTCGATTTCTAATTATAGTAATTTCTTTGTTGACGATCGCTAACTATAAAAAAGGGCCGCAAGGCTCGAATAATCGTATCTCCTCTTCCCAAATTGTCCATTTTTGTTTTCAAGCTGACCGCGAATTTTGGAAAAATTATTGTATTATAGGATAAATATTGTCTCAGACATCGAAACGTTTTCACAGTCCCAATGCAATACTAACATTTTGAAGTATATTTCGAAGTTTTCAACGAGCAAAATTTTCTTCACAACATTATCGTATAAATATCCAGTCGAATAAAACTTTATCTAGATAACAATTTATCCAAATAAAAATTCATCTGAATAAGTTTGTTATTCGAATAAAAGTTTATTTGTGTGTGCAGGAATTAATTCGGACAATATAAACGGTTTGAATAAGAATTATAGAACACAGAATATTTTTCCATAGTTTTAATGATTAATTTCTTCCATGTTTATTTCTACAATTATCTTCTTCTTCAACTGTTGCGTCGGAAAGTTCGTTACTTTTCGGTAGATTGATCGTTGATACATAACTAAATAATCTTTTTATTTCGAGTGCAAAGGAAGTCATCGTACATTCCAGGATTCATATTTACAATATGATGTATGCTTACAAAATTACGTAAGAAACAAACAGGTCAACAATTGTTCGAATTATTTTAGAATCCCTATTGCAATAATTTATTCGAATAAAAAATGAAGAATTACTCGAATAAATGAATAGAATAATTTACGAATAATGGATAATTGTACGCGTCAATTGAGCCGTTTATTTTGAAAGTGGCATAAGTCACCTTGTTTTTAAGTCGATATATTTAAGGGTTTGCGTTTTAACACGTTTAAAAATATGGACGCTAACTTTCGAGAAGATTTGCTTGTATTTGTTATCTCGGGATACCGATATTTTTCTCAGTATAAATAATTTCGTATAAACATTAAAAAATCACCACTTTTCATTACGGTACGGACTTATGCCACTTTCAAAATAAACGGCTCAATTGTCGATCAATTTTTGCGGCCGCTAGCTACGGACCTGGCCGCGCCGCTGGTCTTTCTTTTGATTGTTCGATGTACAGGCCACGACCAGTCGTCGGTAGTGCGCGATTACCCTTAATCGACTGTGTGTTTCACGCGGATACGATACTCTCGTTACGTGTATCCTGTCGGAAAAGTTTAATGGTCCCATCGGTTCCTTTTTCGATTTATTTTGTTACGCCGCATTATTGCATTAGCAAGTGTTTATTACAGAAAGAAGGATGAAGGAGAGATATCGGTTCACGAATTTACACGGTCGATTATGTATCGAGTCCGCGTGGAATGAGCGATGACTTTACAGCGGATGAAGATTGATGACAGGAAGCGAAAGTAATGTTAACGTGTAACGTGTAATCTAATCGGTATTAACACAATTCGATTGCTTTCCGTGCAATTAACACCCTCCGTTTTATTTCGCTTCGCGCCTCTTTTGTACAGAAATAATACAGATTGAATTCGTCGAGAGAAACCGCGTATTAATAATAATTCCACATGGACGATACGGTGGAAGTAAATAGAGAAAGGGAATCGGCGGGGTCTTTTATTACGAACGAAAATACAAAATTGCATCTCTTATCGCTAAATGGTCCCCGCGAAATGTAACTAAATTATGCGTTATGTACGCTCGTGTCGAAGTATGGCAATCACCCGACATTACACCGTGGAATTTCATGTATTTGTAACTTACAAAAATATGCGAAAATAAATAAAACGCGATCTTTATCACCGCTAGCAATGTTCATTGCATCACACTATCATTTACATGTATATCTCGCTATTGTAATCTATTTCCCCGGAAGAGAAGTAACTCGCATATGACACAACTAGAATGAATGTTAAAAGGTCAGCTATGGCTGTCATTGTTCTACTTCAGGTTTTCTCTTCCGGAAAATAGATTACAATACTGGGAGGAAATATTATTCTAATTTATAATAATTACAACTTCGTTACTTTTTTATTTTGATTGCCGAAGTTCGATAGCGATGCGATAAATATTTCCAGGAATAATTTTATCATACTTTTAAGTTCTCTAAATTTGATTGTAAAAATGTAAATCTACGTAAACGTCCGCAGCGTGTTGGTTACGTGTGCCACTCACTGTAGTCGTGGAACAATGTTCCTTTAATTACTGTACACGAGAGTTCGGGTTCGCAGCGGTCAAATATACACACACGCAATCTCCATCGTTGGATTAACATTCCACACTCCACTGGCACAGCGAACTTTTACGTTTGTTTATTAATAATAAATATCGTTCATGTACACTTTATAGGTTTGTGTATCTCTACTTCTCTAGAACTCGTACACGTTCTCCCATTTTCGAAACGACGCACAACACTTGCGTGTGATTTAGCATCAACGCCGCGGACATTAAAACAGATTATGGCTACTTGGATAATTCGTGATCCTAATCGGTACGTGTTATTATTAGAGACCGCGGATCTTTATGCAAAATAAGAATTGTCTAAATTAATTGTAAGGAATATAACTTACATGAAAATGTCTTTTCTTCTGTTAATAATCGTCACAAGTTGAAAATATTCCAACAATATACTCAAATTCTTTTAACGTCCGTCAAAAATTTTCTATTTGAATTTTTCTATTTGATTTTTCAATTTGAATTTTCTATTTGTCATAAATGCACAAAATTCGCGCAGTCTAGTTATCATTGTATCTTTGATTATGAAGCCATTCTTGGACAAATTTAAAGTACTTTCTGTCGACTAATCGAGTTCGCGTAGAGCGTGTTGAATTGTTTCAAGAGCCCAGCTTTAACGAGCTCCTCTGCTCGTTATGCTCTAAGTGCGTACTCCGTTTAATCCTCCCACGTACATTCTCTCTCAAAAAGTTACCTGACACGTTCATTTGAAACAGCAAAATTTCAGCGAATTTTATGAAATTTTATGAATTACGGTAGAGAGTGAGTTGTGTTCAACGTTAACTTTGTTTTATTCAGAGACGACGCATTACGGTAATTTCTCCCTAATTGACGTTCAGATTATGCGTAAAAAGAGGAAATACCATTATTCGAGTCTTGCGGCTCGTTTTTATAGTTATCGATTGTCAACGACTATAAAAACGAACCGCATGGCTCGAATAAAATTGTTTTCTTCACAAATTGTTCATCTTTGTTTACAAGCTGGAGAATTTACTGTATATCTAACTAGCAGATTTTCTTAGTAGATTCACAGATTGTGGCACACTCTTTCAAAATAACAAATTCAAAACGTTGCGATGTGAAAGTATATAAAAATACCAGAAATAAAATTCATAAACTACTATTAAGATCAAAATATAGAAATTAAACGCAAAGTGTTAAAAATCAAAATCACACTAAATTCTTCCCAATTGTCCTTGAGTTTGTAAAAAAAAATGGACAATTTGGGAAGAGGAGATACGATTATTCTGGCGGCTTCTTTTTATATTTGTTGCCAGTCGGTAACTATAAAAACGAGTCCGCAAGCCTCTTCCGAAATTGTCCGTTTTCGATCGCGAATTAGGGAGAAATTACAGTATTGTGCAATTATGCTTCGCGATGTTTACAAAGGTACCGAGAACGAGAGAGTGCTGCAAGGCATGTTATACAATACACAGCCTCGCTGAAATGTTACATAAAATACGAATATCCAAATCGAAAATGGCAGATCATTTGTATCTATTCCTCGCTGTAAGTTCTGACATAAACTTGGCCGAACGAACTTTCTTTAGCGTACGCGCGTGTCTGGTCCTTTCTTTTTTACGAAGACGAGCGTACGCTGAGAGATCATAGGCTAAGATCCCCGGCCGATAGGGGGATACGCAGAACGCGTGAATCCTACACGTTTCCCTGATTCTTAGTCGTTACGTGACTCGTTACATCACAGATATCGGGTCTCTGGCTGCGACCCGACGATCGAGTTCCTCGAGACGAGAGAGTATTACGTTACCTGACCAGCAGAATGGCTCCGGTATTCACCCGGCTAAGGTAAGAGTTCGAATTGTTTTGCGTCAATTATCGGTAAAGCGTCCACGGTCCGCGATAACATTCTATTCAGCAATCTTGGGCATAGCTATTATTCGACCAGTACTTTTGCTGCGTTGCAGATCTACTACCGCTTTCTTCTTACCACGGGTTGGACGATAGCAAAGAGGTTCTAATTGCTACTTTGCAGATAAGAGCCTGTATCAAAGTAGCCTACGTGGATCGAGGTTGGACAATTCCCTTTCATTTGTACTCGATAATCTCAACGCTAGATACTAAATTAAGTCGCTTTCTCCCACAGAGGACATAATTGCTCCCTGACGGAGAAAACAAAATAGCTGGCTGACCGATCTTAACGCAGCGGGTTCAAAGGGACTGCGAGCAGAGCTTCGAGTTCTGTTGCGCTGCACTGCGAAAACACAGCCTTCCGCTGAATCAGTTTCAGCAAAGATGGTCCCAAGACTTCTCTGTTTACAGTTCCACCAGGTCCACAGGCTCGCTATATTCTTACCTTGAAGCGCACTCGAGTCTACCAGGCTCCCAGGAGCTGGCCCCTGTTATCTTTCATCAGAATGCAACTAGGAATACGTACTCGACACCATCAGATTACTCGAATCACTAACTCCCGCTAGCTTCCAACGGATTCTTCGATATTGGCGTCAGTATGCTGAGCTCCTGGTCCGAATTCGGTGGTGTCAGGGTATCCGCCGGTGTCCTCGACAGCACTCTGGCCTGGCCAACCTTGGACTCCGCCGTGGCGCCCTCTATCTGCTCCTTCGCTTCTCCGGGATTGTTCACCGTGCACTTCTTGTAGTGAGTCCTCATGTTGCTGCTCTGGGAGAACCTGAGGCCGCAATTGGGGCAGGAGTACGGCTTGGTGCCGGTGTGGTAGTTCAAGTGGGTCTTCAGGTGGTGCTTCTTGGTGAAAGCTTTCGAGCACAGCGTGCACTGATACGGCTTCAATCCGGAATGAAGCCTGGTGTGCAGAGTCATGTTCGATCTGTCCGCGAAAGCCTTCTGGCAGACCTGGCACTGGTACGGCCGCTCCCCGGAATGGGTCCTCAGGTGCTGCTTCAGCAACATTTTCCGCGAGAAAGCCTTGCCGCACTGCTCGCACTGGTGCGGCTTCACGCCCGTGTGGATCCGGACGTGCATGTTGTACGCGACCCGCTGGTTGAAGCTTTTCCCGCATTCCGCGCACCCGTATTCCTTCCGGTTGCGGTGGATCTTCATGTGAGAGCTCAGGTAACCCCGGTCGTTGAAGTACTTGCCGCATTCCGGGCAGGTGGCCGCGAACTCCCTGGTGCCCTCGTGAACGCTCCGGTGGTACTTGTAGTTTCGCAGCTGTGAGAACTGCTTGCCGCAATCCGCGCAGCGAAACGGCTTTTCACCGGAGTGCGTCCTGACGTGCACCTGAAACAGACCCACGGGGAATCGTCTTGGGACTTCGGTGATTGATTGCCCGCCAGACGAGCTCCGTCCTCGGGCATCTGCCCGCGCGCCCGTTCGAGAAACCGCTGATCTTTTGCCTCGTACTTTCACGGGGAACGATTCATAGTTTACGCGATCTCGAATCGGTACCGAGCCGATTGTTTTTGTGGATGCACCGGTGACCCTGTCAGGTAAATAAAGGAGAAACTGATAGGCCGATTGGAGAACTGACGAACGTGGGAGAGGACTGGAAGAGAGAATGGAAAGAATAATACAAATAAATAATACATGTGCGAAGAGGAGATCAGAATGAAATAAAAACTAGAGGACGGCCGAACGAGAAGAGGGCAACTAATATACAGGGTGGGCCGGAATTCGTGGAACAAGCGAGCAGAGGGTGACTCTACAAGAAAAAATAAGAAACAAATTTGGCATAACATTGTTTTATCCGGGGCTCCGTTTTCGAGAAAATCGATTTTAAGGACTCTTCGTAAAGAATTTAGTTGTATTTTCTTCTACCGCAGTTGCCTCCGTCCGAGATAGTGTTTACAAACATTAACGATGATGGACGCATACCGTTTACTACATAGTTCGCAACAAGTTAATTTTAAGGACAATTTTTTCGAAAACGAGGCCTCGGATAAAAGAAAATACACCAAATTTGTTTATTTTTCCACGAAGAATCACCCTCTGCTCGGTTGTACTACGAATTCCGACCCACCCTGTATAGTTATAATAGTGAAAGTAAAGTACTGTAAAGAAAATCCGAAATCATGTAAAATGTACGGACAGTGTAATAAATAGTAGTGTAATAAAAAAGTAGTCCCATCATTAAGACGACACAAAAAATGTTCTACAGGAGTGTAGTAAAACTAAGTAGGAGAGGGATGAGAATAATAATAATAATATTAATAAGAGAGAATACAATAATAAGAAGAGAAAAGAAGAAGTAAAGCATATTAAAAAATACAAAGAAAAATGCACATAATAATACTAAGAAAATATATATGACAAGAACAATAGATTAATATCCATATAAAATAATAAATATATGTATCCGGAAGCTGTCCTAAGTCGAAAACAGGATCATAATAAAATAATAATAACAATAGCTCCAGCGATGAAATCACGGTAGCACTAATTTAATCTTGTTACAATCCAAGTGTCAAGAAACAGAATCCAATTGTTGATAAAGTTGCAGTTTTTGTGTAGATCAAAAGTATATGTTACAGAGATCAAGAAAATATAAATTAAAAATCGAACCAAAAGTTGATTTCATTAAGAGGAATTAACACAGATCATGGCGATATAATACTGATTACAATCACTGGTCGTAACTTACATAGCGCAAGTTTTTATGATGCAATACAAACATGTATCAATCAATCGGTATTCTGTGACCTGGACGTCGTATATCGTAATTTCATATCCTTTTAAACTGTCAGATAAATCTAACGTAATTCGAGCATGTTTGCTTTATGGGTATTACCTTGGATCACGAGCTATAGAAACATAAGTAGGTTATATATGACATAACCTATATATATGACGTCGTTCGAGACTGTTCAGCGTTACTGATAATAGAGAAGTACATATTACGATTGAAGATAATATTATTATTGAATATAATCATTACTAAAGATCTACAAATTTGTATCTCGTTAAGAAGATGTTGCGAAAACGATTATAACAAATCAATAGGATATCATCTGAAAATTTTTGCGCCTCGTTTTTATAGTTGTTGACAATCGACAACTATAAAAATGAGCCGCAAAGCTCGAATAATCGTATCTCCTCTTCCCAAATTGTCCATTTTAGTTTCCAAGCTGAGGGAATTTACTGTGCATCTAACTCTTTCAAAATAATAAATTCAAAACGTTGTAATGTGAAAGTATATAAAAATACCGTTTATAAACTAGTATTGAGCTCAAAGAGTATATAAATTAAAAGCTAAATGTTAAAAATCAAAATATATTAAATTGACTCCAATCGTCCTTCAGTTCGTAAACAAAACTAGAAAACTGTTTACTTTTGCTTATACAAGCTGAAGGACAATTGGGGAGAAATTAGTGTATATAAAATGGTGAAAACCTGCAGAATAGAATACATTTTATTAGCAAAGTAAACTGCAAGTGGCATATTTAACATTTGTTTCCAAGCTGAGGGTCAATTAAGGGGAATTTACTGTGCATTTAACTAGCAGATTTTCTTAGTAGGTTCACAGATTGTGACACACTCTTTCAAAATAATAAATTCAAAACGTTGTGATATGAAAGTATATAAAAATACCAGAAATAAAGTTTATAAACTAGTATTAAGATCAAAGAGCATATAAATTAAAAGCAAAATGTTAGAAATCAAAATATACTAAGTTGACCCCAATTGTCCTTCAGTTTGTAAACAAAGCTAGAAAACTGTCCACTTTTGTTTACAAGCTGAAGGACAATTGGGGAGAAATTAGTGTATATAAAATGGTGAAAACCTGCAGAATAGAATACATTTTATTAGCAAAGTAAACACCGTCTGCAAATGGTATTTAATTAAATACCATTATGTATGAAATAAATGATAAAAATAAATTTAATACTTCTGTACTTATAAACAAGTAGTTATTGCTAACAGTGTGCAAAGACACAGTCAGATTTCACTTCAACAATTAATTTATTTTTCCAGAACGAAATATCTCGAGGCTAAAATCGCGAAACCTTTTAAGGAAGAAAAGTCAAACAATCAGGTTGCATACCTTGAGAGAGGCTCTGGTAACGAAAGTCTTCCCGCACTGATCGCATCTGTGGCTTTCTTGGCTCGCGACCGGCCTCCCACGTTGCGGAACATCGTTGCCAACGATAGCATCGTTGTTGTTGTTATCACTATTTCTAATAACCCTTTCCGCGAGTTTATCGTCCTTCTTCAGAACCCTCTCCGACCTTTCGACTTCCACACTCGCGAAACGATCGATCTTATCGTTGGTTTCGATCGTATCGCAGAGTCTGCTAACCGGATGTGAGATTTCTGGTTTTTGCGGTGGATGGGGCAGGGTTTGACCAAAGTAGCCAGTTTTCCTGTTGATAGTCGGCTGAACGTTCTCGTTGCTGATCAACGGAGGCCTGGTCGTTGTGGACACAACATTATTCTGTGATTGCGAGACGGTCTCGTTGGTAGGAACATCGTTCACAATGGACGGAACAGGTTCCACAGTCGGAAATGGGATCTGCGGCGAATAAAACTCTCGGTGTCTCGTTGCTGGCGCTGAATTAGCTTCCAACAACCTTGGACCAAGGTTGTACTGTATCTCTCTGCTGGCGGGAGCTTCGACGCCATAGTAATGCACTGCTGCGGGTGCTGGACTTTTCGGGAACGGAACGTGGGGACCGCAGGGGACTACCGGTTGCTGCACTTCTGGCAGACGCAGGTTCTCTCCGGCCTCCTGTAACATGATAAAGACGAAGTATCTTAATGATAATAAAGTCGAAGCTCAGATTGATAATGATCCAGTATTATCCAGTTTCTGCAGGAGTAATTTTCCATTCAGTAATTTCCCAATCAGTAATTTCCCATTCAATAATTATCCATTTAAGAATTTCCATTCAGTAATTTCTCACTCAATAATTTCCTATTTAAGAATTTCCATTCAGTAATTTTTCACTCAATAATTTCCCATTTAAGAACGTTAACGCATGCAAATCACAAAGACCTACAAAACACGTTGTTCAAATTTTTAGTTAGAGGCTCGGATGTAGAAGTTAACAAAAAAATATATTGCAAATCGTGTCTCAATTTAGTGACTTCAACATCCAAATGTTTCTCAAAAGTATTGTTTTCTCAACACGATCAAATCCATACTGTTCCATGCAGAAAGACAAACTAAATCGAGTAATACATAAAAATGTAATGTTCCCGTTAAAAAATCATCGATGATTCGTGTACATGTATTATTTATCGCAAACAATCGCGTAAAAACCAATAAGATTCGTATCTTCTCTGATCCGTTGAGCCACTCCAAAGAAAAAGATCTTCGAATTACACGACGATGTAGTAGCTTTACTCGGAGAAAATAATAATTAATACCGAGAATATAATTACAGTAAATTCTCCCTAATTGACGTTCAGATTGTACATAAAAATGGGCAATTTGGGAAAAGGAGATACGATTATTCGAGCCTTGCGACTCATTTTTATAATTGTTGACAATCGGTAACTGTAAAATAATAGATAAATAGAATAATAACTATAAAATAAATAGCCGCAAGGCTCAAATAATCGTATTTCCTCTTTTCGTGCACAATCTGAGCGTCAATTAAGTAGAATTTACATACGGTTATTCTTTCATTCGACCATCTCGTTCTCTAGTAATTTAAAGCTTCTGATTTATCCGAAGATTTTAAACCACTGCGTGTCGTTGTCCTATCGCAACTAAGTACTGTTACTTCGGATTAATCGAAGTATCAAACACGTATCTACACTAATCGTTGGAAAATAGATCAATCACTGTAACAGAACTTTCGGGGGACCCGTTGGAGCGTAAAACCGAGCTTCGTGACCAGCCACCACGAACCATAACTGATTTATGGTTATTACACGCAGCGAGACGAGCCGACGCGGTGTAATTAAATCGCATATTTCGATGTTGCCCCCAAGACGAACCAGCATGATTCCAACGTAGATCGCCTGCTCGAAACGAGTACGATACACCGAATTACGCGAACGACTTCGCAATCTAATGGCCGGATTGCCCATCGCATCGGTGTTCCCGTCGGCATCAATTTCAGATTAGCTTGTAAAAAAGCGCATGCACGCGCGATAACTGCAGGTTCTAGTATTTCCACGATCGTAAAATCCAGAGGTACACGAACGATTCTCGATAACGAAGCAACCGTGAACCTAGTTGCGTCAAAGTGGTCGTCGTTAAAAATTTGTGTTTATCGGCGTTATTAATATCAGCATATTCGAATATCCGTACCGATATAATTGCAACAAAATCATCGTGGAACTGGTTTATAGAGTTCAACCTTGTTATCCTTTAATTACGGAGAACGAGCACCGGCAAGAAATGTGCAGCTACGAATTTTTCTTATTCGACAAAATGCGAGTCGTGAACTTTGCCAATTATCTGCTTAATAGGTATAATCTGCATGAATTTTACCGATTACTTTGTATCCAACTGTGATCTCGGGCTAAGAACAAGCTCGTTTGTCTGTGCGTGCCAGGATAATTGCTCGTACGCTAGTTAGACGAATAAACGTGAGAATTTCAAAGATTTTAGACTCCCGCGGCGTGGAATTTTGCTGGCATCGCGGACAGCTTCATCACAGGCTTGGACGAATGGCAAGAGTAACTTGCGTTATTAGTTAACGGAGCATCGTTAGGAAATGTTGGTTGCCGCAATTAATAGCGGATGCACGGGAGTTGACAAAGGTCGTTTATCATTTTATGCGCGTGCGCAAATATTTGATATTCGCGCTTCAAGCTCGTGCATTTACAGATCATACTCGCTGTTTTTCGTATCAAATTCATCTCGAATAGCATATTTACAAAAAAAATAATTGACCCGGTATTTTCAGGTCGTAAACATTTGGCAAGAGTAATGGAGTCTGTTGCAACCGTTATGTCGTAATTGCTGCATGAATATGTACGGAGCAAAGATGAAATTGCCGGCACCGGCTGCAGAAGTACCATTATAAATTAAGCTTGACTAGCCGTGAAAAATACAGTGATTTTCTTGGAAAGCGTAGTCTTCCGTTGCCAAATAGAATATTCAGCTAATAAAGAGTAAACGATTGACATAGTACGTAAACGAATAACATATTACTTCCTATATATGGTGTCCCAAAATTATTGTACAAGCGTGAAATGAGGGGTTCCTAAGGTCATTTGAAGAAATTTTTTCCTTAGCGAAAATGCAACCCGCGGCTTCGTTTACGAGTTATTAGCGAGAAACAACGACCAATGAGAGGCGAGCACATCTAGCGCTAGGCGGCCGAGCCAATCAGAGCGGAACTGGGTTTCGACCGCTCGTTGGCTCTGCCGCCGCGCGACAACTGCTCTCGCCTCTCATTGGTCGCTGTTTTTTCGCTAATAACTCATAAACTAAGCCACGGATTGCATTTTCGCTAAGGAAAAGGTTGCTTCAAATGACCTCAGGAACCCCTCATTTCCCGCTTGTACAATACCTTTGGGACATCATGGATAACAAAATCTTTCGATATATATTTTGTTACATATAGGCCATATATATATATATATATATATATATATATATACAATTAGTATTTCGTTGTTCGTATCAGTCATATACAGAAAACAAAATTAAAAGAAAAAGAGAACGTGATGACACAAGAAATAAGATTCTCTTACGAAGATTATTATGAAGATACTGAAGTAAAAAATTTATTACAATTACATAAATTTAAAACGACGTAATTAACGATATAAAATACTAAACTTATGATTTCAAATACATAATATTGAATCAGTTAGCACGAAATATAATTGAAATAATTTGTTATATTACTTTTCGCGACGAAATTATTGCTGTAATAAGATCTCAAGACACGACAACAAAACATTAGAAGCAATGTAAACATTGTGCGCGTGTTAAACAGATATTTTACGTGCATCGCTACATGCAATAATATTTTGTATTTTTGAACAGTTTCATATTGGACTCTGTTGCAGAAGTATAAAAGAAAAAAACTAGTAGAGTTCTATTTGTGTAAACAGACGAATTCGATCTGTGCGGCAGAGTAAACCGCGGCAGGGTGAATTCGGAGCGTAAGCTGAATCGAGGGAGCAGCGCGGAGGACAGGATTGAGCGCATAGAAAGTTATTTTTGACGGTGGCCGGGTAATTGAGCATTCGAACAGGATCGGAACAGGTGCGCAATCTTCGAATCACGACCGACCTCGCGGCTGGAGTAGGATGGTCCCGGTGGAAGACACATGGTCGGGGTTGCGCAAGGTCGTAAAGCGATCGGAAAAAATCTGGAGCATATCGTGGATGCACGTGTCGAAAGAGAAAACGCCACTGCTCCCGTGATTGCGTGTAACCGCGTATAAAATGTGTAAAGCCGAGATTCGCAGCTGGCAGGCGCCAGCTGGTAGCACCTCGCCTCTCGACGCAGGATTGAAACGATGATTTGCTGAAAAAAAAGAAGGGCGAGAGAGAGAGAGAGAGAGAAGTTGGATACGCCCATCACAGTAAGCAGTACAGAAAAAGAGGGAAAGACTGCAGGTCTGAGCACTTTAAAGAAAAGAAGAAGGGAAAGACCGTATTGCTCCTCGGTGCGCCCGAAAAAAATTAAAGGAGAGAAACGAACGAAACACGAACAACGTGTAACTGATAGTTTCATTAATCAGAAAGACATCGTCTGACCATAAGCAGCTGATGGCAACTGTCTTATCACCTGGCGGCATCGAATTAATCCGGTGCGCTAAATGAGTTTGCAGAAATGAGGCACATGCACTGATTTCTTCTCTTGCCCTGCAATTTATTATTATTCTTATTTCCCCGTGGTTTTTTTTCTTCGCTAATCTACGATTCGAGAAATGTCCATCTGGCAGATTAAGCATAAAGGAATGCGCTTAATTATTCAAGACGCCGAGTAGCCGGAAAATTGGTTTAAAAAAATGGTTAATTCGCGCTCAGATTGCGCACAAAAATGGACAATCTGAAAAGAGGAGATACGATTATTCGAAGAAGTTAACAAAAATATATATTGCCTTACATATGTCGAGCAACTATTAAGTTTGATCGTATCTCAATTTAGTGGCTTCAACATTCAAATGTTTCTCAAAAGTATTGTTTTTTTCAACACGATCGAGTCCATACTGTTTCATACAGAAAGTCAAACTAAATCGAGTAATACATAAAAATGTAATGTCCCCGTTGAAAAATCATCGATGATTCGCATACATGTATTATTTATCGCAAACAATCGCATGAAAACACATTTAACTAAAAGTTGAGCCACACCAAAGAAAAAGATTATCGAATCACTCGACGATGTAGTAGCTTTACTCGGAGAAAATAATATTTAATACCGAGAATATAGTTACAGTAAATTCTCCCTAATTAACGCTCAGATTGTACAAAAAAATGGGCAATTTGGGAAGAGGAGATACGATTATTCGTAGAAGTTGAATGGGAATTAGGGAGAAATTAATAGCGGATTGAAAAAAGAACGCGAGTTTGAAATGAGGCGAATAAAGATCAAACGGGATGCGTGGAATGTTTTCTGTAAAAAAGATGCGTCAGATTTCAATAATACTTCTTACCGAGACCAGTGACGGTTACTTTGACGGTTACTTTAGAAAAATTGACCACGAGAGGATAATGTCGTTCGACAATTTTAAAATCGTTTCTGCTAAATATAAAATGATAACTGTTAATATTTTTAACATGGGCTTTATACGTGCTACATGTAGAATGTATAAATATATGTGCAGTCTTGATTCAGACTTAATCAGGCAGTATGTAATTAGCGATGTGCGGATGTACGTACGCCTAAATACTTTCTCCTGTCACTGTCTGTGTATACATTGTATCGTAAAGAAGAGTGCACTTCCTGTTACATAAAAATACTGCTTTTACTTTTCAAGTATGCTTTTTCACATAATATGTTTTTTTTTTTTAAAGATACGACTACTAAGAGCAATAAAGTATCGAACGCGTGACACCTTTTTCATTTCGCACACACCGAAAGATAGGAAAGATGTGAAGAACGGCGAGAAATCGATATTCAATTTTCAGAATGCCGCTGTTCGTTTCAATTCAGATGTATGTCATTGCGATGCTTGATATGCCCACGCTTTCTGTGAGATAAAAACGAAATTCTTTCAGTTTGTTAAGAGAAGTGAACTAACAAAATTGTAACAGATGTTTGAAATACTTTCTTTTTTTATTTATTATTTTTTTATTTATTATCTTTTTATTTATTATTTATAGTGTATTTTTTATTTATTTATTTCTTAAATTTGTTTATTATATAGAATTACCCGATGAATTAAAATGGTTTGTTTCTCGAACCATATCAAAATTATCTTCAGCTAAAAGAAACATTTTTCTAAAATCTTGCCTCTATCAAATTCCTGTGTTGGACCCAACGTTGTGAGCATTTTACGACCACTTATGGCATTTAAAAAATGCTTTTAACTCTTTCCACACGAATATCCCCCCTCAGGGATCATAATAGGACTGTTGACGACATAATAGCGGCTAAAAATTTTTGTTCTTCTTTATGGGATGATATTTTAATTATTGATATTATAAATTATATACTACATGTCAATGCAGTATTATATTTTATTTAAAACTCAGATAACACGTCGAGTGTCGAATTTTAACCACAAAAAATTCCCGCAATATTAACGACCTTAATTAATCAATGAAACCAAAACTAGAAAGTTAAAATTTGCCATGGCAACTATTAGTTCTGCTCTTTTGTATTCCAAAAATCCTAGTAACACGCAGCTTATTCGATATATTAGAATAAAAATAAATTTCAAAATCTAATTCATAAATAATATTCATACTAATTCACAAGTAAATACGTTCAAGTTGTTAGTAGCTGTTCCGAGAAAATTCTCCGAGTGCGAAGGGTTAATTATAGATTCTGGCTCCGAATCTGTACCTTGTCAAATGAAAAGACAAAACCTTTTGCTTACACCTAATACAAAAGTGACAGATCGAATCTGTATAGCGCTTCCGCGACGAAAGAAGAGACAAGAAAAATGTAAACAGATTGGCCGGTTCCGCTGTTCGTGCTTTCATTTGTGGTGAAAGGTCGACGAAGAGTAAGTAAGTGGGTCCTAGCTGGCGGCCCCTCAGCTGGATCTCTTTCCATTCAGAAACAAACAGCCGATCCACTGTATTCTCTAGATAAGTGGCATACGCTGTTTCGCGTCCAGTTACCGCTGTATCGATCGATAAGAGATCAATGCCGAATCGTCATTGTCGATCTAAATGGCAGATCTAGTGATCCCGCAGGATGCGCGAGTCAAGGTAGAGACACGAACGGCATCCGTATGAATAGAGCCCGCGATCGTTTCCCTGCTTGTCCACGGTTCGATTAGCATGGAATGATTAATCGAAATCTGACACGATGATAATTGTTCGCCGGTGGTCGGCAGAAGTCGAGTTTCCTGTTATTCCGCTAGCATTCGAAATAACTAATGGCATCTTTCCTACAGTTTGCGACCTGTTTTGCTCTATTTGTCCAGCTCCAACGTGGATTTGCATCGACTAAGACCGCACGATATCGTTACGTTTCCGATGACTGTTGCATCTGTCGCCGAGCGAAAGGGATTCCTCGTCGATTTGTTCAAGATCGATTTCTCGATGACCTGGCGAGTTTGTGTAGCTTCTCAGCGCGATCGATGAAACGGAACATTCGCTTACCGAGTGGAACGTACTCGAGGTCAGGGATTGTTTTTACTATTTTTCTTCAACAGACGCCGAGCTATCGTTTTCTTCTCTTTGATGCTAATCTTGGTAGACGTTGATCAGAGAAAAACTATGATTGAGCGATTAATGGATTTTTTTTAGAATTGTAGAAGTACTTGGTCGTACTTTTTTCTCTGATTAAGGAAGTATTTGCTCAGATTTGAAAATTAACTTGTATGCTGATCTACAATATTATGCAACATTTATTTATGGAAAGATGATTAGTTATAAAATATATTTTTATTATATTTTAAAATATAATATTTTAATATATTAAAATATTCTAAAATATTTTTATTATATTTTATAATATAATATTTTAATACATTAAAATATTCTAAAATATTTGTATTATATTTTAAAATATTTTATATTTTAAATATTTTATATCTTAATATTTTATATTTTAAATATTTTATATCTTAATATTTTGTATTTTAAATATTTTATATTTTAATGTTTTATATTTTTAATATTTTATATTTTAAAATATTATAATTATTACAATCTTATGTATTAAAATATTTTAAAATATTTTAATTTTATTTTATATTAATTAGGAAAGATGCATTATTAGTGGAAAGACGTCTTCCTCATTTTATTAGAATCCGCGATAGGTAGGAACGTTGAAAATGCAGTTGACGTCATGCAACTTAACTTTTCAATCTTAATTTAATTCAATCAAATATCTTGAAATGATGAAATTTTTAAGCTGACCGGCGTAGCAGTCAAAGTGTTAAACTGTCTACCGAAATTCATGTCGAATCTCGAAATTAATTTAGAAACTGGATCACCTGAAATTATGAAGCGACCCGAGTAAAGTAATTTTATGTTTCCTCCTAAAATGGGTCAAACGAAGCAGGATTTTCTCTTTCGATATACCAGCTGTAGCATTATTCGCAGCGAACAGAGTATCAACTTCGCTCAGCTATGCGTGTCAAATTGCTATTAATTAAGATAAATCCTTTTCAGTGACGTACGGTGTTGACTGCGGCAACTTTCTAGGTAAGCATTTTATCATCCGGCTAATCAAGTGCCACTAAAAGATTCCTTCGAATTTTCTACTAAGATGATTTTCATTACGCATGAAGAAACATTCCCGCCGATAAAGTCGATTCTATGCATCGATGTTGTATATCAATGCATCCCGGTTATATTTCTTAACTCGAATAGCCATCTTAGCCATTCGAATCTAAGCCAGCAATTCCTCTCGGTAAATCTTCCCGCCGATAATTTTATTCATTGAACATTGCTAAGAGTGGACTTTGACCTCGGTGCTTGTTCCATAGTTGGTCAAGCTAATCCTTTTATCTGCGATATTAACATTTTATTAACTCTGCAACTATGTATGACAAGTATATTCCTAATGGAGGAATAGGAATATCTCGTCTTATTATTTTAATTAAAATTATTGTGAAACGTGTTTCTAAATTTCAGAATAATTTCAGAAGAACTTGATGGAAGAGATTGCACTCAGTGTGACCGATAAATTATATGCTCCGGTCTGCACAGCTAAGAGGTGAACATTCTATTGTACTAGTCGTTTTCCTGAGATGTTGGAAACCGAACGAGACACCATTACCTAGTTTTACCTTTTCGCTACTGTTTCTAGACCTGCTATGATTTATCGTAACCATCCGTCTGCAGCCTCGTTTTCACCAACGCCTTCTGCATATTGATTTATTTAAATGCACGGAGAGTCTATTTTTTAGGGTTTTGCATTTTAAAAACCTCTCTGAAATATTGACGGATACTCTTCCACGCTTCTACATAGAATTTAAACAAAAATATAGAGAAAATGAAGAATTGCTTATAGTTTTATATATTAATACGATTTTACACGTGTCTCCGATGGTCTATTATTTATATAAATGGTAAATCTATATTAAATCATACTTCCCAAAATCATTGAGATTAGGTCAGGGTTTTCGCTAAACCTGCTATTTACAGATTTATAATAAATTGTTAAATAAACATTTCAATATGTATTATCAGATTTGTACGCGACAGCTTCGGCTTTAAAAAGTATTAGCACTTTAACAATTATAAATAGATAAATTGATAATCCAAGAAGGAAGAAACTCGATTTTTACGAATACGTCACGAACAATTACAAATAACTTCTTATTCGTTAAAATTTTATTCGTCAATTCGAATATCTCTTATCTATCATCCGAATCTTCTGCACAACTCTGTCTCCGAGTCGTTATTCGAATAGAAGGATTTAACACTAAAGGAGCCTAAACGCGACTAATCTATATTTTTTTATAACAATAACAATATTAGATTCATTTAAACTTCGTACGATTTCTATTATAATTTTTATCATAATAAATTTCTCACCGAAACACATTTCTATAACATCAGGAATTGTGAAAGAAAAAGACGGAAACCGGTCATTTTTATTGGTTTCGTAGTTCTGGTGTCAGTGTCGGAGAATGTCGACAATTCGCGGAGAAGACGAGCAACAGAAAATATTGAACGCTGGTCCCGAACGATGCATGAATTCTCCCCGCGGATGCTTTGCAACACAGAAACGAGGACGATCTCGAACGCCAGGAGACGGGTAAAGCATTACGCAATGGCTCGAGCTTGTTCGAGAGATCATCAACCGCGAGCAGTAGAGAAATGAAGAAAGAAAGAGAGCCGGGGAGAGAGGAATGCTACACGTAATCTCTCAAACTGTAAAGGGAGGCCGAGAAGAAAAAGTAGATTGAATAGTTCTCTACAGAGACTACTGTCGATAGTCACCGACATGTGAAAATGGTTACTTTCACCTGGATCAATTACTAATCAACGGATTGCGGATATTTATACTGTTGTAGAAAACCTCTAATGAAATATAATTTCATTGATTTTCAATTTCCTTGTAACGCGATCAAGCCACCGACAAACACTCCATTACGAATTTACATCAATGAATATCTATAATATACAATGTAATGTAATGTAATGTAAATGTAATGTAATGTAATGTAATGTAATGTAATGTAAATGTAATGTAATGTAATGTAATGTAATGTAAATGTAATGTAATGTAATGTAATGTAATGTAATGTAATGTAATGTAATGTAATGTAATGTAAATGTAATGTAATGTAATGTAAATGTAATGTAAATGTAATGTAATGTAATGTAATGTAATGTAATGTAATGTAATGTAAATGTAAATGTAATGTAAATGTAATGTAATGTAATGTAAATGTAATGTAATGTAATGTAAATGTAATGTAATGTAATGTAAATGTAATGTAATGTAATGTAATGTAATGTAAATGTAATGTAATGTAATGTAATGTAATGTAATGTAAATGTAATGTAATGTAATGTAATGTAAATGTAATGTAATGTAATGTAAATGTAATGTAATGTAATGTAAATGTAATGTAATGTAATGTAACGTAATGTAATGTAATATATGTATATTATAATATTATGTAGACTGCGGATTTGATGCATTTATGGCAAAAATGGGTAGATGAAACATAAAATAGTGAGAAGATTGAAAAGAAAGAAAAATGCAGGCAATTTCTGTTCTCCATAAAGATCTGCAGTCTACTGATTAAAACAAAACCGATTGCAAAAATCTAATTACGTAACAAAACTTCCCTGTATCTTTTTTCAGCTTAAACATTTATTTTTCACCTTAACATGAGTAAACAAATGAAACCGAAATTCATTTAATAATTAACCCTAGTTGTTTCACTTATCTACTTATAATAATATATATTTGTTATTCTACTACATTTCCTACAAAAGTAATGCACAAACATTTAAATTCAACTAAATCATTCGGATCAGAAAATTTAACCAAAATCTTAGAACACAAACCTTGACGCGACTATGTGTATGCGTTCAGACGAGCTGTTTAATTGGTGGTGTTAGATGCTCCATTCAATAAATACAATTTGCGTGTCGATTTGAAACAATTTACGCTGTCGTATAAAACCGTAAGGTCGATATTGAATTTAAAATATGCTTACGATCGACTAACTGCTTCACGCATTCTCGGTAAACCAGAAAACATCGTCCGACGAGTTTCGTGTTCTATGTGCTCAAACGATTTTAGCTTAATTAGCTATAATCGTGCGAGCGAAATACGGTTGGCATACGGAAAATACAACGCGGGTAATCGCAGCTGCGAATTTTTCTACGTTTATCGAACAGCTGACATTTCCACGCTCGTAAACGAGGAATTTCGCATCGAGACTCGTTAAAATTACAGTTCTAACCAATTATTCGGCCAGTTGGTTTTTATTCCCTCCGAAAAGAGCGTACGCGATTCTACGCTTAACATCAAACCGGTATTGACACCCGATATATCAATAGTCGTGCTTTCCATATTCATGTTATATTGATATACGATCCGTTACGAGACAAATAGCTGGACTTGATGTTGGACAAATTTCTTGCCGCAACGTTAGCACCATAAAACGCTTTAAAATAACGACGCAACTCTTGTTTTGTAATCGTTCAATTAACACTCGGACGTCAGCAATGAATAATGTTGTTCGACTGTGATGGCTACCTCCAGACTCGCCAATTTGTATATACATACGTATACAAACTTCATTCCGTCCTTCCGACATCCCAAAATCTAAAGCAAGGGTCTGCTAGAATAGCCTTACTGATCAGTCCTGTAGCGACTCCGGGTCGAAACGCTCTCCCTTTCTTTTCCACCAAAAACCAACGTCATTTCAGCATCCGCCGCCAAACGACTATTCAGTTTACGACAATTAATTTAGATTAGTCTAGATGGGATACCTTGAAAAATACGTTGAAAAAATTGTTGAGTAAAACTATGAACGATGCTCAGCATATTGGATTGTATTCTTGTCAAAGAGGTCCGCCGTTCGAGTGTTAATACAGTAAATTCTCCGTAAAATGGACAATTTGGGAAAAGGTTATTTTCAAGTCGTCGGATTGACTTCTAAATCGACAACCATTTCCTCTTATTTATTAATTGTGCGACCGCGTGCTCACTGTTCCTTAGACTCTTTTCTCAGCGTCTTTAGCTTGGCTGTATTGTTTTCATAATTTCATCGAGCTGACTCAAAGGGAATTTTTTCTACGCATCAATGTCGACGTCGCGACGGTTTCCTGTTTGTTGTTACTTCTCGGGTTGTGTTCAGCTTTGTTACGTCGCTATGGTAGCAAAGTTCGCTTTTGGAGTGTTGCTATTTGCGCGTGTGTTTTAGTTTCTCGCAAGATATTTCATCTAAAGAATCGACGATTTTGATAATACAGTAAATTCTCCCTAATTGACGCTCGGATTGTACACAAAAATGGAAAATTTGGGGAGAGAAGATACGGTTTTTATAGTTGTTGACGATCGGTAACTATAAAAACGAGCCGCAAGGCTCGAATAATCATATCTGCTCTTCCCAAATTGTCCATTTTTGTGTACAAGCTGAGCGTCAATTAGGGAGAATTTATTGTATTGTACTTTGGGTGACACTATGGAATTTTCGTAATTCAAAAATAGAATGATAAAATATTACATAGGAAAAAGTCGTACAATCTCGATTGCTATAGAACATTAGAGCATCGTGTAGACAGTTCTAGCTTCAGTTGTATTTGGTGCACATAAATAAATTAATACCACGTTTCACCTAACATGCGTTGAAACTATTCTTTTTATTTCAGTTTTCTAATGTTCAGTGTTCTAATGTCTTAGACGTATATATTGATAGCCGGCGCATGAAAGTTACATTTCAAACCAGATCTCTCACTTAGCAAATAACTTCCGAGTGAAAAAGTGATCTTTTCACATTATATATATACATTCGGAACGTTTTTTTTTTTTACATTTCCAATACAAATCTTTTATTTTTCTACGTGTCTCGTATACAATACGGCCTAATTGTCGTTTACTATCAGTTAAACTATTCCTGATAAATACTGGTAAAAGTTAACCTGGTTTTGGAGAAACTTCCACAAGTAGAAATTCTATTTTCACGAAGTCGTTACGAACGTGTCATTTACTAAAAATTTAGTAGATCAAATATGAAAGTCTGCCAACTTTTTAAATACACTGGTAAAAAGAATTTTGATCGTTCCATTCGCGTCGTTTGCACACAGAAAGAGTGGAAATCGACTATTACGATATTTGAAATATTAGTAACATTATTAATTAATTACATCTGAAACTATACCGACAAAGTATAATTAAGTATGATCATATACTTGTCGGTAATATCGTTTTTACGCTATCGCTTATCCGTAATTACGGTTTATCTTCCGGTCATAGATTACCACCGATGCCAATCAACGTAATAAATTAGTTCTCCACGAACGATTAAATGAACTAATGTGTTTCTACGTGAATCTATCTAGTTCAGTGTGTCGAAGAAGTAAAGCTGAATTTGCAGAAATTATGTATGCGTATTATTCTTAGCCGCTCATTATTTCCCAGGACCAATTAATTCGGCCTTTGATAATAAAAGGATCGCCCGCGGCTTATCGAATCATCGGCCGAGTTAAACAATGGTTCGTTTAAACGTTACGGGAAGAAGAAGTTCCGTGTAGCTCGCTTTGTAACGATTTTTGAGCTCTCGTATTTATCCAGGTATGATAAACTATTAAGACGAATTGCAGGCACGTGACGTAACAGCCTTTAAGGTTGGGTCTAACCCGATACCGTTCTCTTTTTGTGAGAAAATTCAGGGGAAGAAGTGTATTGGGAAACAGATCAACTGATACATTGTAGATTGGGTTGCAACATGTTGAAGCAACACGGCTCTTAATAAAGAAGAATAAGAAGTTCTACTTCGCGAATGAACATTAAAGACGGGCTTAAGCTGTCAGCCGTAATTAGTAAGCTAACTATAATATAATAATAATTTCTGTCAGGAAGAACTTCCAAAGTTACGGTTTTATATACGGTTTTATATATGCAGCTATAATTTAAAAAAAAGATGAGCTTTAATTAAGTGCTTATGGTGTCAGCCATATTGGTAAGCTGATGATAATGTTGCAATAATGCTATCTATCAAAAACCTCTTCAAAGGAAACAATTTTACATATAAATATAAATCCACAATTTTAAAAAATACAATAAAACACAAGCTTTGAAGTAGCAGTATTTCCAAAAACATTGGAAAGCATTGTTTATTTGATCTATTATTTAATGTATTGTCTCTCCTCGTTATTTTGTTTGCATACTATCAAATTGTATGAAACATGAATAACTCGAGGACCGAGATTCATCTTTATTTACATTTTAGAATATCGTTCTTGAAGGGATCAACATCGGTGAAGCTGTATCAATAGGAAATAAAGTTCTGCTTAATTTCAATCTCCTGAATTTATGCATTAAGATGCAAATTTGCGCGAACATTCGTAGACCAGTGACCACCGTCTCTGCTATGTATACTCACGGCAACGAAACCTCGAAGGATGAGTAAAGCTATCGGCAGCGATCGGCAGTGTGAAAGGATACCAAATGCTACTGGTAGGATTAGTAATCCGACCCGGCGAGATCCATGCAGCGTGACGTAACAATACGAAACCGTGGATCAAGAGTCGGTAATTGGATCTGGTCGATTATCGAACAAATTCACGGAGAGAGATGCAGAATCGAGGGAAAGAGAGAGGGCGGGAATTCTGCAACCATAAAAACTAGACCTCGGATGTTTACACACTTACAGCTTACTCAACTCGGCGAAGCAACACGTGAAAGTTCCATCGCGTCTCTTCGTTATTGTTTTTACATATAAAAATATTTGATCGAAAACTTCGTATAAATTCAAGCAAGCTCGTACACGTTTACTTAGAAATGTATACCTTGGCATCGTATTTTCAAAAAATTCTGAACGAATGATTCACTTTTCTGCTGATTAAAATATTTCTTCGATTACTGTCACTGATCTTGGTAATCGCTGGTTCAGTAAATACCGAGGAGAAATTATAAATTCTAACGTTCCCTTAAATTTCTTTCTCTGTTTTGTCGAAATCGAACACGAATCGAAAGATAGTCACGCGACCTAGATTTTATTCCGCAGGCATGCAAATCCGCTTGGTCCCCGTTTCGACGCAGTATTTGCGAGTTCAATCGAATCTTTTTTCTGGATGCGTCCCGACCTTGCAATCGGATATCGAAGACCGATCTGTTTACCAGATAAATCATGTTCCGAATGGATCACCGTCTTGAAATAGAAATCCCCGACCTCGGGTCTCGCTTCGAGCGACACGCGATATTTCAAGAATAGTCGCAAGAAAGATCTCTCCGATTTTTGAACGTTAATCATCCCCATTCAACTTTCCTAGTTCCTTTTCAGGCTTCTCACTTTCGACGATGACAATCGAATTACCAAGCAATTCGAAGTGCTGCATTTTAAATCTTCTGTATCCTAGTTACCGAAGTCGAAAGTTTACTAAATTATATTAAATTAGATTAGATTATTCTTCTTCATTCATCTCAAGAAACGCACTTCTGCAATGTTTAAGGAAACCTTAAAAAGAGACCGCTTCATTGTTCGTTACTTCTAGTGTTAAGAACGAGATAATATATCAACAATGTTTCGTTATTAATAGCAAAATAAAACACCAGCAGAGAATTCCTATGAAAACTCTTTGCCCAGGTATGAATACCGTAATGTCTCTCTAATTGACGCTCGGATTGTCTACAAAAATGAACAATTTGGGGAGAAGGAGATACGATTATTCGAGCCTTGCGGTTCGTTTTTATAATTGTTGACAATTCGTAACTATAAAAGCGAACCGCAAGGCTCGAATAATCGTATCTCCTTCTCCCCAAATTGTCCAGTTTTGTGGACAATCTGAGCGTCAGTTAGGGAGACATTACTGTACACTCTATTGAGACATACAATACATAACCTCTTATAACCTCGTTATGTATTTTTTAGTTAATACTCCTTCAACTGCGCCTGTACCGATGACTAGTTTTTCTTTCGCAAATCAACATTTTAAACTACTTAATTGTATGATCCTTCGTACGATTCTCTATATTATACAGCAGCATTTTAATAATATTTCACGGAACATTGATGTGACTCGCGAGAAGTTGTCAACTTTAGAAAATCGCAAACGTCGTTGTATCCAAAATTAGGTTATGTCGCAAGAAAAAATGTTAAAACTTCTAGTACAAGAAATAAAATTGCACATTTTCACAGGAAGTGGTTATTCTGAATTTCTACAGTTAAAGAGAACGATCTTGATCGTTTACTGCGCCTTGCATAAATTCTAAATAATTTTCTTCAGTCAATTGAATTCTAAAGCAGAGAAACAGGTTTCGCATAAATTTTTCGAACACTTGCGTGACATCTAAATAACGATCCTGCAACATTATTTCAAAATCGAACGAGGACAAGTTCTGGGATCTTCATATTCACATAACTGAGTAGACATTAGCGAAAAGGTTCGTGGAAATCTTACTTGAGTTAATTGAGTACTTTCATCCAAAACTGAAATACAAGGAATTGCCATTATAGAATTTCTAAATCGATTCAACAGAAGAGTATCCTAGCATAGCGAATCAAAGCCAGCTATTCTTGTTCTATTTCCTCTTACAACGACATATTTATGCGGGACAGGATTTTCACAGTATGCTGCCAATCGAGGCGCAAGAATAGACTCGATGTTGAATCAGATATGAAAATGCAACTTTCTAATATTGTACCTGATACCGAAAGAATTTCTAGTACCTACAAAGATCCAAGAATATCGAAGTCGTTAAGAGAATAATTTGAAGCACGCACTCTAGTTTATTTAACCATTTCTATGTGTTCCGTTTTAAAAAATATCAATTTGAGAATGAAGGTGAACTCGTGCGAACCACTTTTGAATCACGTGACAGCTATAAAACGGTCATTATTGCATGCCAGGCTACTCGCGAATCACAGTATTCAATATTTAGTTTTTTATAATAAATTTAATTGCGATGCAATTCGTTTTATGGTTGGTTTATAGTGGTTGAAAAGTCGTACGCAAGAGTTGGCATTTAGATTTAGTCGTTCCTTTCAGTTTTTATCGTTATCTATATATGCTACAAAATAGTCAAGGAGTTTCTAAATTGACGAAGTTCGAAAAAAAGGTTAGTTAGTAGAACGACCGAAATGTAGTACATCTGATTGCTATGAAATCAGGGATGGTGTAATCTAATTCTTATTTCTACAAATTGGTTTAGCGCGGTGACTTTCACGCCTCATGTAAATACATAAGTACTTCCAATACTGAAAGGAAAACCAAAGAATAAACACGAACGGGAGATTGAACCATTATAATGTTTTACTATTGCTAAGGAAGTTGAACAATAATAATAAATGCGTTGCTCTAAGAAGCTACGAAGCAGCATGAATATACTCAGAAGAATTGTTTCGAAATTTTTAATTTTACAATTTTCTTTCGAGAAGCATGTCAAACAAGAAATCAAATCATAGTAATCATACGCATCTGCTGAAGAAGTTGAACAATGATAACAAATACGAGTAACAGTCACAAATTAGACCGCATGATTTTTCAACCCCTTCCGATGGTTTGACAAAAAAAGAATGTTTCCTATCAAAGTTCATTAGTTCATTAGTGTTCAACCGACAAGAAATTATTATACAATTGTTTAAATTTAAACACAAATTGATTTTAGATAAAGAAAATAAGGTCATTGTTGTATTTTGAAATGGAACTCGATAACTTTAACTTCATAGCATTGTAGGTCGAGACGAATTCAACGATCTGTTACATGAAGACCTTCAGATGGCATTGAAGGAAAAATTGTCATGAATTGATTGTCATAATATTTGAAATAATTCGGTGATACGTAACACCAAGGCCTTGCATGTAAACATAAACAAATAAATGTAAACATTACAAATGCACAATTATTCAATTTCATACCTTAACACATGAAACAAAAGAAAAATTTATATGAAATCAGATATTGTGGCAATCGATTCATAGCAATTTTTCCTTCAATGACATCTAAAGGTCATAATATAGCAAGTCACTGAATTCGTCTTGACCTCGCCTACAATACTATGAAGTTAAAGTTATCTAGCTTCATTTAAAAATATAACGGTTTGTGTCTAAATTTAAACAACTGCAATTTCTTGTCGATTAAATACAAATTAACTTTGATAGAAAACATTTTTTTGTCAGATCATCGGAAGGGGCTCAAAATTCGTGGGGACTAATTTGTGACTCACCCTCTATACATATAGACATACATAAGCAATATAGTTATATTATATAGATCCGTACCATTATTCAAGAACTGTTGCTGCATAAATATATTCGGAAGGATTGTTTCGAAATTTTATACCTTCCAACAAACTTCATTCGATATAAATATGTATAAACAAGAATATAGATCAAATAATCATTTGCTACTGATCAAAGACGTTAAATAATAACCCCAAATACGAACAACAACCCATAACAATGAATCCGTATGATTGGTTGAGAACCGTTGCTCCAAAAAGCCACGGAACTGTATAAACCTAGCCAGATGAATTGTTTCGTAATCCCATGCCTTTCAACATTCCGGCATGGTTTCCTAACCAAATAATATTACCGTGCCGTTAATAAATATGATAATCAAAGTTAATAAAAAGAACTTAGCGACAGAGGACCCAGCAACGAAGTCTCCGCGGCGTGCCCCGGTCGTTTGCCGAAGCGTTGGGTCCGAGTCTCGAGACAGAAATTCCAAGAGTATGCGAAACGAATCGACTTACGACATCGTCCGCGTGAGGCTGAAGAAGCACGATGGGCTGCAGCTTGGGCGAGTGATAAGGCCTAGCGGTCTGTCTCCACGGGGAGGCGATCACGCGATTGGCCACGTGCCTTTTCGGTGTCCTCCAGCCGAAGCAACTTTCCCCGCAAGTCAAATCCTCGCCGTAATCTGGTTTCTCGTGGTGCCTGGTCCGTTCGGCTGGCTGCAACGAGACCGCGGATTGACTGATCCTCGAGTGGATCACGCTGCCGCGATCCTCGGGGCATCGGTCCTCGTCGGGCCGGCTGCCGCGGAGCGGATCTATCGCGGCACTCGCGTCCTCGTCGCCCGGGAGACGAGTCTGATCGTTCCGCATCCTCAATTCAAGAGGATCTAACTGTCTATGAACGTCGTAGCTGTTCCTCGAAAAACAGAATTCCATTTGCTTCACGGGGGAACGGCAGGTTGAGAGAGCGTTCTCCGAACTGGTGGCGGTGCTGTCCTCGATCCTGTCGATCCTCGACACCACGGAGACAGGATTATAACGTCTGACGTCCGTCTGATGCACGCTGTCCTTATCGGGCAGCTGATCTAGAACGCGGATGCTCTTCTCTTGGCTGCTGGCGTTCAAGAAGGCTGGCACGGGCCAAGTGGCGGCGCAATGTCTGACCGAGCCGTATCTCGGCCCGGCAAAGTTCATCGGATCGGGAAGCGATCCGATTTCCCTCGAACCATCCAAGGACTCGATCGCCGGACAGGTAGCACGCTTGTCAAGCCCGGGATCTACGTCTTGGGCCCTGTACCAGCGATTGCAGCACGGGTACTGATCGCAGCGCAGGTACCTGGGGCTGATCTTTACGTCCTTCACGTCCTCCTGCTTGCAGTCCGGCCGTGGACAGGTCATCGCCAGTGGCACCGGCGGCAGTCTGATCCGCAGAGCTTCCGCTGCCCGCAAGAACGCCTGCAGACGGGGCCTCGGCACCGTGGCACTTCCGGTGTAGACGAACCCGAGGATCGCCGCGAGTTCCGGCGCCTCTACCTCGGCGAGGATCACTGTGATCGGCTCGCAGTGCGACGACGTTTTACTGTGCGCCAGCAGGACTTCCTGAAAGAAGAAAGGCGAGCCGGATTATTCAACGATGCCCGAGTAGATTTATGGAGAGCCGGCGATTCGGTGAATACATAATCCTATCGGACGAGTTTTTAAGGTCGACCGTTCTCCCCGAGCGATTTCAATTCCGAATGCAACTAAGCGACCTTCTCCTCTCGGTGTAATGGCTGAAGTTTTCTAACCTGGTGAAGAACGAACGCGATTTTTAACCAGCCTTCGAATCGCCAACGATTTATACGATATGCCTTGGAAACGCGGTCTATCTACCGTGTACTTGGATCGCTAACCGCTGGTATACGCCCGGTGAAACCGCCAGCAATTTGTTCGGAAGCACCTGCGACCTGTACAGCGCGTGTTGAAGTCTACGACGACCGTCTACTACGCGTTACGATTACCGGAAATTCGTTTGACACGTGTTACAATTAGAGAACACGATTTCGTGTTATTCAGGATACGCGTGTAATTAATACATCCGGCTTCCTGCGGGAAATGTAAATACTGTTGGAGGTCAACGCTGTATAGTCGTGAGAGTGTGAGTCGCGAGGACCGTTCGTTTTTGTTTTCGGGTCTACGGTGGTGCCGCGGTCGAACGGTCAAAGAGATTTCGATGCTATGAATTTGTAACTATCGAGTGTTTTCAGTTTCGTCCGTAAACAGGATGTCTTATAATTATATTAACACTCGGGAAGAATTGAAGTAACTTCTTCCTCAGCGAAAATGCAATCCGCGGCTTTGTTTCCGAGTTATTAACGAAAAACACTGACCAATGAAAGGCGAGATCAGCTATCGCGCGGCGGTCGAGCTAATAAGCGGTCGAAGCCGTCGAACTAGGTTCCACTCATTGACTCGGCCGCCTAGCACTAGGCGTGCTCGCCTCTGATTGGTCACTGTTTTTCGTTAATAACTCGCAAACAAAGCCACGGATTGAATTTTCGCTAAGGAAAAAGTTTCTTCAAATGACCTCAGGAACCTCCCATTTCCGGGTGTTAACATGATTATGAGACACCCTGTACACTATCCCGTTGAATACGCGAGAAAGTACACACTGTGCTGTGATTGTTCAGGCAGAGTAAACATTTTATTATAAGGAATAAACTGCAACAAATACATTAGTATTATTACACCAAGACAAGAAAGTTATTTAAAAATTGTTTAACTTTCAGAGGTAAGAAATTCGGTGAGATTTGAATTAAAAAATATATGGACTACAATTTCTGTTGCTTCGTTCATTTTGTTCACATAGAAAACTATCGATACTTCTAAATACTTAACAATCAAAAAATGCTATAATCAAGGAAATACATAGAGTGTTGTAAATGAACTTTTCATAATACATTTTTCATTAATTTTTGGCAACGTTAAACTACGCATCACAATTACAAAATTAGCTATTATGAGATACTAAAGGTTGCAGTTGATTCACTTTTTCAATTAAAAACCACCGACACTTTCGAACGAGATAAGAAGTCGTTGAGAGAGGAAGAGACTAAAATTACAGATGTTTCAGCACGAATGTAATGTACTACCTATGTATTCATTACATTGTGTGTATCGTAACCAATCCCTCTGCCATGACCTTCATGCTTCATTCTATGTTCCTCTATAATTTCACTTTCCCGACACAATTATGTATTGATTCATAGGATATTGAACAACCATCCTGCAATTTTGTCTCTACACAAAACCGGAAAAGGTATAGGTAGCGTATATAAATTCGAAGAAATCGGTGGATTCTATTATACATGTGTACTTTAACTGTATTGATTATTTCAAAGCACCTTGAAATCTTACTTTCTGATATGGTTATTATAATATTATAATATACTATTATAAATTATATATTAATTAATAATTATTAATAATAATATTAATGAATAATAATTATAATAATAGTTATATTAATTTATTATATTGTATAAAATATAATACGATATAATATTATATTTATATCTAGTTGCATTCGACAGTTCTCAAGTTTTGGGAAATAACAACTTTTAATCGTTTGTTTTTAAACAAATGATTTTGTCAAAAGCGATAGAAAGCTTAAAAGATCGTATTGTATCGATACCTATATCTCTTGATCCTGTTTAATTCTCTTAATTTATTTTCCTCAACAAAATTGACATAAAAATGTGAAACTTCCCCACGTAAACGTACAAAATGCATCCCATAATTAATGCGCAATAACATTATGTTTTATACATTCTCTTGCAATAACATTTATAAAAAAAATACGCAGATTTCCCAAACGACCCAACACCGCCTGACCTAAATCGTGTAATTGCCGGATAATTTCCGTGTCTCTTCACGGGCCGGAATGACTAAAAATCCTTTCGTTACACATTACAGCCGGACGAGATCGCTTCGCCGCGCATCGAAATCATCAGCTATATCCCAGTGACGCGCCGAAATCACCGGTGACCTTATCGCGCATCGGAATCCGGAGTTCAGCGGTCATGCTAATGATACATTGAAAATGGAGGAACCTGGAATTGTTACGATTTCAGGAATGCCTCAGCGGGATTACGAGCCTGCCAACATCTGCATGCAGCACGGAATAACCGAGCGACGTGGACATTATCTTCGATTATAAATCTTGCGAATAGTGGCACGCGAGGCATTCGAGCATTTCGTATCGGTCGAGCGCGACGCAGGGGAGCGTGAAGAAGCGACGAATCGAATCGTTCCGTTCGGTACCGTGTAAACTTGATCGCGAGTTAATTTAGGGGAACAGATAACCGTGAATATTAAAAATGTATTAATGAATCGTGTCGACGCCGACGGTTCGCGGAACGTTCGAGGGAACGTTCAAGGCAGTCGAGATTAACGGCTCACCTTGCACGAGCCCCGACGTGCTTGCGAATTGGAAATATAATTTCTCATTGGCGATCTAACGCAATTTGTATTGTTATTGCGTGTACGAAAGCCAGATTTATCTCGCGCGCGAAAAGAATTCGAACGTCTTCAGTGAAAAATTCGGCCGTAATCATTTCCATCGAGACCGCGCATTAAGATCGGATAATTAACGCTTTGACGGCCGCGGCAAACATCTCGAAAGTTTCATAAAATTAAAATATTTTATTCAGTGAAATATAAAAAATTCACACAACAAATTTATACGACATACATTACTTTTCCAACAAATGAAGAAATAATAAATGACTGGCAAAGAAATTAATTTTCGAAAATTAAATTTGAAATAAATTTAATTATCGTCGCGTGGGTGTCGCGACGGTCAAAGCATTAATAGTGTAATTATAATACGCTTTTTTAATAGTGAAATTGTAATATACTTTATTAATAATATAAACAGGATAAAAATTTGGTTAATAACATAATTATGATGCATTCTTCAAAAAGTTACGCTACATCAATTTCTATAATTGAAATTTTCGCGAAGTCACGTGTACGTGACTCCGGCCGTCAAAGTGTTAACACTATGTCAAGGCGTTCAAGATTCTGGACAGTCACGTGAACGATCGTTTAAAAGACTACTGATCGTCGTGACGACAAAGTCCGGAAGACAAATTGCCGGGTATCAACGGCTCGTTTTGCTCGTGCCCGTAGGAAACGGGTAATTATTATACTAATTTTCCGTACGAATAGAACCGCAAATGGGCGTGTAAGGTAAGTAATGGCGTCCATTACCGATCTCCGTGAACCTTTTTTCCACCGTTATACATTGGCTCGCATCGTCATGCAACCATGAGGCAGGTGTTCTACTCGATCAACGCAATCGTGCGAGAACTGTGACCGATCACAATAATTCGATAGAATCACAGCAATCTCACAACTTATTCTACTTGTTCGAGGCTTGCTAACGTCTACACAGCCGTCGGCGAGCAGTGGAATGTCCTTCGCGTTTTACATGTAAACGTTATTATTAGATTGCGACGGTTGTGTATTTTTTATAGAAACTACTATATCGAATATAAAAAACTTTGAAGATCTTGAAAGAATTTGAGAATATTCTTCTATATTTCGTGCAATTTGTTGGAACGATTAAAAGAAGGAAAGCTTGTTGGACTTACGTTTCTTACAAATAACCTTGGACAATTTTTATTTTGCAGAAAAATCTCCAATCTTGTTATTAGAGTTCCATCGTTCTTCAAGACCGCGAATCCGTTAACATATCGATATTTTGACAGTACAAGTAAAAGGATTACATTATCTGTACATTATGAATTAACTTTTGAAATATTTTCTTCCATTTTAAAAGACTGTGCCCTATCGAACAATCGCGAATAAAGTTATTCTACGTAAACGATTCAAAAGGAGCGAAAATGCATAACATACATCTAATATTACAACTGAATGCGAACGTTCGGTAATACTAAAAGGCACGGAAAGTATTGGCGCGTAAACGTAAATCGAACTGTCTGACATTCATGGCAAAGCCCTGACCATTGTATCAAAATACCACACGGTGCCCTTCTATTATAGAGATCTCTCCAGATGCGTTATCTGGAACAACCGATCAGTAGTATAACTGCTTGTTACACATACTCAAACGGTACCAGAACCTCTAAATGCATTCTTCTCGCAAATTCTGTTCGATAGAGATTTTGAAACAATTCCTGTAAATTTGTCGTACAATTAGAACGCGCAAATTAACAAGGTTCGAAAGTATAGTAATTGCTCCCTAATTCGCGCTCAGATTGCGCACAAAAATGGACAGTTTGGGAAGAGGAGATGCGATTATTCGAGTCTTGCGACACGAGACTAGACTAGAGACTAGAATAACCATATCTCCACTCCCCAAATTTTCCATTTTTTTACGTAATCTGATCGCGAATTAGGGACAAAATTATTGTACTTAGCTGCGACAGGACGACACACAGTGGTTCGAAATCTCCGGATAAATCGAAAGCTTTAAATTAGTGGAAAACGAGATGGTCGAATGAAAGGACACAATCGTATAATTATATTCTTGGTATTAACCCTTTGCACTCGAGTGGTAACTCTGAGACACCACTAAAATTTGTTACATCACGTTTTAAGATAATTTGTATACTAACAAAATTTAGATTTAAAAAATTGTTAAGAGTGTAACTGTTGTGTGGGTCCCAAGAGTCAATTTCATATGCGTAATACTATAAGTTAGAAAAACGATTGTATATTTACAGTTAAAATAGCTTCGAGTGCAAAGGGTTAATTATTATTTTCCCCGAGTAAAGCTATTATATCGTCGTGTAATTCGAAAATCTTTTTCTTTGGTATGGCTCAACTTTTAGTTAAATTATTTACGGATCAGAGAAGACACGAATCTTATTGTGTTTTCATGCGATTGTTTACGGTAACTAATACATGTATGCGAATTATCGATGATTTTTTAACGGAAACATTACATTTTTATGTATTATTTTAACAATCTGAGCGTCAATTAGGGATAATTTACTAGACTTTAGACATTTATAGCTTAGCCACAAATATTTGACAAGTGTTCTCTCTAATAACTCGGAAACTAGGACATGAAATTTCTTTGTGGAGTCGGTTATAAAGTAAAACAGTCTATTATAGTTCTTTCCATTTTAACCAGGACTTCTGAACGGAATCACTCGATCGTACTTCCTCCGGTATTTTATGAAATTTTGCAAAACACTGCAGCGTGCAAAATATATCCTGGTAAAAAGCCATTTTTTAGCCATTATGGCGCCACCTATCATTTCGTTGAAATTTTTCTTTCACCACGTTATTTGTTATAAAAATTCACACGTCAGTTTTCGAGATACAGTAAATTCTCCTTAATTGACCCTGAGTTTGGAAACAAAAATGGACAATTTGAAAAGTGGAGGTACGATTATATTCGAGCCTTGCGATAACTACAAAAACGAGCCGCGAGGCTCGAATATAATCGTATCTCCTCTTCCCAAATTGCCCATTTTTGTGCGCCATCTGAGCGCGAATTAGGGAGAACTTACTGTAAAGTGTAATAGAGCCTCGTTAAAGGCACTTCACAATTGATCGTGGAAAGTATCGATGACATAGCGGTGTCAACTTTAATTTCAAACCCGAGAGAAACACGTCCAGATCGGACCATGTGAGTTCCATGTTGGCAACATCGTCGGTTGCTCGCTGAGACGTCGACACAAAAACCGCCGAATCACTCAATTCGAATATACCGGCCACTCGCGGCACGGCTGCACGTTTCGTGTGGGTACTCGTAATACTTACGATTGTTATTTTCATTGGGTGAATTTCTCGCGTGTACTGTTACCGTAATCTCCCGCTCGGAATGTTCCGGACATCGAGTCATTCAGCCTCGTTCGCTTCGCGTGGAGGAGACTTTTAACGGTACACGGTGTTGCTCAGTGGTCTGAAGCACCCTTTCAATTCTTGAAGAGCTCCTTATTTTTGCCCTTTCTTTAGAGGGAATATTTATGAAATAATAAGTGTTCAGGCCGAGTCGTGTCTGACGAGATGATACTATTGTAACCTACGTTTTTTTAACGGGACCCAGGATTCGTAACCCGGATGAGAAACCAATAAAACGATTGTATGTTAATAATACATAAAGGCTGTCGCGAGGAGATGGATCCTACTTGTATTTTAATATGTTCACTCTATCGAATCAGCAACCATACTTCACAAAAGACGGATGTATTTAATGACGAATTTTTATAGATTTCTAATGCGTTTTGAGTTGTTCCAATAAAACGAATATATTAACAGCATGATGGTAATGAGAGAAATACTAATTCCCATTTTGATAATATAATTAACGGAAATTAAAGTTTCCGTAGAAATTTAATTCTAGTAATTCTAGTCAATCCTCTCGCATCACGGTGGTACTGACATACTTTGATACAAAACGCTTAAGTGAACTTTTAAATCTTAATAAACAAGTGCATTGATACGTTTAGATTCGAGAATAGTAAATACGTTTGTTTTATTTTTATATTATTCTCATTATTATTATTCTCATTTTTATATTATACTCATATTGAGTATTAATAACACTAGCGTTTAAACTTTCTTAGAGTTTAATCTTCCACGAACTTATTGATTAATGGCATTTTTCTAATTTATTAACGACGTGAACATTTAACTCGATATCTCAGTTATTTAGATATTTTAGTTATTTGTATAAGCCAATCAACCTAAGAAAATATCGCCTTTCTATTTCATTAGGACATGAACGATTCTTCTTAATTAGTACGTCTCTATTCCACCATAAAATTCTAAATTAGAGGCGAATGTAACGATGAAAAAGGAACGAACCAAGCCGTATAATAAATGTTTCAACTTCTCTTTGCTATTGGTTCGTAAAACGTATTTTTAAAGTAAGAAACACAACCGTTATTCGAACCTGGAAATTCTTCGATGTAACCCCAAGTTTCTGAACTTAAAAAAGTGCTCAAACATCGATGTACAAGTTAAAACGAATTGTACTAAAGATTCTAGAACAACATTATGCCTAGCAAATTTTCATCTTACTCGTCAATAGAACAAATTGTGTTCTATTTACAACTTGCCGATGCAAGAAACTATAATATATTGCACTACGTGCATAGAAGTACAAAATTTTACATGAGATTCTAGAAATAGAAAATTGTTGGATAGTAAACGGACTACGGCGCAACATTTCGGTCCGCGTAGATTCATAAATTAATGTGATAACAGTTTTACGCATTCATTGCAAAAAAAAATTGTTACGAGAAATACAGAATAATCAAAGTAATGGGAGGATTTAAAAACGCTGTTACATTATTTGCAATTGATTAAAGCTATTAAAAGACGAACTACAATTTTATTTTATTTAAATTAAATTTTTATTAATTTAAGAACACTGTCACATTATTTGCAATTGATTAAAACTGTTAAAAGATAAACTTTTAATTTAATTTAAATTAAATTTTTATTAATTTAAGAACAGTGTTAGTTTATTTGCAATTGATTAAAGCTATTAAAAGATGAACTACAATTTTATGTAATTTAAATTAAATTTTTATTAATTTAAGAACACTGTTACATTTTTCGCAATTGATTGAAGCTAGTAAAAAACGAGCTTTTTATTTAGCTCTAGTTTCTTACAATTGCTGAACAAAATTTTTACTTTGCCCAAAAATCCGCTGTCTACTCGATCACGGGAACAAGTTCCGGTTTCGCAGACATTTTGACGACATTTCACGGATCGGTTTGATTGCAATCGGTCGCTATATCAAAACTTGTAACATTGTTACAACTTGACTCATTCCACGATAACGATAACCTGCTAGACTTCGTGATCCAATTAAACTGTACAGCCATCCGTGACGTGGTGGTCAAAGAAATCAACTTAACGATTAATGAGAAACAAGACGATTTCTCGACGTAAAGCCGGGTGGCGAATCGGTAAAAACCGGGAACACTATAATCAAAGTGAAGCAATGTCGCGACCGCGGTTCGCAGCTTCTCCGGCCGATCGAGTTTTGTGATTAATTGCCGTATCTGATGGCGTACGCGAGTCCGCGATCAGATAGTATCCAATGTAAATCAGCGTCCGGTGACGACGTGTACAAGGAAGAAAACTGGGAAAAGGTGCGTGAATGAACGCGAACGCTATAGCTCGCCGCTACCTACAATATGTATGTACAGTGGCCCACAAAAGTGTTCGTACACCTTTCAAAACGCAATAACTATTTTAAAGCTGAACTAAATTACTTGAATTTTTCTTAGCTGATAGAGGGAGTAGTTTACTAGACTATGACTGAAATGCTTTTTTTTCAATTTTGCTATTACTTGGAATGACGAAAAAATAATATAATAATATAGTATAATAATAATATGGTATAATAATAATATAATGTATAATAATTTTATCTGAGCTTAAAACGAAAATTCGCGGATCTCGGTAACTTATATACATGTTGAAAATTGTATGGATATCTCTTCAGGTTGTTACGAGTTACAACAAATTAAAAATCGCAAAAATCGTAGTTTTATCACGATTTTGACCAAAAACTGTAAGAAATCTGCAGTTTTAAAAATCCTTCAACGCCTGTAGCTCGACTCTGGGTTAACCGATTTCGTTCAAATTTTCAGCACGCATATAAAATACCAAGATTTAAAAAAGGCATTTTTTTTCATTTTCGTTACAGGCTCAGATAAAAAAGTTAAAAATCGAGGTTTTTTAATTTTTTCTTTTCATTCCAACTAATAGCAAATTAAAAAAGAAAGCTTTTCAGCCATCGCCTAGTAGACTAGTCCCTCTATCATCTAAAAAAAAATTCAAGTCGTTAGGTTCAGTTTTAAAAAAGATATTGCATTCTAAAAGGTATACGAACACTTTTGTGGGCCACTGTATATTACAAGCCCGTGTACATTCTCGCGTCAACATCGAACAGATAAAAATTCCGCGACTATAAATTAGTCGATCTATCAGCCACAGCTTGAATCGTTCTGTGTTTATATCTGTGGTCAAATGGAGCAATTCACTTAAGGAGAAAGTGGTGTCAGTGATCGCGAAGGTGTAAATTTTTTTCGGAAATGTAGTTTGTGAACGCAAATCGTAAACGATTTGCGCAAATTGCTCACGATTTTATGGGACACTGATTTCGAATGTTTCGATGCATTGATTTCATAACACTGCCAAATCAGAGATCCTAAAAATCACAGAACTTTAAAATATGTATTTTCATGATTACGTTAACCGCTGTGTTATTAATCATATTCGATAATTCTAATCCATCAGAGTGATTTCTTCGTTAATCTTTCTGCATGCTATTGCACTAGAATAAAGTTTAGTATGCTTCGTTTCTGAATCTAATCAAAGAAAGGGTGTCATTCATATGCATATAACGGACATGCCAGTCAACCTATTAAAAGAATTAACTATTCACTGTATTCAAGACGGCTACTAAAAATCAAAGTCTGCATTTACTAAAATTAAAACGTTATTAATGCTAAATAGAAACTTGCTCTTTAAGATGATAATGTTCGATAGAAATCAAAATGAGACAATGATTTCGTTAATGGAGACAGAAAATAAATCTTTTGGTGATTCAAGGTCGTATGTGTATCGTTATTGATGTACTGTTTCCTTTTGTTTAAGTGAAAGAGTACTAATGAATTAAGAAAAACGATTAGAAAATTAATATATAATTTGCATGAGAAAGAAGAAATTAAGAGAAAAGTATTAAAACAGTAAAAATTCATAAGTAAAGATATAACAATCTTTCATTAATCTTTCATTATTCTTTCATTAATACAAATTTAAGCAGAGATAGTTCGCTGTAATTGAAATAATATTAGCTTTAATTCTTTGTGCGTTGTTTTCTCGTAACTGTCATTTTCACGACCTTTTCGTATATATCGCCACAATGAAATCTTATGAGAAAGATTAGACCTTGATACATGTACAAAGACAAGATGTTACACGAGCTAACTGAAGCACATTGTTTCAATCTAGACAATGATCATGAATACATAATCTAAAACGCCATCTAGAAATCAATATGCAGTCGTAAAACCAGTAACAACTGGAAACTAGTCTATTTACGAGGTAATCCGACCGTTCTTATTTACGTACAAGAAAAGCTTATGTCTAACAAAAACTTACCACGTGCCAATCTAGTTAAGGTTTAAAAATAAATATGACAAGGATGGGGCCATCGAGGAAAGTAACCAAAACTTTACGATCTCGTAATATATTCAAAATTAAACTGTGAATCATCATCCGTATTCAGATTATTTATATATTATATTATAATATAATTATATATTATATCATAATATATTATATATTATATTATAATATAATTATATATTATATCATAATATATTATATATTATATTATAATATAATTATATATTATATCATAATATATTATATATTATATTATAATATAATATAATATAATTTATATATTATATTATATTATAATTACTATTTATATATATATATATATTCACGATTATATTATATTAACAATAAAAACCACCGAATGATTTCAATCACAATACAATAAATTCTCCCCAATTATCCTTCAGCTTGTGAACAAAAATGTACAATTTGGGAAGAGGAGATACGATTATCAGAGCATTGCGGCGCGTTTTTATAGTTACCGATCGTCAACAACTATAAAAACCGTATCTCCTCTCCCCAAATTTTTCATTTTTGTGTACAACCCGAGCGTCAATTAGGCAGAATTTACCGTATTATCAAAATCGGCGATTTTTTTGGATGAAATATCCTGCGAGAGACTAGAACACACGCGCAAATAGCAACACTCCAAAATCGAACTTTGCTACCATAGCGACGTAGCAGAGCTGAACACAGTCCGAGAAGTAACAACAAACAGGAAACCGTCGCGTCGTCGACATTGGCGCGTAGAAAAAATTCCCTTTGAGTCAGCCCGATGAAATTATGAAAACAATGCAGCCGAGCTAAACACGCTGAGAAAAGAATCTAAGGAACAGTGAGCACGCGGTCGCACAATCAATAAACAAGAGGAAATGGTCGTCGATTTAGAAGTTAATCCGACGACTTGAACGCTCGCGTAAGATGCGATTACGCTGCACGTGGTGCATCGCCGACGCAATTTCGCACAGGCTTAATGCCTTCTCCACACAGAACTATCTCGTCGAACGTTCTTTCGCATGCGGTTGAACTACGAAAAAGAAGAAAGAGGCAAAAAAACGGAAACGCGAATAAAAAGGAGGAAGAGCGAAAGAGAAAGAGAGGGTGAGCGGGGGGAGGGAGGAGAGAGAGAGAGCACACCGTGTGCACGACTCGCGCGATTATTTCCCAGGGAAAAAGGCGCGTGTCAGCGCGCGGAGGTTTATGACAATGGGGATGGGACGCCGGGGCTCGCGAGAAGGGGGACAGAAAGCGCCTGCAATCTCCGGGGTACAGTGAATCAACCGCCATAAAATAGCTGCGTGCAAGCATCTTAATGGGACCGCGGGCCCACTATCTTCCGGGGATCAAACGCGGCGTTTAGCATGCATCAACTCGCGTAACGCGTACGCGCCGCGCGTCCTACGTGCGCTACAGAGAGCCTCTTACCTTTTTACGAGACGCCGAAACGGTAAATGAAATCATTAGGGTGCGCTGACCCGCCTATCCGAGCCTATTACATCTCGACGATGCGTGCATGTCCCGCGATCATTCGAGCGTCGATTACACGAAGCTGGTTTATTCGCCGCTCATCCCGGTCAGTTATCGAGGCGACGCATTTTCTTTCGCTTGATCTGCAATTTGAAACCTTCGCGACCCCCGGGTGCGGGTGGTTCTCGTTGTCGAGAAAACCGAAGACAGAATCGCGCGACGTTCTGTTCACGCACGGCGAAAGTGTACAAGGTAAGTCCGAACAGCAGGGGCCTTGACTGTTGTAATCGATGTTCGATCTCTGGCAGACGTAGGAGTTGCGTGTCATCGGACACCTAGTCTTCGCGATCTCCGTGAACGAATCTGTGACGCGTACGGAGAATTTTCCGACGTGCGCCAGTCGGCCGGGTTCGCTCTGTATATCGTGAGTCAAGTACCTTCGAAGGAGATATGAAGACAAACCTCCTGGAACCGCAGCACGTACGAACACCCCCACTACAGTTTTTTAAGGAAATTTTGGGTATATAAGGGGCCCAAACGCGACTAAAGAGCAGGATTAGTTTCAAGTCAGTTTCGTCGTCAACCGACGAAGGAACGCTAGCGAGATTGAGTCTGATTCTCTTTCGAGCATTTCAACCGAGTACGTACATCGTTACAAGGTTATAAGCCCCTGCTTACCCAGTGCGATAAACTGGGACCGCGATCTAGAATCTGCGATACATACACATAGAATTGTATTAGACTGAAAGCTTGTAATATACTATCTTTTACCAGTCTATCGAGTTGTGAAATTCAATTATTCCATTTCCTGAATCGAAGCAGTAGTTGGTACAAACCCATAGAGATATTCCTTTATATATTAGAAGATAGAGATAAAGATATTCCTTACGATGCAACGAAACTCTAAATCTCTATCCTACCATACCTAATGACGGCCCGATGATGAAATAAATATCGGCCAGTTCACGAACATTTGCCCTTATAGTGGCGCCCCGGTGATGAAATGAGTATCGGCTAATTCACGAAATTTCCAATCCTTCCAGTGGCGCCCCGGTGATGAAATAAGTATCGGCTAGTTCACGAAATTTCCAATCCTTCCAGTGGCGCCCCGGTGATTAAATAAGCATCGGCTAGTCCACGTCATCCTATTTAGTGGCGCCCCGGTGATGAAATAAACATCGGCTAGTTCACGAACATTTACCCTTATAGTGACGCCCCGGTGATGAAATGAGTATCGGCTAATTCACGAAATTTCCAATCCTTACAATGGCGCCCCGGTGATGAAATAAGTATCGGCTAGTTCACGAAATTTCCAATCCTTACAGTGGCGCCCCGGTGATTAAATAAGCATCGGCTAGTCCACGTCATCCTATTTAGTGACGTCCCGGTGATGAAATGAGCATCGGCTAATTCACAAAATTTCCAATCTTTACAGTGGCGCCGCGGTGATGAAATAAGCATCGGCTAATTCACGAAATTTCCAATCCTTCCAGTGACGCCCCGGTGATTAAATAAGCATCGGCTAGTCCACGTCATCCTATTTAGTGATGCTCCGTTGATGTGATAGACAATGACTAGTTCACGAAATATTTACCCTCATAGTGGCGCGCCGGTGATGAAATGAACATCGGCTAATTCACGAAATTTCCAATCTTAACAGTGGCGCCCCGGTGATGAAATAAGTATCGGCTAGTTCACGAAATTTCCAATCCTTACAGTGGCGCCCCGGTGATTAAAGGCGATTCACTTACGTTGAATGTAGGAAATTCCAATTGAAAATTTAAAAACGGTCATTTGACCGGTCCTGGTAGGAATAGTGTTAAATAAGCATCGGCTAGTCCACGTCATCCTATTTAGTGACGCCCCGGTGATGAAATGAGCATCGGCTAATTCACGAAATTTCCAATCTTTACAGTGGCGCCCCGGTGATGAAATAAGCATCGGCTAATTCACGAAATTTCCAATCTTTACAGTGGCGCCCCGGTGATGAAATAAGCATCGGCTAATTCACGAAATTTCCAATCCTTCCAGTGGCGCCCCGGTGATGAAATAAGCATCGGTTAGCCTACAACACCTTACCTACCTAGTAAAGCCCCGGTGATGAAATAAGAAGCATCGGCTAGTTCACGAAAACCTATCCTAACCTAGTGACGATCTGGTGATGAAATAAGCATCGGCTAGTTCACGCAACTCCTAGCCTTATAGTGGCGCCTCGATGATGAGATAGGCATTGGTTAGTCCACGCAATTCCTCTACCAAATTCCAAAATCACAACCAACCTCCGGCCACGCGAAGCTGCCTGGCCCTCGGCTCGTACCAGAGATTTCGAGTATGTGAGGCTGGGGCCAGCTGTGGGCCGTTGGGCCTCAGTTCGCGGGCCCTTCGGAAATCTCGGGTTTATGATAACAGCATTTGTTATTGAGACCGAAAACAAAAGATTCTAAACACTTAGCCGACCGCACGCGCCACAAAGACCTGTACAGTTTCCACCGCGCTTGGGAAAGCCAAACTGCGCTATCCACCGCGCATTTTTCTGAGGTAGCGCGGACTGAAATTCGCTATTTGAAATCAAAAACGTCCGAAAATTATTTATGTGATCAATTATATCTTACGGTAACAATTTCGCTCAACGATTTCACATATTGCTTATACAAAATTCGAATTTAAAAGTTTATAATAATTATTTTTTAATAGTTATACAAAAAGTATAGGTAATAGAGTCAGAAAATTAAGGACAGTAAAGATGACGGATAAATAACGTAACTCAAATATGAAACAAAAAAGCAGTAATATATCGTGATGTTCAGGCATTGTGTTGATGCATGCAGTTCGACCATATGCTTCGGTTCAACTCTGATATCATCTTCTGTCCAATCATCGACGCCATTGACAATAACATTTGATTCCGAGTCATCGGCGGAATCATCTTCCGATTCACTCAAAAGGATTCGTCGATTAGTCTGATATATGGGAACGATGGTGCTATTATTGTCGTCAACTTCACAATCACTTATCAGTAGATCAATGTCTTCAGAACAGTCTGATAGCGTGTCCATAAACAACTCATCACTTGAATTGTCACTCATGTTTCTGGACATTTTTAGGGATATTTTTTCTATACTTCGTTTCACACCACTTGTTGAGAGTCACAGCAAAGAGCTTGGCTTCTACACTAATATTTGCAAGTTGAGTGGAGTCTTATATATTCGAAAAAGTCGTGAGAGTGGGATGTAGGTAACATTTTGTTGTACTCTACAGAAATAAGAAGCTCTATAGAGAGAGAGAGAGAGAGAGAGAGAGAGAGAGAGAGAGAGAGAGAGAGAGAGAGAAAGAAGCGTTCCTCAGGTCAAAATGGTAGATCTACCCGATCAGTCGGCTACCGACTAGCTTGGAAATAGGTAGATCTACCCGATCGGTCGGCCACCGTCTAGCTTGGAAATGGGTAGATCTACCCGATCAGTCGGCTACCGACTAGCTTGGAAATGGGTAGATCTACCCGATCGGTCGGCCACCGTCTAGCTTGGAAATGAGTAGATCTACCCGATCGGTCGGCTAAGTGTAAAAAACGGGAAGCAAGCTTTCTCTTTAATACTATTAGTACGCGTTGGAACGGTTTTCTCAAAAATAGCTTTTACTGTTGCTTGTGTCAAACCGTTCGTTGAGGATTTGTACGGCCATCATCCACCGTGCCATGTACCGATGATTGCTACAATAATGATGCTCGCTATCAACAACAAACGAAATGGAATCGACAACAATAATGATCGCTAAATCCATCCGCGAGGAGCTCTTAAGGATACAAATTTATCTTGTAAGGAGAGGAACATTTCCTCGAAGACAGTTTCCCCACTTCTGCAGGTAACACGATTTTTGGACGCACCTATAAACGAATAAGAGCATGCGACTACCACACCACCCGAATTCATCCACAACCACCTGAATTCATCCACAACCAGTCACGACGAAACCGAACTGACAACGAACATGTTGCAATGTTGTATAGTAAAGAATACATCACAATACGATATTGATGTAGCTCTCCTAAAACACAGCATCCTATAACACTGTTTTGCTCTAACACGATAAGAAAATTGCGAAAACCTTCGTACGACACTACACTTCTACAGCACTGGATAGCATGATTTTTGTTTAACATATTCAAAAACTAAATAACCTTGAAATAATAACGGGAAAGAATAATGAACTATAGTGTCTTTACGTAAAAATTTAATCATTATAATTAAGGGTATATAAATATATAAAAATTGTCTATCTTCGTACCATGAAATCTACAGTGACCCTGTAAGAATCAGTAAACAAACCAAAATTACAATTTTTAAATAGGTTTTTTAAAGCAAAAAATCTGACTAAAGAAGAAGATTCAGAAAGTGAAAATGATATTGGTCAACCGAAAAAACGTTCTCGTTCGGTTGTACTGAGTAGTCGACGAGGAATTTTTTAAATTAAGGTTACATTAAATGAAAATAATATTCTTTGTTTTTTTTTCGTTTTATGTTATACATACATTTTTATTTTTAGTAAAAGTTAAATTGCTCATATGAAATCAAAAACAAATATTTGTTTTTAATAAGTTTTCGGTACATAACCCCCCTTTTTGTCCTGAGTTGTACTGATCTCATTCGATCAGCCGGACTCATTCTCTCCTACACAATTCGCATACCAGTGCGAACGCGAGATATCAGAAGCGTCAACATTACAGACACGGCGCGCACAGATGATATATATCGAATTGATAGAAACATAGAGAGAAATGTGAAGAAAAACAAGAACAAACGTGCTCGTTAATCGGCGCTGTACTAATTAATCCAGATTGGCCGTCAGGTGGAAACAGGTTCTTCGATAACTTCACCATGCTGGTCCGGCTGGAACAGGCACGGGGCAGGAAGCATGACATTGAACAAACGCAAGCGTACCGAAAGCCCCTGCGACGCCAAGGCACCGATCGCGATCGTTCAATTACCTAAGATTTGTCACGCGCGCACGTAACACATGATCGTAACAGGGCATGCGACACGGCGCGCCGCGGCGCGGCGGTATTGCACAAAAATGGTAACGGTAGAACGGGCGCCGTAAATAGCTCTCGTTATCGACTGGTTAAACCGGTGATTTCCGAATTCAGGATCCCGGCAGCGACATTTGTTTGCGGAATAGATCGAGAAAGAACGAGAAAGAGAGACAGATCGAGGCGTATAGAAAAACGCGGTTTTTCTATATCGTTTGTTCATGGAGATTTTCGAAGTACAGTTTTAGTCCTTAGGACGTGTTCACACTGCCTTGACTTTTTATTCGCTGTACGAACTAATCAAGTCGTTTGAATCGATGAGGAAAATTAAGAGTAAAAGAGAAAGGGAAGGAATGGCTCAGCGGGTGAACCAAAGAAAAGAGAGAGAGCCAAAGAGAAGTGCAATTAATAATAAGGATTTTAGAAAATAAATAAATCAGAAATACATAAAGTAAAAAATGATGCGTTCACTGATTACAGTAAATTCTCCCTAGAATGCCAAATTTCAGTTTGTTGCGAATTTTCCTGTGCTAGTCGAACGCCTATGTAATTTATTGCTACGTCGATGCTTGGGTTCGACGGAGTCGGTCAAGCGTGTGATGCGGCACGCGACGCGGCTCCTTTGACTCGAATTCCCGGAAGACAACACGAAATGGTCTGTTGGGTGTGAATCAGGTAAGGAAAACTGCGGAGCTACAAGGTACGTGGTAAGACTAGGTACACGACCGTCGAATCGTGGTCTCCGAATTGCCTTCGAATCGTGGAAAAAAGTTAGAAATAAGAAAGTTAAGTCATTGCTTTTATTCTAACATTACTATGTATTCATATTAATGTACATCGGCATGCTGACTTCTGCCTTTTTTGCCGACTGTCCTGAGTTTCGTTCTCTCTCTCTCGCTCTCTCTCTCTGCCCCCCTCTCTCTCTCTCTCTGTCTCCCTCTCTCTCTCTGTCTCTCTCTCTCTGTCTCCCTCTCTCTCCCTCTCTCTCTCCCTCTCTCTGTCTCCCTCTCTCTCTCTCTCTCTCTCTCTCTCTCTCTCTGTCTCCCTCTCTCTCTCTCTCTCTCTCTCTCTCTCTCTCTTCCTCTCTCGTTCTCTCTCACGAGATGTCAGCAACTATAAAAACGAATCGCGGGGCACTTTATTTCGTTCCTTTTACGCTTGTAAATATAATATTAATCTACACGACACGGAAAATTTCGCTCGTAATATTTCGCAGTATATTCATTTTGATAGGTTGTAAAACAGCATATGCGGCGATGTCGAAGCAATTCGTGTTTTCTTTCTCATTGGCGTTCAAGTATCATGAAAATAAAATATGATCGAAGCGATTCTCTCTCCTCGTTCAGAAGATGTAACAAAGGTGGCGTCTATCCGCCAATGGCGTTTCTCCAGACATTCACCCTAGCCATATAACGTTCGTTACTCGCACCTTACACGAAAATAGTAAAATTGATTTCATGCACGTTGGAATATAACGTCACGGTATCATAATAATCCGTTCGAACACACACTGAAACAGCAGTGACAGTGAACATTCTAAATTGTTAACTGGATGATTTCTTAGGTACTGAACAGGTTACGCATCTGCAGTTTTCCAATAGTTATATTGAAGTTGGGGGGAGATCAGCGGTTAAAAATGTCTGAAAACTTTGTTCAAAAGCGACAGTGATTTTATTTAGGTTTTATTTTATATAGGCGGAATTATTTAGGTTTGTGTGATGTAATTACTTGTAAGATTGTTTTTCAGAGGAAAATTGTGAGAAAAAATGTCGAGCTTCTTTTGTAAGCTCGGTCAATAAAGAGCCTATTAATAGACAGCAGAAAAGAGTATCAATTAGAATAAAATGTATGTACAAATGATTTAAAGAACAATGTTCGAACTGAGTATTACAGAGCAGCAAAGTGCAATGTTATCCCATAACCTTTTAGGCACGACGCGCCGCTATAGTGGCTTTCGCGGATGTCATCTCTCTGGACGACGCGCCACTATAGTGGCTTGCTCTAATAGCTCACTCGCTCATCGTTTGAATCAAATAATCGTCTTCATATCCATTGTTTCACACTTCTTTTGTCTTCACATCGATTTACAACAGTCTACAGGGTGTCCCAAAAATGTCTCGCAATCCGGAAATGGCGGGTTCCTCGAATCATTTGAAGCAACTTCTTCCTTTACAAAAATTTTCTCCGAGGCACCGTTAACGAGTTAGTAACGAAAAACGGTGACCAATAAGAATCGAGTACGGCTGACGCGAGGCGGACCAGCCAACCAGCGCACAAAGCCCAGTTCCGCTCATTGGCTCGATCGCCTCGCGCCAGCTGAGCTCGTCTCTCATTGGTCACTGTTTTTCGTTAATAACTCGTTAACGGTGCCTCGGAGAAAATTTTTGTAAAGGAAAAAGTTGCTTCAAATGGCCTGAGGAACCCCCCACTTTCGGATTGCGAGACATTTTTGGGACACCCTGTATATACAGTATCAGACTCTGTACAGTACACATCAGACTCTGCCGTCCAGAGAAATAGCCTCGCGCAGAATTCAGCCGTACCTAAAAGGTTAATGTGTCCACGCTGTCTTGGCTGCTTACATTGCACACGATGTAGAAATTCTACTGAAAGAACATGATGCGTAAAGCGAACAATTAGAACAAATGAAACGCGACGGATGTTTGGTGTCATCCTAATTTCAGAACTCGACGATCGTTGAAATCAGTTATCGTGGAGAAATTGTCTTACATGTATAACAAATTATATGTATGTCGTCCAGATTTGACAATTGATTGTTTGGATCCTCCTTTATATCAGCTTTACAGCCCCAATTAGCGCGTGCTTAACGTTTAATTAGTAAGCCGCCTAAGCTGTTGTATACTCGCAACTGGTGTAATGGCTTTACAATGACAGATTGTAGAAGGCGTTACATTCGCACGGGAGTCGCCTAACGCGTAATTAACGCATTCCACGCCGATAACACGCTCCGGGCGTATTTTCCTGTTTCACGGCATCAAGAACTCTCACTGCGTTCCCTCCATCCTACCTGAACCTGTCGGAAGATCATCGCACACATGCGTTGCATCGACGATCCTATCGAACGATAGAACCTGATGCAACTTATAATCTTAAACGGTGCGGATTATTATACGGTTCGTTTCGAATCGTGAAGACGCGTGTGCGGTCATGCTTCAATTCAGCGGCTACACTTTTAGCACCTCGATAAAATGATAACGTCCTTTTTCGAGCACTACGATTCGTTCTCTAATCCTCTCTCGTAATTGATTTCTTCATTCCAGTTTACTATTAGCTCTGATCTCACTTCCGTTCCGAATCTTCCTGACATACAGATGTTCTTTATATTTCCGTACCCTCCGTTTTACTTCATTTCCTTCTCATATTCTGCTTGTATCACGTGTATTCGTAATCTTCAATTTCTTGTTATTTCGCTGATTAGGTCAGTGCAAAAATGACCGATTTCGAGCGGCAACATTGAAGTGCAGAAACTCGTTTCATTAACCATTTCCTCTACGGTTTAAGCGATTGAAACGTTTTCATCGTTAATAATGCTCTAAAGGGCGAAGATAATATAGTTTTTTTTTATTGGTTATGTGAAATCCGTGTTACATCACAGGTCTTAATATATGTTAAGAGAAATAACAGCATCCAAATTTCATAACTGCTGCTCAAAATATATTAACAAACTCGCAACGATATTACAGAACGAAGGGTTAATTAAAACGAGAACCATCACAATTAGCCAAGCAGAATGACCGAGATGGTTTACTGTAATTTCTCCCTCAAATTGCGCACGAAAATAGACAATTTGGGAAGAGATTATTTTCAAATCGTCGGATTAACTTCTAAATCGACGACCATTTCCTCTTGTTTATTGATTGTGCGACCGCGTGCTCACTGTTCCTTAGATTCTTTTCTCAGCGTCTTTAGCTCAGCTGCATTGTTTTCATAATTTCATCGGGCTGACTCAAAGGGAATTTTTTTACGCGTTAATGTCGATGACGCGATGATTTCCCGTTTGTTGTTACTTCTCGGATTGTGTTCAGCAATGCTATGTTGCTATAGTAGCAAAGTTCGATTTTGGTGTGTTGCTATTTGTATGCGTGTTCTAGTCTCTCGCAAGATACTTCATCCAAAAAATCGCCGCTTTTGATAATACGATAAATTCTCCCTAATTGACGCTCGGGTTATACACAAAAATGGAAAATTTTGGGAGAGAAGATACGGTTTTTATAGTTGTTGACGATCGGTAACTATAAAAACGAGCCACAAGGCTCGAATAATCGTATCTCCTCTTCCCAAATTTTCCATTTTTGTATACAAGCTGAACGTCAATTAGGGAGAATTTACTGTATTGTGTTTTGGACAATGGAATTTTCGTAATTCAAAAATAGAATGATAAAATATTACATAGGAGAAAGTCGAAAACAATCTCGATTTCTAAAGAACATTAGAGCACCGTGTAAATAGTTCCAGCTTCAGTCGTATTCGATGCACATAAATAAATTAATACCACGTTTCGCTTAACTTAATACGATCCAGGAATCAATGATTTCTCTTGTACGTTAAAACTTTCGCTATTGTCACGCTTGTCGTCCAATACAACGAAGGGGGGGGGGGGAGGAGAAAACATTGTCGAAAGATTAAACACTCCTCGGAGAAAGGTAAAATGTCCAAGCCCTCCAGCATCGTCGACTAAAGTGCTCCCTAATCGTCGAATCAGATAATGCCGCGCAAAACGACGCAGCCGCGACAGCCGTTTAACAAACAGGAATCTTTCGTAAGAGGAAGCTTTCCAAGATTGATCCATCGACTTCACTTTCACTGCTTCCATCTACTTAAGCGCGACGCTGGACGCGATCCGATCGGTAACCCCGACTGATTAATAGCCGCGACCAGTTGTCCATGTTTGAACAGAAGCTGGCTCGGGTTCTACCCGGCTCGATCCATTAGGTATGTTTGTAGACGCTCGTCTAAGCTGACCACCGGACCTATATGGAGCGCAGCTTTAATTTCTTTGACAACCGGAAGTCGGCTTTTCATTCTACCGTACTTGCGCCTCATTATTGCACACAGGGTGTCCAGAAAACTATAATACCAGTGGAAAGAATCAGCAAAGAAGTTTGCATGTAACGAGATTGAAAATTCGCTTCGTTCTCCGAGTGTCTGCGCTTGATTACTACTTGGCTATCGTGTCTGACCATCGTGAGACGGTTCTACTTAAACATCGCCCTCGGCACGACGATTACTATAGTGTTATGTGCACAGATTTATTCTTTCTGCTAAATCGAAAGTTTCGAATGAAATATTGTTGCGGTGAACTTCACTATTTTTTGTAGAAAATTGTAGCTTATTACGGCCATACTTTATTGGATTCATTGTCCGTTTCGAGAACGGAAGTTTCTTTTAATTTTTTATTTTTTATTTTTAATTATATATATCTTTTTTATTTACCTCCGGATGTACTATACCTGGGAAATATTTTATGAATATTGTTGAAAGACTTATTTGAACGGTTAATAGAAATGAAAATTAGTGTTAGTGTTAGAATGAATACGGTATATAGAACGATATTTTTAAAGAATATTAATAATATGATTACGTTACGTAAAAATTATAAAAAAATATAGTAGCACGGTGATACGTTCTAACAGTTTTTAATACTTCGAACGATAAAGATTATTATTTATATATTTCAAGCAGTGAATATAATGTGAAAAATTTGCAATTTAACGCGTACAATAAAACTATCGAATGGATCAAACAGTTTCATTTTCGATTCTTTCTTGTACAATTATCGAAATGGCAAAAATGTGTTCACACAAAATTTTATAATAAGAACTATACGAAATCTGAATAAGTTTAATTTTATCATGTTTCCCGTTGAAAATATTTGTTAATATCATTACTGTGCAAACAACCGCATCCTAATGCTAACTGTATTATTTCAATTATTAGAATTGAACAAAATATTTGTACATGTATAATTGCAATGATAAATCTTAAATATTAAAAAATATTTTAATAGTTGTAAGAATAAATCTGAAATATTCAAAAATATTTATATAGTTCTAACGATAAACCTCACGCATTCAGAAATATTTAAATAGCTCTAACGATAAATCTTAAATATTCAAAAATATTTATATAGTTCCAACGATAAACCTTACACATTCAGAAATATTTAAATAGCTCTAACGATAAATCTTAAATATTCAAAAATATTTATATAGTTCTAATGATAAACCTCACGCATTCAGAAATATTTAAATAGCTCTAACGATAAATCTTAAATATTCAAAAATATTTATATAGTTCTAACGATAAACCTCACGCATTCAGAAATATTTAAATAGCTCTAACGATAAATCTTAAATATTCAAAAGTACTTGGACAGTAGCGAGGATAAACGCTCGATTCCTTTGATTTCATACCATCTGGCCAACCACAGTACTGTTCACACATAAATCGTGCCTCTTCGAAGTAGAAGCAACCGGCAATGATCAGACCCATTAGGCTGCGATTCCCATTTTCGCGGAAACGAAGCCTGACGAGGAACTGATTCTCCGCGCGTCTTTTTACGCGTAAAACCTTTCCTATTAACATAATAGCGTGGTCGGTCCACGCCAGACATCAACCACGCTGCCTCAAACAAAACCGTAACCGCGCGCCGCAACGATGTCCACATAAATCTATTTCTGATTGATTGAAGATTGAACGATGTTTAAAAGAATCTGCGCGCGCTGTTCTTTCATTTGAAGAACCGGTGCTTTATACACGGCTAATGATTGCAGGGCACACACACGCGCCGCGTACATAAGAAGGCGACTCTTTTTTCGCGTCCACGAAAGGTGGGCTGAGCTAATACGCGCCAGTGTATAGTTAACGAGCACTGTTAGGAGCGGGTATTCTGTTTCCTGACTTTCTGGCTCACGTGACCGTCTGGGCACGAGGTCGCTCGTTAGCGCCGACACATTATTTAAATGCCGATCGGCAAAAAAATCGCGCTTTTACCCCGATCGAGGAACACATCTAGGCGTTTAATTAAACGTTTCTTATGAGTGCCGGCGATTTCGAGGAATTCGACCGTAGTCGATAAAGCAACAATCACGGATCCGATTCTTTTCAGATTGTTATGGCATTTACTTGTTCAGGCTTAATTATCTCTTTATGGTATCTGGCTGGAACGACGTGCATGTTGCTGAAAATGGTAGGCCGATTGCCTAGTTAGATAAGGACACGTTCAACAGGCTACGCAAACGATCATCGTAACAAATGGCTCTTCAATAATAGGTATTAGCGATCCTCAAGGTTTCCACGACCTCGGCCGGTCTTCTATCTCACGAGCCGTTTCAGACCGTTCCGGAAGTGAACGAACCTCTTCGAGTCCACTTTCACGAATTAAAATCATTTTCCACGTTAATCCTCGAACGAGAGATCATGAGGCCGGTTGCTGGGTATTTTATGATTCATGTTATGCACGGTGTTTCACGTGAAAGTAGCTGTCTCAATATCACTTTTAATTGTCATGGTTTAACAAACGTTGCAAATGCGATTCGAGTGCTATACGGCGGCGATATTTTTCTGCAAATAAGGAAATCTTTTTGCTGTCCGTTATCGTGTATTCGGAACAATCTATGTAACTAGTTTTCCTTCGAACATCCAAGCTACAACAAATGTTACATTCTCCAATGAAATGATTTTCTTAATATTTCATTGTTCAAATTTTTCAATGCGAAACTAAATAGCGAAGGTTGTCGAGAAACCGTTGCACCAACTGACAGTCGTATGACAGCAAAATTTAAAGCACCGTGCATTATTATTAGTCTGCAGATTCGATGCATTTACAGCAAAATTTGGTAAGTGAGATACAGTAATGAAGATGCTAAAAGAATTTTAAAACTTTTTTTGAAAACAATTTTGAAGCTACAGTGGGCCACAAAAGTGTTCGTACACATTTTAAAACACAATAACTTTTTCAAAACTGGAATGAAAAGAAAAAAACCCTCGTTTTTTAACTTTTTTATCTGAGCTTATAACGAAAATTTAAAAAAATGTCTCTTTTAGATCTCGGTAATATATGCGTGCTGAAAATTTTTCCCCATTTTAAAATTGGTGATTGTCTTATTTAATTATCAGTTATTTCTGGTACAAAACGCAATTTGCCAGCACACAGCATGCAAAAAGCGGAAAAAATAAAAAGATGTGCAAATTGTGCTAAACGCCGCATAGAAAATAGGACGCATAATATGTGCAATGTTCATCTTTGCTTCACAATCAAAAGAAATTGCTTCGCAGAATATCGTAATTTTAGCACATCATTTTGTATAGTAATTATATTTCATAATTTTATATTATTTTACTTAACATTTTGTTATAATAAACCAATAAATAAAAGACATTGCATAATAAGGCTAACCATAATTTGTGTTACCTTTATAGTCCATTGGGAAAAATATTTCCTATAAAATTCCAACTACACATTGTTATGTATTTTTCTTGTGATTTTTATTTATTTTACGTCTAAACAAACTAAAATAAACAGTTACATACTAATGTTTACTCTTAGCAACCTTACGATCCTGTAAGGTTCTGTTAACCCAGAGTCGAGCTACAGACGTTGAAGAATTTTAAAAACTCTAACCGTGGTAAAATTGCGATTTTTTTGCGATCTTTAATTTTTTTTTTGTTGTTGTAATTTGTAACAACGTGAATCGATTTCGATAAAATTTTCAACATGCATATAAGTTATCGAGATCTGCGAAAGACGATTTTTAAATTTTCGTTATAAATCTAGATAAAAAATTATTATATATTATATTATTATTATACTGTATTATTATATTATTTTTTTGTCACTCCAAGTAATAGCAAAATTTAAAAAAAGCATTTCGGCCATCGTCTAGTAGGCTAGTCCCTCTATCGTCTATAAAAAATTCCAGTCATTTAGTTCAGTTTTAAAATAGACCACTGTATTTATCAAAGTCATACATACATACTCTAACTCTTGTTTTGTAACATTGATGTGGACAATTCTTATTCTGCATAAAAATCCGCAGTCTAATTATTACAGATAACTAGTTCGTATAAATTTGTAAAACGAAGTGATTACTAGGCTGCGGATCTTTATGCAAATGCTATTAGAACGTGTACATTTCTACACTTTCTTACATGTTAAAAATCTGCGCATGCCATAGATACGCGAAGATCCGTAGTCCAGTGATTATTGAGGAATACCGTTCCAAGCGTGGATGAGTAACCTCGAAATGTGCAAGAGTATCAATCTTTGTGCTAATTCAGCCGACACGCCGTAAAGACGGCAGATATATCGAGACACAATATAATAGGTTTGCAAACGATCAAATAAATAGAAAAAGGTACAGACCTGTAGATAAGGACTGGCAGCCGACAAAACGAGGCGGTGCGCAAGGAACCTTTGACCATCGGGACAGCAAAGTGCAACGTCGGCGAACCTCTGGGACAGCATCGCCTCCTTCAGGAACTCCCCAACATCCGGTGCCCTCCCGGAAACCCGAATCACTTCACCCATCATGCTCCAACTCGATCGAAGTCACTGTTCACTGATCGGCCACGAGATTCGGAACAATCACCGACAGTTCCAACATTTCCCCATAACACCCGGTATACTCGTGCTACAATTCCTCGATCGACGATTCCTTCTCGTTTATCACTTCACCGCGTCGGCAATTATCATTCGACGTCGGTCTATCGAAGTCCCTCGACGCGTTGCCCGGAACTCGAGCTAACTATCCGAGCAACCATCGACATTGGTACAGAACACAGCGCTACAAGAGAAAGACACAGCTAAGAAGATTGGGAAATGGAAACTCGTGAAAAGCTCGACACAGAAACGACCACACTGTCCAGCAGATTCTCCGAACGTTGCCGCTACCTTCTTTGCACTGTATATGATTAATCTTCCGTGCGATACCTTCCTGAAACACCCTCCCCACCCATCTTTTCGTAACTATCTACATAAGACGAACATTGTTCCTCGCGAGTGGAACTTTCTGGCTGACAGTTTCCCCGTTTAATTTTTGCTCGCTATCAGCGACAATTACGATCACGTGTTTTACGGAAAGAAAGTCGAAGCATTGTTTCAACGCGACGAAAAATATGTTTTAGTTGATTTTGCGCGACGAACGTGATCGAGCATTGATCGATACTTGCGAAGGTATTTATCAGGTTATTTTTAAAGTATTTAAATTAAATTAATATTATTTAGATTAAATTATTTTAAATTAAACTGTTTTTAAATTAATCTCGTGATGTAATATGACTGGATGAGCAGAAGTGTGTAAGACAGAATTATTAGTTATATGGAGAAGCAAAAGGATTATAAAGTATGAATCGTGTTAAATTTAGGAACATCTATTGTCTATTGGTAACGATGAATTATTTTGGTGAAAATTGCCCACCAACCAAAGATGCATCAAATTTAATTAGAACTTGCGACGTTGATTTTTCGCTTAATTTTATAAATTGGAGCAATTTTGTGGTCAACATGCATACAAGATATATTATTTCAGTAAATGTCAGTAAAATGTGACGGAAAAAAGAATTTATCTTAGAATGCCACAGAATATGTATGAGTATGTGTCGAGAAGTTTCGTCAATGTTTTAAGTTATTAAAAAGTTGCTGAAGATTGTACACAAAAATGAATGATTTCGGAAGAGAACATACGATTATTCTAGCCTTGCGGCTCGTTTTTATAATTACTGATTGTCAACAACTATGAAAACGGGTCGCAAGGCATGAGTAATCGTATCTCCTCTTTCCAAATTGTCCATTTTGTTGTACAATCTGAGCGTCAATTACGGAAGATTTACTGTACTTGAGACTCTCGCCTTAACACATATTCGTCCAGTAATTTTGTGCACCGTCATTCACAAAATTCCGACATTTTTTGACATTATCTGTAGAAATGATATGGTCTATATAAAAACAACGTAACATTGTTAAAAATCATATACTTTTCAGTGAAATTTTGGAAAATGATATAAAACAAATTTGTCTTTATATATAAATTTTTAATTTCATTTTTTACTTTCTGAAGTTAAAAAAAAATTAAATCCACAAAAAAGTTGAAATGAATTATTGAAAACACAAAGTTATTATTCCCTTTTTTATTAGATGAAGTAAATTATTTTCGAATCTTTAATTTTATAAATAATTAATATTTCTTCAGCGAATGGTACTGTTCGAAACATGTTCCAGTATGAAGGGGAATGTTGCATTTAATTTATTTAGAATTAAAAGAACAAGAATCAATTGTTTCCTGTAATATTCAAATGACGAATTTTCGTCATTTGGCTGTTGGTGATTGTTTGCGAAATGACGAATTTTTCTTATGCGGACGAATATGTGTTAAGGTAAAACACTGGCACGAATGAAATACGGTTAAATTCTTAAGTAGGTCTAATTCTAAAAGGTTTTTCCATACAAGTATTTCACTGTTCTATTATCTGAACACTCGTGTCCCTCCGCTTGGAATAATCGAGGTGTCCTACAGTAGTATAAGAAGGAATGGTCCTTTGAACTGCACGAAATATACGCGAGCAACGCCGGTAAATCGGCGAGCGATTTTATTACAGTTTTAAGCCGACAGCCAATCGGTTCGCTCGAGCCGAGCGAGGATCGCGGCCGGTGCCATTGTACTGTGAAATTGCTTTGTGGCCAAGTAATTGATACCTTAATACGATAACGCCCGGACCGAGACGAGACGCGTGCGCGCACGTGCTACGTCATACGCGTGGCTGAGCAAAGTTATTCGTTCGCGTTTACTAATGGTCCCGGTACCGCCTCGTGCTCCGTTTTTTTTTCAATTACAAACGACCGCACCGTATAGTCGAGCGGAATGTAAACGTAAAATGAGCCACGTGCGCGCGGCGAGGTTTCCTGGTTTTTATCCTAAATCGAGTCGCCGTAGTGCGAACACAATTGCACGGCTGATTGTTCGACGGTTCGTTTTCATGGTCACATACATTACCGCATAATGAGGACTTACAAGCGAAGTTTGTGAACCCGTAAAATCCGATAATTGAAACAAATTTTGTTCACAGTTTTGTAAACGCGATAAAACAATGCAATCTTTTTCAACTCATTTGTTAGTATCGTTTGCTGTTCTTGAGATTGTTTCACAAAAAAGAATACATTCAAATTTTGTCAAGGGCTGCTTTTACTCTCTGTAAACACTTACTCTGTAAATATTTATAAATTTAAATTTTATATAATATAACAATATTTATAAATTTACTATAGTAAATACTATATGTATTTACAGAGTATTAGTATATTACATATACTAATAATAATATATATATATATATATAACGCGAAAGATTGTAATATACTAATACTCTGTAAATACATATAGTATTTACTATAGTAAATTTATAAATAATATATATTATATATATTATATATATTATATATATTATATATATTATATATATATATATATGTAAATTTATATATAATATAAAGAATATATATAAATACATCATTCCACTGAGTAAAAAAGCCTTAGTAAACACAGGTCGAAAGTTCAACCGTTTCTGAGATATAAACATGTTTGTTTGCTAGCCTCGTGATGGACTTACTACTGATTTTTCGATATTCACAGAAGATTTTCCGTGTGTCCTCATTCCATTTCTATACACGCTTGGTACTTTCTTCTTACAGAGTTACAAACTCTCTCGAAAATTTCACATCTGTGACGAATTATTTGGCAAGCATGTTGGATGGAAGCAAGCAAAGTCAATCATAATGCTAGAGCAAACAGAAATGCTTACATTTCAGAAACGGTTGACCTTTCATGACCTATGTTTACTAAGGCTTTTCTTCTCAGTAAAGTACGTCCTATATATACCATACAAACATTGAATGTGTTTTATTTTTAACATCCTGTACATCTATAACTTTGATTTTCCCGAAGTATTTTATGATCTTATACGTTGGAATATTCACGAGACGATGATATCTGAAATGCAGACTTTTCTCGAATTGTTTAATCCTTTCAGTGCTAACTAAAACGAAAAAGTGTAATAGATGAAACCATTCTTTGTATTATTTTCATGACTTTATATATATATGAATATAATATGTGATAATGCAATATACATATGATGTAATGTAGTATATGAATAATATAATATATGAATATAATAACATTCATATTATATTATATATATGCCGTTCAAATCATGTACTTACATTATATTAATATCATAAAAAAAGAGCATGGCAGGTTTAATTTTTCATAAATATCACAAATTAAACAGCATGATCCTCGTTTTGTACCACGTACGGTCTAAACACGGAACACCCGAGTGTTTTACGTCGAGTTTATATTATTCCATTACGATTTAGAAAACCTCGTTTCCGGGATCATAAAATAAAGGCGTGAAATTGTTTCCCGTCTCGTTTTTATTTAGACAATCGTGCATCGATCGCGCGTATACTAAGTATAGAAATAATGAGTGGAAACTGATCGCTCGTACTATAAGATCATCGTCGATCTACCAGAGTTTCTTGCAATCGATTCCTGCGAAACGCTTCCAAACATTCAAAGTTCTCGTGATTGGTTCCAATCTAAACGGTACGTTCCGGATACCTGAACGTTCAGTGTAATTATAGCCAGGCTTAAAATGATGGCTTCGATGGTACCATCTGCAGAGCGGAACTAATACACATTTACGCTCGCTCGATCCATAGAATTGCAACAATCTTTCGCGTTATAGAGCCGTAGCCGACGCAGGCTCCTCTAATTATTCCAATCATTAGAATATAATGGCTTCATAACGCTGCCAGGTATATCGTGAATAGTACGGAGCAAAAAAGTGTGGCGAATCTAACAGCACCGGGAATAACGTCGACACCGAAATGGCAAAACAGCGTCGAACTGGTTTCCCGAATTTTTGTCTCGTTACATTTGTGCCCCGGCGGCCCAACAGTTTAGAAACCTTGGATTGCGCTGTTTAACGAAGCAAAGAGATACCGTCGTCCAATGAGCCATAATCATGTTAATTGCCTCCGATAATTTCATTCAACGATTCAGGAAAATTATTGGTACCCTTGCCGACAATTTAACGACTTTGACGTTCGCCATTAGACACGGCAGGATGCTTTCGCGGATGTGTTTCTGTCAACTGTCTGTTTTTATCATTAAATGCCCGAACATTCGCACATTTCTAAATCCCCAATTATGAGATTTATTGCCGTCTATGATAAACCCATTCGCAAAAGCCGCTTGCCGATTGCAGAGCCGAGTTCAGGCCAAAGGTGGCCCATTCGGGACGTTTCCTCTAATGGCAGAATGCTGCGACGTTACAAAACTGGCTGGAACTCGGGAACGCGGCGAAACAAGATAGCCATATGGACGAACTCCTTGTACTTTTCTCGTCGTTTGCAGAGCGGTTGATCAAACCGACTCGGCTTCTAATCTATTATCAAAGTTGCTAACGGTAGACTTGAGACCATTTTTAAAGCGATATACAGTAGTAATTTATCCCTAATTCGCGCTCGGATTGCGTACAAAAATGGACAATTTGGGACGTGGAAATTCGATTATTCGAGCCTTGCGGCTTTATAGTTACCGATTGTTAATATATAATTGTATAAATTAATATTACCGAATAATCGTATCTCCTCTTTCCAAATTGTCCATTTTTGTGCGCAATTTGAGCGTCAATTAGGGAGAATTTACTGTATATGCGCGTAACTGTGATTAAATTTAATATTAATGCATCGATAAGTTATTACTATTAATTTATTTATTTAATGTCGCGTCTGCTTAATAGCAATTACTGTACCTACACACAATTCTAACACTTTATAAAAAGACTATAAATCTAAATAGAAATTAAAAATGATATGCATCGATTGCAAGAAACAAGAAATATACAGATATATGCTTCTCCGTCGAATAATTTTAATAAGTTATAAATAATATAGACGAAAAAAAATTATTAAATTCCTCTAGCAGAGTCACTGGTTTGTATTTCTTCTATTGATTTTTGTCATAGATGAATAACAAAACGAAAGATTAATTGTAAACATTGTGAAAAGATTCGGAAGCATTTATACTGCAATATATACATACACACGAAAAATAAACACGGAAGTATATTCTTTTTTTGAAGTAAAATTTGAGACTTATGTGAGAGTGTAGTTGTTGAAAAAACATTTTACACGTACTTCTTTTCGTCGATCATCGTACACGTTGTAAAATGACTAAAAAATGGCTCTGAAAAAAGAGCTTTTAAAACGTAATAAACAATTGTTACTAAAGATATCATATTTTACACTAATCTCCATTAGACAAGCTTGAATACTATTTCCAAGGCGTAGGAGAATACTATGCATTTTATAATAATTATTATTATATGCTAAAAATCTCAAATCCTCACCTTGGACAGTTGTTTCATGATGACCAATAAAACAATACAAGTGTGAAATATTTTTCCAAGAACTGTATCACACATAAATTTCGCCAAACTGAATGTATCTAGATCCCTTAAAATAAAATAAAACGGTGAAATGTTCTACTAAAGAAAAACACCTTGTCGAATAATCTATTATGAAAGTATTTCCAATCGATGAGAAAGTGTTCTAGATTATAGTTTTATCATTTTTGTGGTACAGCCTATTTCGTTAGAAAGAACGTATTCTCCCATTTGGTGTAGAAAGGAGTCGCAAGTAACAAGCGTGATGGTGTCGCAACAGATATAACGTTGTGTAGACGTGCAGTGAGAGGCGAATTATTTGAAGATGATTTCACGTTACGAGCTTATATTTCATTGTAGCGATAAAATATACTGTCTTCTTCATTTAACATCAAGTTCAGTGACACTGAAAGTTTTGCATTACTTTACGAAAATACCAATAAATAATACAAACGCATTGTTATAACTGTAATAATCGTACGTGAAAAAAATGTTTAATTCGCCATTTTGTTGTAGTTCTAGTTTCACAAGTATTCTCTACTTTCTTCTACTTTCTATTACTCAATTTTTACGCTAGCAATTACAATTAGCAAATACAGCAAATATATATATGTATATTTTATTATTTAAAATATATATATATTTTTTATTATTTAAAATATATATATATATATTTTTTATTATTTAAAATATATATTATTAATATTAAAATAATAAAAATAATAAAACATATATTATATAAATATTATATTTTATTATTTAAAATATATATTATTAATATTAAAATAATAAAAATAATAAAATATATATTATAAATATTATATTTTATTATTTAAAATATATATATATATTTTTTTACGAATTTATATATGTATATATACAGTAAGTAGATACAAATCGATGGTTATTCGACTGGTGAAGTGATTCCCTTTTCCCAGTAATCGAGAACATTGGACTTCGTCGTAGATGTAAGAAGCGTAACAAAGATGTATAAAGGAAACGAACGCGCATTGCACTAAATAAGTAGTCGCAAGCGAATGGTCGTTCGAATGATCGTGAATTGATTTTCTTGCTCCGGTGATCGAGAACTTTAGACAAATTTATCGGAGATAATGAAAATGGTAATGCGATTCGTGAATAAACATGCGAGGGAAAATGAGATTCCGTTTGTGTCTAGATGCATGTAGACGCACACTAACTGTTCCGCGATCGATCGCCCATTCTTCTCGATTCTCACGACACGACCTTAATTATCATCGGTGCCGTTTACGGTACCGGCACTGATGCAACTAAAGCGAACTGAAAAGATGGTTAAGCCTGGTCAGGCTGCACTTAACTCGGGTGAGGCGGATCGGTATGGATCTTAAATTGGGTCATGGTCATGACCATTCGTTCGCCAATACCGATTTTCATTTTCGTGCAGCGTTCGAATTCGTTTCACCGTGAATCTAAATTTCTTATGGGCACCGAAGCAAGCTCGCCCGAAACAATGAACAACATTTCTGTTGAGAAGTACTATATAAATCCGTCGCGAACAATCGTTTAGGCATCGCCGAGCAAATTTGTAAATCAACCTGGCATTTACAACGTGCTAATTAAATTTAATTGCACCTTTGATCTAATCACCTGCAGAGAGAAGCAAAGCAACAGTTACACGAACAGCACATAAGGATTAAGCTGTATCTGGGCTAGGTCTGGGTTATGGTAGATAAGGTCAGGGTTAAGTACAATTTCATTTGAATAGGCTCCAAATAGAGTATTAAGTTTTGTTTCGGTGTTAGTTAGATGAAGATCTAAGATTATCGTGATCGACTAAATTGAACGTGATGAAATCATTAAGCTTGTGACTATCCTCTAACGATCAATGATGCTGTCATTATTTCAAGGTTCTTGTCATCATTGCAGCGTGTCAATGAATACCGATAAGATATCGTAAAATTAGCGTTTGTTCGACGATCTCGTGCAAGAAAAATCCTTATGGAGTCATTATTTTAGTATTATCAATGAAGAAACGGAAGGAGAAAAGAATGTTAGCAGCGAAAGTGTTACAAAGTGTTACAACTATCATGAAACTACATCGTAAATGTTTAAAATATATAAATATAATATAAAATTTTATAGTATTACATACATTTTATAATATGCTATTGGCAATGAAATATTTGTATTATTAATATTATACTATGTTTTAATTGTCTGCACGTACAATGATATTATATCAGGGTTATTTTAAATAATATATATTATGGAAATCCATAATATTTCTAAATCTATATCTATATGAATCTATATGAATTTATAATCTATATTACAGGAATCTATAATATTTCTATATCTATATCTATATGAATTTATGATCTATATTATGAGAATATATAATAATTAGGAATCTCAAAATATCGACAGCATACAATATCGATCATCTGAGCGATCTATAACAGCTCGATTAGATCTGAATAAAAAAAAACATCTTTTATCAGAGCAACGTTCGTACTTCAATTTAATTGGATCGCCATTAAAACGACTCCGATGTTCGCCATATCACGTCTGACATAATGAGTTTTAGTATCTTAATTAAAACGTTTATCTCTTTTAACTGTTCTTCCGGTCCGAACTAACCGACAGTTTTTCGTTCCACAAAAAAAAGGCGAGACCAATCGGAAGCTGTTCCAATAATTCCATAAAAATCGCCATACTTATCGTAAGAGCATCGAATTCTTTCTGAACGCTATTGACTACCCAATTACGAACGTAAGATAGTAAAACACTTTATATCTTTAGCGACCTCGTTTCACGCGATCCTTTTGCATAAGAAAAAGAACTGTAAGTAACGCGATGAATAATTCATTAATGGAACATAATAATTGATAGCGAATCCTGTTTCCGGTTCCTCATTAAAAGAGTTAAATGTCGATTGCCGGATACACGGTGGCAATTTACGTATGGCGCATGGCAGATTACGTACGTATATATCGAAAACGAAGAAAATAATTTCAATTATAGGTAAAACAATTTTTTTCGTAAACAATAGAACATATCGCTCCATGTAGAAGACTGGAATAAACAGAAACTTTTTACAGTGGAAGGAGTAAAAACTGAAACGAGCACCTTGAACTTTAAACGCAAATAAAGTTTCCAACAAGACTCTTTCTTTAATAATATCAATAAATCATTGACCAGACATATACACGAAATGATTACCTTTCGTATGCAGAAAACGCGCAGGAAACACATTTCACCGAAGACACATGAAGTCCATAGAAAATCACGACCGATTGTCGATCGGAACTCGCACATCCTCCGTTCCGATATATAATTAACTGTTCCAACCTTATCGTACGATTTATTACCACCAATAAAAAATAAAACTCGACAAATAATTAACTCACACTTGGACGCCGATTGATAGATGCGTTTACCGTAACGAAAATTTCTTTTCATTAACCTCTTTCTCCGTCGCGCATAATTATATATCTCACATCATGTCTCGCGTCCAAGGCGTTTCGTTTATGTCAACTCACAACCGCGTCGATCTAGCCAAATACAATCTATTCTCGAATCGTTTGCGCGTTTATTTTTCGTCTGCTCGGATCTTCTCGGAAATTGTATTCGAATTTGCTGTTTGACACGTTTATACACAGACCGACAAGTTTTATACGAAACCGGTAATTACATAATGAATTACACGAACGCGGCGATATAGATTTGTCAATTTATCGCGTAATATAGTTCATTATGCAGTTCGTTTTACAGGCCACTACGGCTGAACCGTTCAAGCATCTTCACACAAACTCTGCCCCGTAATTTTAATGCCGTGATCCGACACCGATCATCGAACATTTATCAGCATTCTTGATCACGCGATGCATCACTCTTCCCCGTGACGTTCACTTTCCATCGTCCCGATCCAAACCAGTCCCGTGATCCGCCCATCCGGCTTCTCTTTACCAATTTTACTTTTGCCGAATCGTGACTGCCCGATTCCGATCGATCTCTCGATCGTTGCCACCATCCTTCACACTTTACTCGGCAACCGATAATCACACGCCGTGGCTGGTGCGTTTCAATTATCCCCAGAATTACACCGGTCCGTTGCCAAATAAACGGTCTATACTTCGAATAAAATCAAAACCAAACCCTTCGCAAGTATAATACGACGAAAGAATTAAAATAAATAAACAAAAAAATACGCGTTACTTCCACTAATCTCGTAACATTCACTGCTTATTCACTGACGCTTCGACACCGGAGAAACCTACCGACATTTCTCAACTGTTCAATATGAAATGGATATAATTGAATTTATAATACAAATAAATATCAGGCCAATATTTCTCGCGTACAGCCAGCGTCCACAATCTCTCGATACTCACTGCTGTCACTAAACGTATACGAACGCAGTCTCAGCACTGAGAGGTACGTTAGCTTCGCGCAGATTTAGAGGCTCGATCAGAACGAAGAAAGCACAAGGGTGTCCGAAGAGAAATCGTTGAGAAAAAAGGCAAGATCGTAATCGAATCACTCGCCGTTAGAACAAGTTCGTCGACTGAACGGTTCGACGGGCCTCCGACATCCGACCGGCAACTAGGATGTATCGTGTCCTCGCGAAATAGGTGTCTCTGATCTCTGATCTCACCGCCATCCACCAACTACTACCCATCATCGGCTTCTCGGGAGCCAGTAATAACGAACGGTAGCCAACTCTTTGTCGAACCTGGTCCGCCGAGGACGTCTCCGCTGCTGGACAATGGGTCGTAATAGAGAAATCAATGGAAACGACAACGTCGAGCGGGATAGAACGTTGATTAAGTGACAAATGAAAATGGTCGATAACGGGTTTCAACTAACCGTGAAAAACGCGTGTACCTCGGTCGACCGATCGTGTGTACTGCCCGTGTTAAAGCAACCGTAAAAATCTTGCATCGCGCAGCCTATCTCCAGCCCTCTCTTTCTCTCTCTCTCACACACACACACTCTCTCTCTCTCTCTTTCTCTCTCTCTCTTTTTCTCTCTCCGTGTTTATCTTTCTATCTGTTTGACGTGATATACGTTAGAGCGTGCTGTTAAGTATAGTGATAGAGTGGAGAACGAGAACTCGACTGAGAACTCGCGGGATTCTCTGGATTCACAACCGTCTCTGTTCCTTGCGAGAGGTACCCGTCGCTGAACAACTCAGCAGGGCGACTGCCACCTGAAATCCTCAGGTGAGCAGAGACCACCTCTGCTCCATGCAGTCTCTGAACGGAGAGAGAACTCGATGGAGAACTCCTCCCATATCGGTGCCCGACTCCCTCCTCGGTGTTGCACGGTTCCCATCGTGGCGCACGATTCCACCGGCACCGGCACCGGCAGCCACGCGGTCACTTCGCGTCGATCCGATCCAGGGAGCGGTGGTTTTCGACCAAAAGATAGATCTTTCTTAAATCTATCTTGTTCCAATTAGTTACGGCGAGCTATGCCCCGCGGGCTGAGCCACGACCAAAATCGGTGTTTCGTTGTTTTCATTGTATACATGTGGCCACGGTTACGATTCCATAGAAATTAAAATAGAGACGGTTCTCTGTTCTTATATAGTCGTATGTAAAGGTAGTTCTATTCTGATGTGTTCACATGTATGTATAAAACGTCTATTCTTATGCGTTCGCGTGTAAAAACGATACAATAATTGTTATACGCTCGCGTATAAAAACACACAGTTCTATTCTAATACGTTCATATATAAAAACGGTTCTGTTCTTATACATTTATATATAAAAAGAGCTCCATTCTTATACGTTTACATATACAATTAATTTTATTCTTATATACTCGAATATTGAAAAGGTTGAAAGAATAACGAAAAAACGATTTTAGTGACATATGTGTACGTTACGTATGAGTTTTCGAACAAGGAATAAACAAATAAACCTCTATATTATCGTATCGTTAAAAAAATGACGTCAAGAGTTGACGTCAACGTTTAAAAAAATCACATCGAGGAAAATCGCCGCAGCTAAGAAGTCAACATTAGATTTGTGACGCATTGAAGCAACTATTTTAGAGCATTTTGTGAAAATGATAAGAACGTTTAGTGATTCTCGTCATAAAATACACGACATCGTTAATTAATATCCGAAAACCTAAAAAATGCAGACGCATAGCGTACCCGATGTTGAAACATTGTAACAACTTTTTTAACAGGATATTCAAAATATTTTAACAGGATAGTATTAAAAATATGTTAATTATTATTTCTCGATGTGTTGACATTTTTACTACCAGCGTGTATGTATATATATTTAGAAAATTGACAACTTTGCTCTGACGATATTTTGTTCTCATTTTATAAAAGGATATGATGCGTTTAATTATGAAGAACAAAATATAAATATAAATTTAGTTCATTTTTATTTTTATTTTAAATATATTTATTTTGCTCTTCATAATTAAACGCAACGCATCCTTTTATAAAATGCGAACAAAATATCGTCAGAGAAAAGTTGTCAATGTTCTAAATATCATGCTAGATGATACAATTTCAAATAATAACATCCACAATAATTACGATACAATTTACATAAAGTTTAAAAAAGAAAACAAGAAATAATCTGTTTAGTCTAAAAGTTTTAGTCTTCTTAGCTTAGAATAAAACATGAACAAAATGTATTTTGATATAAAACGGCTAGCGAAAACCCATGTTTTATTTGATCGAAAACAATGTTGAATTGAAAACAATGGAACAGCTGAATCGAAAACATTGGAATAATTGAATCGAACATATCGGAGTAGCTCTTTGAACTTCTCAATAAATTGATGTTTCCAAATCTACATATACTGATACGTCCCATTAACCCTCGAATAGCCGACTTAAACAAGCGACACGGCGCTTTTGATCCATTTTGATCGGTCACTTTTGATCCATAGCAAAATTTTTATTGTATTATACTTGCGTTGCATCTAACTTCTTAGTACAGGATCTTACCCTATAATGTTTATAATATGGACAAAAGAGGAGTTCGTTTAAAAAGTATAAAAGTTTATAAACATATTTTCAAGTTCCGGGTGACGTCAATTGTCAATTGTCACACTACCCACAATTAGGCGACGGTATTATTTAATCAAGCCTAAAAATAAAATACGCGGATGGATTAAGTACATTTTGTCTTCCATCTGCGGAATACAAGAGAATTGAAAGTCACCTTAGTCTTTGTTTAATTAAATAAATCCTTTCGACTTGATCGAATTATTACGATAATTGACTATGTAATCAACGTGTTAGATCATCATCGTACCCATCCCGAAATTTCCAAACGAATAAGAAACATACAAATCTGCTGTTTTCAGCCATTCAGGGAAAAGCTGGGATGGGCAAAATAATTTTCGCCTCCGGTGTATCGGATAATTAAGTGGAGCGCATCGAGTTGCTTCCATTTCCACCGGAGCTCGAACAAAACGTATTCGATTATTAATCCTCGCGTGTACAGAATTCTGATCCTGCGGATTCCGTTTAAGTTTCGAGGATTGCGTGCGCGAGGAGCGCGACGAAAGGGAGAACCGTTGGTAAAGAAGAAATAAATCTATATCAAATTAGGAGAATGTTATGGGGGCTATGTCGTAACGAATAAGTAAGGAATTGGATGTTTCTAATGATTGTTGCTAATGAGGACTCGCGGCCGTGGTTACTTCGATTGCTGTAAACTTTGATGCGTTAGACTGTTGAACGACGACGGAGTAATAGTCGTGCCGCGGACATAAATATCAACTTAATTGACAGAAAATGCAGAGGAACGTATGCCAGAAAATTCAAGCTGATAATTGTAACTGCTGCATTGCAAACAAAGAAGAAATTGATCGTTTCCGATAATAGTTTCGCGAGCGGCGATCCTATCATCGCGGGTTTGCTTGATTAACCCGCAATTGCCGTGGTTGCTACGATTTTTAAATAGTAAATCATCGCAGAAAAACTTGACGAACCGAATCTTCGAACGATTATATCGTGGAAAATTGGGTCAATGGATGCTAGTTCCTGCGCCGGTAGAGTAAGCATCAGGTATTTCATTAATCCCCGAACAGACTGGCATTCGCAACGTAAACGTCGTAGAAGAAATGTTTATGGCAATGAAATAAGTAGCACGCTTATAATGAAACGATCACTTTCAGCGCAGCGGATCACGAAAAACAATCGTGGTCTTCAAGTTGAGAGCAAGTAACGCTCCACTTTATGGATGCTGTTAATTACGATGTAAACGGTCGCGTAAGGTTTGTGGCCCACATTTACTTCAGCCGGGGCACGTGTTCCGTGCTAAGCCCATTAACGCGATGCGAAAACGTTTTCCAAGCTGGTTATCGGGTAAATATCACTTTTCTGTCGGTTCCCGTTTCGTTTTCGGCATGCAGGAAATAGAGTTGAACTTTTTACGATACTTTCTGCAGTATAAATAGCCGTGTTTGACCTAAATACAGGGTGGGCCCGGAACTCGTAGTACAACCCCGAGCAGAGGGTGATTCTACGTGAAAAAATAAGAAACAACTTTGGTGCAACATTTCTTTATCAAGGACTCCGTTTTCAAGAAATTCGATTCGAAAGTTTGTCCATCTTTGTAAAGAATTTAGCTGTCGGCTATTCTTCTACCGCAGGTGTCTCCGTTCAAGATAATGTTTATAAACATTTACAATAGTAGAAACATTCCGTTTACTATTGTTCGTTGCACGGAAGGAGTCCGCTAATATCCCTTGATAATAATGATAATCCCTTATCATTATTATTATTTATTGGCAGAAATGATCCCTTCCTATGAGCCCCAAATTAGCCGCAACACTGAATTTCCACGAAACGAGGGACTCGAATTCGGCCGACTGAAAAAAATCAATGCCTCCTGACTCCCATCATGTCTCGCGCCCCCGTGGTCGCCATTTTCGGCTAGGAGCACATCAGACGCGCGTGCCTACACTTTGCGCGCGCGCGTGTGTGCATTATTTGTGCCCGTAATTATGAAAGTGGTCTAAGTCAAAATTTAAAAAAAAATGAATTTATCACTTATTTCATACGACATGATTTTAAACTAAATTTATTCAATGTAATTTTTACGATATCGTCAAAAATGAACCTTTAGATAGTAGTTGTAATTACAACGTTATACGGAATTCATTTAGTGTTAATTATGAAAGTGGTCTAAGTCAACAATTTAAAGAAATTATATAATAAAAATTATATGATAAAAATGGATTACTTTTTAAAAGTGATTAATAAATGTTTATGAATTATTTCGTTAAAGTTGTTGTTTCAAATGGACCGTTTATTTTGAAAGTGGTATAAGTTCTTTTTTTTAAAGAAATTCAAAATGCCGAATCTGAGCTTGTATTGTCTAAATACCCCACGCAACGCCACTTACAATTTCTTTCGATGACATTGGACTTTCACCACTTTCAAAATAAACGGCTCAAATATAAAAATCACAATTTTTTATTACTTTAAGTCAATTATAGGACATTCAGTTAATTTTGAAAATGGTCTAAGTCAATTCAAGCTTTAAAAACAACATTTTTCTATGAAATTCACACAAAATTTCATATCTATAATAAATTTCCATTAATCAGGACTAATAAAATTATAAATTAAAATGTCGCATAATGTAAAAATATTTTTTAATTTATTCAAATGCGATTCATTAAATATCTCGAAACAAGAAATATATGACTTAGACCACTTTCATAATTATGGGCACAATTACGCGACCCCGGGCGAGCGAGACGCGCGACGAGAGTCAGAAGACGTAGAACAATCGAGACAAAATGAAACAGACGCAACAAGTACAAGATACAAGAGCATTGACTTATTAACGCGTTCCGCGCCGAGCTGTTTTCACCCGACTTTTCACGCTGACCATTTGATATTTTTCTAAAACTTGATCTATTATGCGTAATTATATTAATTAACACGTTAGCTGCCGTGGGGGTCACCGGTGACCGGCACTCGACTTGGCTACAGCGCCGTGGGGGCCACCGGTGACCGGCGACGCGACGAATAGTTAAAATACATAATTAGGGTAAACATCGATACGCATAAATTTTTAAATAATATAATATTATAATAATTGTAATTTATTACAATGCGCCATGAAAAATGCATAAAACAAGTTTATACAACTAAACTTATCTGCTGTAAATAATATTTCAACATAATATGCATCGCATAATGAAAAATTCATGTTGGCACCTTGGGCAAGTCACGTAAAATTCGCGCGGCAGCCAACGTGTTAATTGTACAATAAAACAAACTTATTATGACCCATTCTTCTGGTGAAAATTAATTCTTCACTTCTGAATTTGTTATAAACTATGTTTTTAGCGCGTTAAATGAACAAGTAAGCACGTACCGTCCGTGGTACACGTGGCACGGAACGTGTTAACTTCAGATTCTTTCGATGATTATTTGTGATTACTAATTACTAATTAGCATCTTGATTAACTTTTTTTCATTAGATTATGCAGCGAACCTGCTGTACTATGCACATATTTTTTATATTTATGTCGTGTCATATGACATCTTACGCCTACGTTAACGTACGTTGTACGTTATTTACGAAGCACAAAAAAGTAAAATATCCTTATTAACTTATTTCATAAAAGTAAAATAAGACATTTATTCTGATTCTTATAACAAGCGTTATCGTAACATTTGCCGTAAGTAACATATAAATTGAATAAATAACCCAAAAATGTATCTTTACGCTATGAATAATCGTAAATTAAAAAATTAGTGACCCGTCATTCTGACGGGTTCCATAAATCTAGTGTCAAGAACGTAATATCGGGAAACGAGAAAATGAAACACTAAGCATAAAATAAATGACGCAAGGGGCAAGGGGCAAGGGGAATCGGCCGCCTGTTCCACCTAGCTCATTCCAATTTTCAGACTTTCGATTATTATTGGCTAAGTTACACGCTGAGCAAGAAAAGTGATTGTTATTTTGATGAGGTAACATAAGATTACTGCTTTTAGCGATCCTTAAACGTAGTGTTAAAGGAACGAAATAACATTCATACTTAACAGGTTACTATTATATGTATACACATATGTATCTCCATTTCTCCGATATCTCCATCACGAGCCAGACTCGTCAAAGTGCGGCAAAGGATTGAGAAATACATATAGGGTAAAACCGAAAACAACAAAAACTTCTACAACTTATTTAGAAGAAACAAATTAATCAGCTCGTTGCAAATATCGCAGTGAAAATCGTCATAATGTAGACCAATTTAGGCCAATAGGCGTACGCGTTATAGCTCTCAATAATACCTATTCGAAATCTACTATATTCCAAAATTTATTTATACACATCCTATATAAAACAAAAGCTAAGATTACCAAGTCGTACACGAGCTTTCGATACATTGAGTCGATCAAGCTTTGCATCCGATTTCAGTCAGTAGGTATTTTTTGAGAGATGTTTGCTTCGATTCTTTCGCAGTCGATCCGCCATTTTGTGGCGCTTTGATTCGTCATTAACGGTGCAGTCCAAGAAGAGGATCTCAAAAGTCTGGAAACTTGGGAATTATTACACGACGGGATTGCTCGAATGGCAACCATGAACGCGCCTGTTAGCGATGTGAAAATTAAACAGTGGTCAGCCGCGGTGCCTTTGAAGGCTCCGGACAACATTGTGTCTTCGCAGTATGCAATGCTGAAAACTTTCGTGCCTTCTTACGAAAAGTAATTCGTTAGACTCATATGTACCTGTATTTAATATCGATCCGCCGCAAATCCACATGACTTTTTAGAATTGTAAGGGCAAATAAGAGTCTTATAATATAAGTAAATATAATATATTAAATAATATAATATAAGTTATAAAGTTTCTGTCAGCAAAAACAGGTATTTAATAATACCTCGTTTACTTAAAGTTTCAAACTAAAAGTTCAATGACCATAATGGACACAGTCCTTTTCCAATATGATCATAATTATCCTTTTTCAACTTAGTTTGCTTTAATTTGTATTCTTTTTTAACACATTCCCATATTATTTTCTTCGCAGCTACAAGAATTCAAAATTCCTAGACTTTAATCATTTCCTCAGTAGTTAAAAAAATCATGTTTATTTCATGTCCAAATTTATTTTAATGCTTGGATATATACAATTGGAAAATACAATTCTATTTCGACATAAAAAGAAATGAAGAACTTATCAGACTCGTTATTATACAGAGATTTTTAAACTGTATAAAATATAACAATATATAAATTTCTATTCCTTAACCTGAAAGTAAAGTAACATCTGTCTACATCTAAAAATATCAGTTTATACATTCTTAACGTATGCAAATCATCGAAAACTTATAAAATAAAAAATTCAAATTTAATATAGTTCTCTTTCGTTTTGAATTCATCGAATCGAAAGTTAGAGAGAAGTACAAATTTTAGGTGTACCTTATTTCGGCAAATTTTTCTGTAATTTGCATAAAGTTAGATAATCTATTATTAATCGTAGTGTCGAAATTGTCCTCAGGGAAAAACGGCCTTGCATGGAACAACTGTTAACGAACGAATACCAGCGTATCTGGTGGCAAGAGAAGGAAATGTGGGACAGAAGATTTAACTCACAGCCGACTACGAAGAAATTAATGCAACGCATGGTAGGAGAGATCATTTTACTCTTTTTCACCTATTTCAGAGACATAGATCAAACAGAGTTATATTTTGTTTTGATGTTATTAAGTGATTATTAAGTCACATAAACACTTAAATAATTCAATAATTTCAACTGTATCAATTTATCTTGTATACAAATGGGTACATACATTATCGTGTAAACGATGCAAATTACGTTTGTCGACATACACTTATTGCAAGTTCCACTTTCGAACAGTAGGAACGTAAGAAATTGTAAATTCTTTTATCTCTGCTTTAGCTAGGCTCCAACTAATTAAGATTAGTTATTCGACGCTTGCCTTTTCTCTGACACCCTACCTGTACAGTTGTAACAGAGGAACAATTTATTTGCACATTTTATACATTAATTAAGATAAACTACTTAGTTAATAGCAATGTTATCGTAGCTCCCGATGCAATCGTTAAAATTCAAATAGAACGACCGTACATCTGACCAATTAAAATTCTATGCATATTCTACTAATAAACACATCCTAGTTTCTCTTCAGTTGCTCTACGCAGGCGATAAACGCAACCGTTCTTCGTTTCTGCAATGTAACAGTCGCGTAGAACATTCCTCATTTAAGAAATGACTAATATTTATTTTATCTATGAAAATATCCCGAGGATAAGTAACTTTAATACTGTAAGTATCGCTAGATTTTTCAGACATGTTTTAAATAGGATAATGAACTCATTCACTGAAGTACGATTTAAATAACCAATACGAACTTGGAAACTTTCCCGAAATGAGTAAATACTGACCCAAAAAATTTAAGTATTGACCATAAAATACTAATCACCCTCAGTTTTTGAGAAATTCAATTTAAAAACAAATAAGATCATTTTCATCTTTAAGCACTTCTTCAGCTTTAATCGTGAAAATTACACGGAATAATTCTGTAGACTCTTCAGCGGTGTATTCTTTTTATAACTTCATAAATGTTTAAACGTGTTAGGAAAGAGCCAGACGTAAATTTCAACATACGCAACTCATTCAGCATAGCATATTACACACGCTAACACGGTGAGTTCAATACGTTAGCAGTTGCTTGATATTTGTTTTAACAACCATTAAAGGTTCTGACAGTAAATACTGCAATAAATCACGATAATAAGTCTTACGGTGAACGCAAAGTGAATGTTACCGCGGAGGCTCACTGGCATCTCTTGCGAGAAGCCATTTTATTTTGTCAATAAAAAACGAAATTTACATCCTAACTTTCTTGATCCGATTTTCGAAAAGAAAAGGTGCGCTCTGTCGCGTCTAATTAAATTTTCCTAAGGTGCCCTTATTTTTCAAATATATTGATAAATGTCCAAGAAAATGGGCGTATTCGACGTAATAAACAATATTTAAATATTTTGAAGGTGATAGAAGATACGCTGTTCTGTTTTCCGAGATTCTATAGAATCGTTTTATCTAGGAATCATTCGCATAGCTTCTATATCGTTTGGGAGAATTTGGCTTTCTTCAAAAGCAAACTCACGAGCTGACGGTGACGGAGAAGAACGATTTTCGGTTTCGTGTTCGGCGCACTCGAATCTACGGAAAATAGTCTACTAGTAATCGGAACTAAAAAAAAGAATGAAAATGCAATGAAAACCACGAAGCTAAGTTACAACTGTACCATGAACAATACTAATAAATATTGTGACGTTGCCAAAAGGGTTCAGTTGCATCAGATAAACAGTGGATGTGACTGTAAATGCTGCATCGCCCTAGGAATGTTGTCGTCGTCACACCCGTTATATCGTTGTCTGTTAAAGGTAATAAGAAAAAAGTCGTCGAGAGAAACTGCGAAGGAGCTGCCCAAGAAAATGAAGAAACCGCGAAGAAAAACAGACTCGAAGATCAAGAAGGCCGAAGAAGAAAAAGAAGAAGAAGAGCCGAAGAAGACGAAGGGGAAAGAAATTATTCCGATCCGAGCAACGGATAAGAAGCAAGAACACGAAGAAAAATAACGAAGAAAAATTGCTTCGAACGAACTGTAAATGCTGCATCAAATTCGATGCGATGCCGTTTAAAATTGTAGGTTCATTGTTCGTAGCTCGATCAATTTTTCTGTAATCAAACTCGACGAACACACTAATCTAACACCTGCGACCCATTCTTTTCGTTTTCTGCCCCCGTTTTCTAAACGTTTACCCTAGGAACAATCGATTTTCTACCATATACATATACGTGCACGTGTATTTGTATCGACCGTTTAAAAGAGCAAAATAAAAGCAGCTATTGCTAATTTCTCTTAATTGCAGGCAATGAACGATTGCTCGAGATGAACATTTCAGATTAGTGTAGTGAGGTAAGCGAGTCTCCGGCAGGATGGTGAAACATTTTTCCGACGGAAACGCTTGCGATAACAGTTTCCCAGTTTAGAGAAGAATTTCGCCTTTCTATCTCGTAACAGACATCGGAGAAATGCGTTTAATCGAGATGCTTTATCAAACGTCCAATGTTTCGGAATCGCTTGTATACTGGGTGTTGCTGTAATTCGTTTATATTTCAAAATCATATTTCAGTCATTTCCGATACTATCGTTCTTGAATTGAAAAACTTCGATCCGTACGACACCGTGCAACGTAATAACGAATCGTAATCTATTCGATTTAGCGTCGGCCGCCGATGTGTGATCGACGAGAAACTGTACGAAAATTTCATTCATGAACTCTTCCGTAATTCTATAGTCATTTATGTAACAATTCAAGGGACCGACGTGAACAAAAATTCGGTTTGTCGGTCGCCGGAGGCGGGCAGAATGTCAAGGCGTTGGTACGCCAACGTCACAATGGATAATCCCGTCGCTAAAAAGATAACTTGGTGTGAAAGCAGCGTTAAGTTAATCGCGGCTGATCGTGCCCGCTTAGAATGAAACACCTTGTATGCACACAGGCCGCTGTTACGGCTGCTCTAAATCGTTAAGAATATTGGCCGCTGCCGCGCCGGTAAACACATAACAACACTGCCTTCGGATATTCTTCCCGACTGTTCGCGCGATTTTAACATATATTCTTTTCGGCAAACACGCGAACTTTCTAATGCTATTACTCACCAATCTGTTACACTATGATAAGATTACGGTTGGTGGACACTGGTGCACGGTAGCAGCTCGTCGAAAGACGAAAGTCGCAAATGCTGACGCAACGAGCAACGATAGTTGAGTTTGATTTCCAGCCGTGCACCTAGGAATTTCTCATGGGGGTCGAGAATGTTGCCGCGTGTGTTTACCTCCACCGATTTATTTTGTTGTTAATAAACCACTGTGAAACTGTGAAACCCGCGCGCCTCGATATTGTTGAAATATTTCGAGCTGAATAAGGCGAAAACCGTAAGAAAATTTCGTGGAATTACAAATTTGCATTCTTCGTGTTAACAAAGAGAATGATTTTCCTGAGTAACTAGTGCACCTTAGTCTGTGTACCGCAGGTATTCGAGCTGCTGTTCGTGGGCAACAAAATCTCCATAAATGTTCATTTAAAGCGCCACCAATCATCTTAACGACTTCTGAAGTTGCCCTGAGACGGTACTAGTCCATTATAACGACTTTTTCTGAAAGAAGAACTTCCGTTAAATCTGTCATATAGTTTGGGTTTACGTCTTCTTGTTGTTGTACTTCATATTACCAAGTCGAATGGTAGCCATATGTGACTTTTACACCAATCAGAGTGCACCACTAATCCGTGTTTCAACAATGAGATGAAAATGCTATTCGACAATCGAAAACATTGTTTGCTATAGATCTTCATAGAAACCTGTACATATTCCTGCATATGAAATGATAAAAGTAAATTTCCTTTACGAATAACCCGTGTATTTCGTTAAACGTGCAATCTATGTACAAATGACACCCTAATCCACATTAAGGAGTTCGATGTTTTCAATCACAACTGGACAAGTTGCTGTTGACTCTTCAATGATTTCCTAAACATGACGAAAGACCGAGTCAATGTGTCGTGAACTGTTATTTAAACGATTTTCATAATTTAGTTTTTTAAGGATAATATTTTTGAAGGGAAGGTCCGGAACCCGTCCAAGGTGAACAGCATGCCTATATTATGTATCTGTCAATTAACTGTTCGATATTTCATCTGCAAAACAAGATGAAAGAACGACCGTTGTTGCATCATAACCGATTCACTTTGAAAGATATTTGTCGATCTTTAGAAACGATGCAGAACGTGTCGATTATCGTTACGAAGCCGATCATAAAATTTACTGGACAGCGAACACGTGCGAAACGTGTTCTAAAATCCACGAAATCCATTAGTGGATTCCCGAGAGAATAAGTTTTGTTCGCTGATAAATAGGCCAGAAAGATAGTCGTTCGTTTTCACAACGAAATTCTATTACCGCGAAAAAAGAAAATATGGAAGGACTGGCGAACGAAATTCAATCCACTAAATCACGGATCAACGAGACAACAGATCGCGGGTTTACTACTCTGCTTAAATGTTACCAATCTATCTTCGCTCGAGTTCCGGTCTGAAAAAACAGTAGGACTGAGTACAACTTCATTCGATATCCTTTGAAGATAGTGTTACACTCGCACCAGCCCATATTCCATTTCCACCATTTCGTTGCAAAACTACCGAGGTATTTCGTTACGTTACTCTGCCCGAGTTAAATAACACCTATCGACAATTGTTCTCTACAAATTCTTCGTGATAGCGAACATGGGAAACAGACGGCGTGAATAATCGTCCAATTACTTTTCTCCGAATGCTAATCTTTCGTTTACCTAATTGTTTACTAGGCTATGTAATAGGACGAGCGAGATAAACGTTGCTAATATGTAGATTACGGAATAGCCTGAAATACAGAAGTTCGTCCAAGTTTAGCTTATTTATCTTCGTAAATGCTTTCAGCCGAGATTTAAAACTTACGAAATGGAAAATATATATAACTATTTCTAACTAACCATTTCTAATTAAAACAAGTATAATAAAGATTTATATATTATATATATTTTTTATTATATATACATGCATATATTATTTATATATTATATAAGATTTATATATAAAAATTTCCAACTGATGTCTGTTTCGGTTACAGTTTCTATTTTGATTTTAATATCGGGTCCTAAAATCGTCATTTCTTCAGTTCCATATTGGTTCCGAAACAGTTATAGAATCGATTTTTATTCATTTTCTGTGTTATTTATTCTTATTTGTTTAAGTACACAAAGATGCAGATGAGAACATTTAACGAATTTTAATATGTATTATTAAGACTATTATATTGTACAGTTGAACTTTTATCCAAGTTAATTGAGAAAGCATAAAGTATTAGATTAAATATTTATTGATTGATATAATAAATAGCTTTGTATGTAGAGATTGCTTTAGGCCAATTTATTTATGTGAACATATTTTGACAATGATTAGTTCAGGCATAGAAGGTTCGGCAATTCAAGGTTTTGGTATATTTTTATATTTCATTTTTTATATTAACTACAATGTAAAATGAAGTAGAAGTTAAAAAGAAGAAACCGAAACTTTTATTTATTAAGTTCTTATCCTGAATAGTATGCAAAATAGTTGTTTCATTTATTTCATCGTTTTATTAGAAATCAATAATTTTGTGAAAAATGCGCACATATCGTAATCCGCAGGTGTAATAACTAATGATACCAATTGTGAAAAAATCGTTAAAAGAATCCGTCTTCCGAACCCATAGAACCGGAAGAAATAGTAAAAGTACCAATACGAGAATCAAATTAGAAACCGAAATAGATAACAGTAGCAAATTTTGGTTCCCTATAAGAATTATTCCAAATACAGATTCTTCGTAACTGTTCCAAAAACCAAAATCAATATTGAAATCACCCTAGATCATCAAACGATAAAAATCTTTTCCTACAATCGCAGAATCATCTTTTAATGAGACATGTACTTAATAATGTAAACAATGCAAACAACAGGGTTATCTACTGACACTTTGCACAAATTTGTATGTAACACAAAATTTATTTTATATTTGCTCGATGTGCGAAAGAATTATTACACTTTTGCCAGTTTTAGAAGTACATTACAATACATAATTCAATGTATGTACATAAATAATAAATAGGCTACTTATCTATTCATTGTTGCTCACATAAAAATCACTAATTCTGTTCCGAAGTGTTCCATTGGAAACGAATGCATTAACTTCTGAAATCTGTACAACTTCTTACTCAGAGTATTCTTTGAACCGTACATACTTATTCAAATACTAGTACAAGAAGAAACCTTACGGGGGCACTAGTGGCGTTTTCTTGAAAATACCGTTAAAGAACTAGGTACATATAGCAATTTGTTCCAGCAGTACTTCAACGTAGTTTTAACCCTCGCAAAGCAGATGCTTCCGTTGCAACCGTAATTGCATATTATTTGTTCTTTTATTTAAATATTTGTATACATACTTATTTGAGATAAATTCTGATGTCCTTAGTAAATATCATACAAATAGCTAAGGAAACTAAATGCTCGATACTTACGAAAGCAGCATTTAAAATTATAGTAAGAGGAAATATTAAGTTCTTAAATGAAATAGTATAGAATAATCTTTATCTATTTCTAAAATTAGAAATTAATTCGAATTCAATCTGTTAATAAATCATATTCTTCAAACTAGTAATAATATTTATTAATAGTCCTTTTTATTCTACGTTGAATGTACATGTACGTCCAAAGAGCGCGTAAAAAGTTAAATAACAATGTTCGATACATATAGAAGTAAAATAATAATTGACATTGAATCTATTGTACGTAATAATATTATCTAGAATAAATATGTACAAATAATATCAATTTAGCGACAAAAATAGAAAATACAGTTGCACTAAAACTACTGCAGTCTTTCACTTCCGGAAATAGTGGCAGTTCTGCGGGAAATGATTTGATAACAAAGTTTGTAATGTGTCAGATCAAAAAAATCTCTTTTTCCTTCTTTATTTTTGCGTTCTTCCGCTCTTTCTACAGAACTGTCTTTGCCTTTTCTGTACTTTTAGTGAACGTGCACCTCACTAATTGCTTTACTGACTAGTATCTGACTAACCAAAATCAAATTTAAATACAAATTGTCACGTTATAGGGGGCGCGTCAATAGCTGACAGGTTCGGCCAGTGCTGCCGCCTAACAATAAAGAGTGGAGTGTAATTCATCGACTCCATTTTATCTTGTCGAGAGAAGCTTTTGTCGTTACGTGTTCAACGCATTACAGTTCAATAAAGTACTGTTTCATACGTGAATATGTTTTAAAAAAAACGCCTTCTGCTTGGACTGATTCGTGGTAATACACACAGTGATTACGACGGTGAAACGTAAAGTGTAAAATTGTTTAAGCAATTTTGATTTTTTCCACGGTATGTCAGAGGGCGAGGCTACAGCATCGCAGAAGAAACAGCAGCCATTTCAGCAACAGCCACAAATCGGAGTAGGCTTGATGGCAAACATGGCATGGCAATACCCCTCGCCAAACAATTTACACAATATGTTCCCTCCATATTCAGGGTAAAATTCTTTTATAATACCTTTCCATACTAATACTCTCGCTCGTTATACAATGGGCGGAATGAGTCAGACGTAGACATGTCGATTGGTTACAACGCAGTTACAGGGAACGTTACACAAAGAAAAGTTCTAGATTGATTTTGTATTTGCTTTCAAGTCTTGCTTATTGAAATTCAGGAATAACTTATAATAAATAAATTATAGCCGTAGGTGTATGATCTATATCGAGAAATTGATTGATGAATTAAAAAAAATTCAACAGCTGACCTAATTTCAAAGCAAGATATAGAACGCAAATACTTATATATAAATCTTTCGGACACTTACGCCACATTATGCTGTATAAGCTTTCATTTGTATATGTATCCTATATTGAAAAAATAAGGGCATGGATTTCGCGCTATGATAATTTAAAAAACAATTTTTTTCTCGTTATGCAAAAGATTTGTTTACAAAATAAATTTTTACGAATTTAAATTCACCGTAAAAAATGCTATAAAAACATATATTTTCAAAAATTTGTCTTGAAAAATACTGATAGTTGATTCTCACATCATTGTTCTCCTTTAAGCTTTACCATATTTCCGAACACTATGTATTCTTTGTTGCAGACAATTGTATGGACCTGGATACCAAGGTGTACCTCATCAAGGGCAAATATTTAATTACTATCATACAATGATGCCTGGATATGGACAACCTTTTAATCCACAGCAGATGCAACAGCAGCAGCATCAACAACAGCAACAACAACAGCAGCAGCAACCACAGCAACAGCAGCAGCAACAACAGGGCAACAATCAAGGAAAACAACTTCATCAACAGCCTCCTGTACCTGGGACACCAATGTCTCTAGAGGATGAATCGGATCTTCCTCCTCTACCACCTGGGCCACCTCCATCTGTTCCACAATCACAACAACACAATAATCAAGTGCAACAGACTATGCAGCCTCATCCAGGATATATGTACAACTCCTTTCCTTATGGAAACTGGAATGGAATGCACAGTGACATGTCTCGTAAGTCTTCTCCAATATGTAAAAGAATAATCTTATTACTTCAAAAGATGTTTAACAATGCATGTGCTTGGTTTTAGAATACAACAATCAAATTCGTTTCAACTTACAAAACAAGAAGAACGGTATGCCCTTTACTCCGTCCAGCAATAGTGGGGCTGCAAAGAAAAAACGTAAGCGGAACAAAAACTTAGCAGCACAATTCAACAATAGCTTTCAGGCGAACAGTCCCACCACTACTTTTGTACCGGGTCCCAATTTGAAGACAGAACTACCACCCCTACCCCCTGCACAGCGTGAGGTAGCAGCTCCTCCTCCACCGACTGAAGAATCCCCTGCTCCTTCTAAACCTGCTACTACCACTGTTAACACAACTCCTAGTGCTGGTACTCCAGCGGTAGGTACTCCCTCCGTCGTGACAACTCCCAGCCCTGTCGGAGACTGGCCTGACAGCTTGAAGAACTACGTGAACAGATGCTACGAAAAGTGCAAAACGGCCGTGGATAAGGATCAAGTCGAGATTATATTAAAGGGAAAGATTACACGCGCTGCGAACGATGGCTCGCTATGGGTGAAGGATTGGGACCAAGAACCTTTACCTAGCATCCACAGCGAACGCATGACAATGACGATCAAACCTCAGAAACCGGCGTTAAAGTTGAACAATTTGGCGAATCCGCTGATCACTGCACAGGGAGGCTTGCGCAAGCCAGGCCTCTCTACTTCTCTTGGGGCTCGGCTTGGTGCGCGTCTCTCTGTGAGTCACAAACGGTCGAGATCAAGGTCGCGGACTAGATCTAGATCAAGATCCAGATCGAAGTCAAGATCAAGGTCGAGGTCCAGATCGAAGTCGAGATCGCGTTCCAACACACGTAGCCCACCATCTCGAAAGTACAGGCGTAGCACGTCGTCGTCGTCCAACGTTAGCGATCACGATTACAAGTCGTTAAAGACGAAAAAATCTACTAAAAGCAAACAAAATCACAGCAGCAAGAAAACAAAGAAGACTAAACAGATGAAATCACATTTCTATTCAGAGTTTGGTTTAGCTACAGGAAACACCGAGGAACTAGGATCCAAGGAGAAACTGCAACAACGCGCTGCAAGATTCAACGACAGTATTTCCAGGACCGTCAGCAACGGTGTTAAAGATGATTCCTCGGCAGAGTTTGACTTAACTGGTCTTCACATTGTTGGCACATGCAAGGATATAGAAAAACCGTATTTGCGGCTGACATCTGTAAGATTCTGTTTCATTAACGAGATTACCTATTTGAATAACATATTCAATATTTATTATTTATCTATTACAGGCTCCAGCTCCCTCCGCTGTACGTCCGGTAAGTGTACTTCAAAATTCTTTGGCACATGTCAAGAAACGTTGGGTGGCTGAACAAGACTATAGATATGCTTGTGATCAACTTAAATCCATTCGGCAAGATCTTACCGTCCAAGGTATCAGAGATGCATTTACAGTCCATGTGTATGAGACGCATGCCCGTGTAGCTCTAGAAAAAGGCGATCATGAAGAGTTCAATCAGTGCCAGACACAGCTAAGGATGCTGTATCAAGATGTTGGCGGAGAAAATCGGTGTGAATTCATCGCATACCGAATACTGTATTATATTTTCACAAAAAATTCCCAAGGCAAGGAACGTTCAAAAACCTTTCAGATGAGATGCGAAATATACAGGATGTCCCAAAAATGTCTCGCAATACGGAAATGTGGGGTAGCTGAGGTCATTTGAAGTAACTTTTTCCTTTGCAAAAATGCAATCTGCGGCTTCGTTTACGAGTTATTAACGGAAAACACTGACCAATGAAAGGTGACAGCGCGAAGTTCGAGACCCCGCAGCACGAGGCTTTGACAGAAGGTCGGGACGGACTCGAGCCGCGTTCGAAGTATTGAACAAGTCACGAAGCGTGAACTTCCCGGATTTTTTTTTTACTACGTAAAAGTGATATTTTTAAGAAAAACGCTGTTCACCCCTACTTTAGAACGTCTGATATTTACTAATTTTTCGGACCCGAAATAGTATGTAGTTTAACCGTGACAGCCGTTTTAATTTTCTGGTGTGTATGACACCTCATGTGTACCATATGAAATTTTTATGTAAGGTGTTGATTTTTATTCCGTGTCCGAACAGAATTCAACGAATGATTTGCAAAGCTGATTTAATAATAAATAATCGCGTTAAGGGACGTAAAGGATTTGTTTATTAGAGAAATATGAAAAATATTATCAATAAGAAGATTATTATTTTATATATATTTATTATTATTATTATATATTAAGCAGGTTGCATTTTCGCAAAGGAGAAAGTTACTTAGAATGAACTCAGCTACTCCACATTTTTGTATTGCGAGACATTTTTGGGACACCCTGTACTCATCCTATTACGATCTCTACAAATAAAATGTTCATACTGATCTTAGCGTAAATAATATAAAGACATTGTATTATGAACAAATGAAACATATTATATGATTGATACTAAATACATTGAACATCTTATCTGTAAAAATACTTGAAATTTATCTGAAAAAGAGAATTAATTCTACTTTTTGTTGCAGATTTAACAACAATTTTAGCCGCTTTATCGAAGGAAGACAAAAACGATGAGTGCATAAAACATGCACTGAAAGTACGTTCAGCTTGGTGGTTGGGCAACTTCCATGCCTTCTTCAAACTGTACGCAGTCGCTCCGAGAATGGCGGCCTTCCTAATGGATTGGTTTGTTTCAAGAGAACGCAAGAATGCATTGAAGTGCATGCTGAAGTCGTACGTACTGATTATTTTGTTAGCCATTATCCATTTATATTTGTTAAAGCATCTTCAAATCGTATTTCACAGCACTTTTTTTTTACGAACATTAATACCATTAATAGTAAACATCTCCCTTTACAGATCACATTTTATGAACTTCTTTCTTATATTGCCTTAAAATGATCTATGTTATATTATTTTTCTTTTTTTTTCTAAATGTTTAACATCTTGTAGAATAGTGACACATTAAAAACCATATCTTTTACCATCAAAATAATTAATTTCGTTGACTTGGAAGTGTTAGTTAAGTAATATTCATAAAACTATAAATTATTTCGCTTTACAGATGTGAATAAATGAAACATATTAGCGCATAGTTATGAAATATATTTCCATCTATCTATTGGAAATATATTTATCATCGTCATAATTACTCATCTTTAAAAATTGTCAATTTTTCAAATTTATACAGGTATACATCGTTGTGCAGAGAAGGGTGGAAAAATGAACAATTTTTTTCATCATGTGTAATCGTATAAAGATTTCTGTTACAGGACATCGTAGCTGAAAAATAATTAGTTTTATATGTACATATATGTTCAATTACTATTTATCACTATTATAATTTCTAACGAACACGCGAATTACATACACTTATCTAATGATACATTTCTTCTACTGTTTAGCTACCGGCAAAATTTGGCGGTTGATTTCGTCGTGGCAGAATTGGCCTTTGAATCTTTGGACAAGTTTTATGAATTTGTCAATGAATTCGGGTTGGTTTATGCTGATCCTGAACAACATCTAATCGACTGCAAGACAAGCAGTGGTTCTCTAGGTGCTTGGTAAAAGCAACATCAATCTCTAGTTTTTCGTGGAAGCCACATAAACAGATCGATTATTCCTCGTCGTGCACACTGATAGGCGCAAGTCCTCCTCGTGCACGTGCCCTATATACACGTCGTCCTGTTACGATGATTCTTCTCGCTGTTCTCTTTACGATCATTGTTCTTCTTTGATCGACATCAATCGATCGAGCAACAGTTTTGTATATGAGAATCCTTCCCACGATAAATCTGTACATAATACAAATCTCAATCTCGGCCCGCCATAACATTTGACGTTAAATAACGTTACGTATTCGTGGGTTCGAGCAAATTGTACAAAGGATCAGGGTGATTGGTTTCCGGTCATTCGCAACTACCTCAATTCGAACTCGGTATGAAACCGGGCTTCTAGCGAATTAAGAAAACGAAAAAACATTAAAAAAAGAAAAGAAGGAAACAACGAATCGTCTTTCGGGGGAACAGTTCTCGTCGGTTCAAACTTCGAGTTCTTCGATAAACAAAGTCCCTCCCGTTCGTTGATCGTTGCCTGTTATCGCTTGTCGTCTCTGGTAAATTGTGTAAACGTCTTTTTAAATGCGTCCTGCAACGGAACCGGAATTTTTTAAACCTGGTTGCCAGTCCTTTCGCCCAATTGATAATACTTCACGGTTTACCTCACTGGGGAGCTTTGGCATTCTATGGATGAAGGAAGTAAAGAGTGGGAGTCGACAGAACCTATTCGTGCGGAAATGAAGAGTGGCATCAGGCCGTGGACTACGAGTCTTGAGGAGTTTTTTTTTGTAAGATCGAGGAGCCCGAAAGGATACAGGCATGCTGGGTAAAATGTTCGTGGTGAAGAAGAGAAGGAAGACAGCCTCGACGGAGACCGATGGGTTGTGCCTTTCTTATTGGGTACCATTATAAGGCATTGACTCTGTGGATATAGTTGGCGTTACGTGTTCAAAGATCGACGGCTAGGAACTTTTAATCGGGACAAATCTATTTGGCGTCGAATCGCCAATCGCGTGTGATATAAGTGATTTATTTTTATCTTTTTAAGTGTTTACTGCAGGACAATGTTTTTTCTTCTCCTTTAATTAATCTCCGTTATCGATTCTCGGTTCTCGAGAATGTTCTCTCTATTCCTCTGCCCATATGGAAACGACATCGGGTACACATCATCATAATTAGGAGAAGAAAGAAAGGGACATTTTTCATTGTATGATTGCATTCGAGTATGGGTACTGTGTATAATAAATTATTTAATTTTTCGGATGTTATATTACTTTTTAATGCGTTATACACTGGAACCTAACGGATTTACAGGGAATCTGTTGTAAATTGAAATAAAATGTTTTATTATGTTGTAATTTGAACCTCCTCGTGACCTGAATATTATAGGAAAGTAATGGCAAAGTTATTTCTATATTCGTTAGACATTATTACTTTGCTAATTCGATATTGTATTCGTGATAGTCCGTAAAAAGTGTTAATCATATAATGTCGTTAATTTTCTGACTCGCCATTTTTTAATAAAATTATATGATTGATTAAATGTATACACATTAATAAGGTACAGCCGATTGCACAAAATATAATCATAATATATAAATACATGGCAGTCAGCATTAGAAGAACAAAACTCTTTGGTTTATGTCTTCTGCATAATGGATTAAAAATAAAGAAGTTAATGTAGAAAGAGAAAAAATGTTGATGCAATACTATTACGTAGTTTAAAATTAAAAGAGACTCTCCAGAAAAATATGTAAATCATCCAAACACTATTGTTTTTAAACAAATTTGTAGATTTGATAAAATTGTAATTAAATATTGCATCAAGTAGCACAATGCTATTTTTACTAAAGTATTAGATATCATCTTCTAAAAGGACCTTTCTTACTTTCTTGGTTCATTCATTGTGCAGATATAAACAAATTCTCAATAAAATTGTGCGAAGCTATATTAAAGCTGCTGCCATTCAGATTCAATATTATACAAATATTCAGGTTTAATATATTTTTCTTTTTATATTTTTTCTTCCTAAATCATACACATATATGTGTACGAATTGATCGCTACATATTGTGAAATGCATATAATAATTATATATATTCCAAACATTCTTACAGAACGATCAAGTTCGCTTCAATAAAATTTAACACAATAAATAACAGAAATTAAATACTGTCATAACAAAGAAATTGAAGGTACAGAATTTCAAATTTCAAATACTTTATAATAACGCGATAAAATGACTTTTTCCTTCACTCCTCTGAACATAAATATTCCGTAAAATAAACGCACGATTTACCAAAATCCTCGGGTTCCCGTGAATTAATTGGTAATACTTTCAAGAAAAGTTCGTGTAAAAGACAAGGACCGAAGTCGTATAGCGACGTGTTGCAAGTTACAAAGTGCGTAGTAACATTATGTATTGCGATGTTTCCAATAGTTCAATTTATGTAAATTTGAATTTCATATATACTATCACCGTCTTTCAAAACTAGCGTTGTCACTGCTTAAACAGTACACGAACGGGATAAATAACAGCTGTGCTTGCATTACAAAAAGTGTGATAATATGCAACATTTGTTACAGTGCTAAGCAACAGTGTGGCAAAATTGATTTGACTTTTCAACAGATAATCGAGTCCCGTTGTATGTTACAGCATTAATAAGATCCAGTCTGAACATGCTGCAACACTGACTATCCACTCACCCATATGTACAAATCAAAAGCCCAGTCTCCAACATAAAACATTAATGAAGATACGACACGACTAAGTTCAAAAGACGGTCAACGTATATCATAATTCTTAGCGCGCGTATTGGCTGACGTAATATAGTTATCGCCAGACTACAGAAGTTCATTTGTTGCAAACATCAATCTAAACAGAACTTCTTCACGAATGGAACATAAATTGTTTTAATCTCCGTTCTTCTAAACTGATTAAAAAAAAAAAGAAAAAGTAAACTCTCATGAACATCCGCAGTCTAGCTATTACTTACATATTACTTAAATAAAAAAATGTTAACAGTATGATGAAACAGTAGTTCCACGAAGAAAATCAGGGCGACTGACACTTGGACAGCAATTTATACGGACAAAGACACGAAACTGTTATACTGCGTAATGTTGCGTTTCAGGATGTCTGCACAAGGGCCCAGAACTCTCTCGAACCTTGCCCTATCCAGTTTTACACATTTCAAAGGGCCACGTGCCACAACTGTCGCAGCTCTTGGCCTGTCTAACAACAACGCAATCTCACCTGCAATTAATAGCTTATGTGAGACACCTTCTTTTGCTACAGTTCATAAAGTAAATTTCATCCGCAAAATCATCTTCAAGCATACCGAAATAATCAGATGGTCCTAAGCGACCCACTTCTGACGGTTCTTCGTTCTCCGAACGCTGTTGGAGGACCACAGCAGTGCCCTCTACAATTATATAAAAGTCTTCACCAGGTTCACCCTGTCGAACTATCGTCTCGCCGTCATCAAATGCTACGGGTTCCAAAGCATCGGCTACCGTCAGCCGTTCCCACTTATCCAGAGACTCTAAACATAGATCAGTCATTATGTAATCTATTTATAAACGATATCGTCCACAATATGTACTTGGTAGTAACGGCATCGTATAAGAGAAAATTGGAATCAACTATATAAAAGTAGGGGTAAATGTTCACAAAAAGGAAGGTACTTCTGATTTTTATGACCTTAACAATATATTTGAAGGTAATCAAAAGTCAGAGCTGGTCCCCATTTTGTGCATCCCTTTTCTTGTATAGATTCATAAGAGAAACTCTCACTTATTACATATTCTGCCGTGTTCATTTCCTCGCTACAACGTTTGTACAACATGTTCGCACTCACCTAAAATAGATACTCTAGAAAGGAATTCTTCATACATCTTCCGCTTTCTTATGGTGGAGCCCATTAGGATTCTGCGATAAGAATCTCTATCAATTCCCCATAACTTGACGTCCGTTTTCGCTCGTACGGTCGCAGCGCGAGGTGTGCCATAGATCAGAGCCAATTCACCAAAACTTCCGCCTTCTCTGATCGTGGTGGCAAGCTCGCCGTTAACAAATATTTCAACTTCTCCTTGATCGATCACGTAGAAATTGTCTCCCTCGTCCCCTAATCAAGTGTAACACAATTTTCAGATCAATTACCGTACTTAATCGTTTTAACAAAAGTCTATTGTATATTAAGCGATGCGTCATAAATAGGAGACACTTAAGTGGATCCTTTGATGAAACCACAACCTTCATGCTACCCAACAAGTAATTAACCCTCGAACGTTCGACCGTTCAACATTGATACGAAGACTGAAGGTTTTATGACCCCTACAATTTTAGAACTGAAAAGTTTAATGCTAGAACTAGGAGAGGGAAAAAAATAAATCAAAAGATGTAGTTGTGCTTGAATGCGAGAAAAGTAAATCATTCACTGAGTTTAGTAGAAAACAATACTGTGCAAAAGCAATTGTTGTATAAGAGACAGAACTTTGTAGGTTTATGGAAGAGTTTGGTGTAACGAGTTAAAGAACATCGTTTTTGTTCAAAGTCGATGATAAAATCTTACAAAAATATTTCTCAAAAGATATGTAGCAAAACTCGATAAAATAAGGCAGCTTTAGCTGATTTTACGACAGACCGGCTGATACAGTCAGATACGTGTATACAACTAATATTCAACAGAATTTTAAAATCGTGTAGCAATAATCATATAAAAGAAAGAATGGAAAGTTTATCGCGAAATATTTAAAAAAATCTGGCAAACTCAAAGACTTAAGATTATAATTAAACTAGAATGTAAAAAGTAACGAAGGCACAAGTATTATACTACACGTAATGCTGAAACGAGATCTTTTCATCTGCCAATAATGCAAAATGTTCGTGGAGGTAACATATGTAGGACGCGCAACGGGTAAATAGATCCGCAGTAATAGAGTGCCGGAATCTCAAGACTATGAAACCGGCGGGAATTACACTTGGAAAAAAACGAGTTCCTCTAATGAGGCAAAACACGCGGCTATGAAATTTTCATGAATACACTTTTACAATCAATACACGTTTAAATATTTTACTCTTTCCCCTGCAAAATTGTTCAGATAAATATAAACTTATTCTTCAAAATTCTAGCACTTTTCAATTCTTTATTTTCTAACTTAAAAATATGGTCATGCTGCCAGAACGCTTATGACACATTTCTAGATTATGAGTTTTCGATAAATATAGCAGAGATGTTACATTTTACGGCACAGGGGCCAACTTTCTTGACGATGGGCTGGATTGCAACATTATTTATAGCTTTCCGTATAATTTTGAAAAGATTGGTCCAATATATTATTTAAAATGAATTTAAATAATTCGTCAATTTTCAGGAAGTTATACCAGACTGCCCCCATTAAACTTTAAAATTATTACCTTGTCGAATGATTGCCTCGCCAGGTAAGAACGTGACTGGAAACATAGCGTCGAATATGTCAGAACGTTCGTTCTCATCTAAGTGAGCGAAAAGGACGTTCTTAGCGATGGCCTTGCTCAAAGCAGCCATCGTCTTGTAATCCTTAGGCACGACCTTCTTGACATAACTGGTCGCATCCTCCTCGGAGACCGGCTCCGCGGAGATACCACCCCTGCGTCTTGGTACTTGAGGACCTTGCTGACCCGCGGGTATGTCTTCCGTGTCTTCTGGACTGGTTGCGATCTGTTGCTTAGCATCGTGAGCCTGTTCCTAAAAACGTAGAAAAATCAACTAATTTCAGAAAAATACATTATCGGCTCACAAATCCTTTTACTTTAATTATATAAAACTGTTAGCCCCATTCATAAATATGCTATACATATATTTAAATGTTTATTTTAAATTGTTAACATTATAGTGTTTATATGGTTCTACTTGTACGGTACATCATGACGATAGGGTCATCCTAGTTGTTTGTAGAACACTAACCGTGGTACTATACACAAGATCAATATCGCCTCTTTTTATTTGATTTTTCTAAACAAAAGCGATCACGACAACGTCAAGACCTCCGATAGGAAAAGAAGGAGGGACAAGGAGAGAGAATGGTAACACGCTTTTATAAGTCAATTTTGTTTACACATGCGCGGAATAATTACGTGCCCTTCCCCTAATGAAATCACATGCTTCTTGAAATTTCCTGAGCGTGCAGGTTACCCACAAGTGTCAGACGAAATTCCTCTTTCTTGAAGGAGAATGACTTCAAAACAATCTTGAAATTAAATTATAACGATTTAAATAATTTATTCCTAAATTATGGATCTAAAAAATGATTGAAGAGAATACAGGCTAATATGAACGGCAAATAAATTAGTTTCTTTTCTAATGTGCCAGGTCATTTTGGTTCCTTCATGGTGAAAATGAGAGGAAATAAAAATTTCTGTTCGATCATCATTTCCTCTGTCCTTCGGAAGTTCGTCAACGCTCGTTGTAAAATTATACAAGCTCGCGGAGAAAATGTTACACGGTGTACAAACGGCGAGTATGGCTGAAGAAGGTTGGCAAATAATGCCATAGGTCACTTGGCGTTTTCACGGATGAATGGTGTCTCGTACAGCAAACGCCTTCGTAAAAAAACATCCACTTCGTGCGATTCGAGAGATCTTTCATTTCTCTTCGACTGTTTGAATCGGTTTCATTCTAATCATTGCAAACGTCTGGCCACATCGAATAGCAAACAATAAACGTGATACATGTACGTAAGTCGTCCACAATTCTACCACCCACTCCCCTTCCTTCCTGCATCGATCACTAATTTCTTTACAGGACACGATAACCAAGGGCTAATAGTCCATGGAGCTAAGTATTCATTTATAAATTAACAATATTAATAACGCTTTCACGTTTAGTAATACACGACAGAAGTTCCCCTAATTACATTATCATCAACAATATTTCCATGCAACATCCTCATACAGAGTATTCCAAGCTTCAACATGTTCGCTATTTGAACCCCCATGCTTCCTCAAAAATACTTATCCAAAAAACCTTATAACTTCCATTCGTTTTCGCTTTACACTTTAATTCGATCATTTGTATTTTATTCATAATCTCACATTTTAAACAAATACACCAGATTGCAACACAATGATGAGAGAAATAGAAAATTTCACAGTATCTAAAATAGAAAGAGAGCGAATTGTCATCGAAAGATCGTATGAGTGTTAAGCATATACAGTGAGCGAAAAAACTGCTCGAGCTATAACTTTTAATTGGTCAGAAGATGGAAGATACTGCAAAAATAGTTCATATTTAATCGTTTAATTTAACCAATTTCTGAGAACATCAAAATTAAGATCCAGACTATCCACATGGAGTATTGTATGTACTTTGTATAGTATAGGCATATACGGAAACGTTAAAATAACACTATCTCGTGACGAACAGTCGAACTACACTCTAACAATAGCATCGAATTAAAAGGACAATGTCAAGACTAGTCGGTCAATGGTCTTAGCACGTGGTGAAACAGTAGTGTACCTTTAGCTTATTGGGTTAAAAAAAAAAAAAACAATGACAAGACCTATATCGTATAGTTGCACTGTCTATTATTAAAATATTTGCAAATTTCTACTGATTTGCACTGTCTTCTGAAGTTCTTAAAACGGTATGAAACATTTTCTGCACTGAAATAAGTACGAAAACCCAACAAATTACGTAGATATACAAAGCATCTCAAACACAGGCAGTGAAATCTCAAATATTTCTATTCTTTCTAACAGTAAAACGAAAATGTCTGAATCAAAATCTAAATGTTCGAAACCCACGTAATAAAACGAAACTGCAATTCCACTTATCTCTCAGTAGTATGATCTATTTAAAGAATTCACCGAGAAAGAAATTCTGAAAACATTACAACTGAATTTTTTCATGTAAATAATTCAAAGAAATCACACACGATCGCAGACTTTCTTTAACAATAATAAGATTCACACGTGCGGTCATACCTCATCCATTATTTATCCAAATACAAGCCGATAGTGCAGTATGATTTTACGTTAAATATATCCTTCACTGGCAACACGTCACACACATGCACGCACACACTCCAGTTTCGGAAGCGGAAGTTACGGAGAGCAAACTTTTTTACAGTCAAAAGTTACGAACGGAACTAACCGACTGTACGAGGCGCGCGAGAGGACGATCGTGTCTGATGATCGCGACGTCCCGCGTCGCGGCGCTTCGGAATTTTCTAAGGCCTCGCCAAATTCGATTAATACGACAACGATCTTTCGCGGCACGGCGCTCTGCGTGATGTTAGAGGGTAGGGAGGGTCGCTTGTATCGTACTTCGTACTGCTCAAGGAAAAGTAGTACAATACTGCTGGAAATTATCAAAAAATCTAAAGCACCTTTTTTATTTCATGTTAGGTTGATCACACCTGATTTCGCTCAATTCGTTTACATAGCAGATCATGTGATATAAAAATTGGTTTCTCAATTATTCGCTTAAATGGTTCATTCAGTATCGAACAGCTAATTTATAATTTTGCATAAATTTTATTATTACAATTTCATATGGTGTGTTTGGCCTGAGAATGCCCGAATTTGATCTCGTATGTGAAACCACTCTTATTTCTTTTATTGGTGTCATTATATAAGATAAAAAGATAAAAATGGGAACAATGGATAATATATATATATAATATATTAGGTATGTGTGCTTCATGTATGTATGGTATGTTTTTGTTATATTTATAATGTGCTATTCGTCCGCGAGAATGCAACGTAACATATTTCTATGATGTTCTCGATTAAATCGATCGAAAATCAGCAAACGAATCGTGGAGCCGAGCCGTGGGATGCAACGTACTTCCGACGTTGTCAAAAATTTCCGTCGCAACACGTCCCATTTGCACATGTTCGAGGACGTCGCGACGGAACGCGTTACACACAGACTTTCGTGGCTGTTGGCTAAGGTTGCGCGCCTCGTTATATTTCGAGCGTACTTCTATATTTAGAGCGTGCCCTATACAGAGTGTTCGTCGTGGCGGTCTCCGTGGTTTTCTTAAGTTTTCGCGATCATTAGATAAAAGATACCATGGCAACAATTATAGTTCTACTGTCATCTGTTTGTCAGATGATTGTCAGAATCAAGAATGAACAAAACAGGATAAAAACTATCATAGAATTGGGCCAGAATTTTTAACAAATGAATAAGAAAATGAGAAATAGTGAAATGATGTGTGGATAAACTCAAATAACGAGTTAACATGTATTTACTACTTAACAGGTTAATAATTATAATGATCATTCATCGTATACTGTGCGTACCGATCGATCCCTTGACCGTATGTTATAGGGTGCCTCTGATTTCGTAAGATTTAAATCCTCCCGCGCGTTACCGTGCGCGTGGTTCACGGAAAAATGGTAAATAGTATCGATCATTCCTGCCTGATGTAGTCCTGTACCATATAGACTGTAAGAAAGGGGCCACCTAAATCTCTCTGTTGTTTTCGAACATACGAAAATCCTGTCAAGGTCGGTACTGTACAGTTCGAGTGAAAAATAAGATCGCACTTGTCGTAAATAGCCCGTTGGTTACAGTTACGCTTGAATTTATTATGAGGATACAATGTATCGTGTAATAAATAAAAATAACCTTAGAATAACAATACAACGCAGCGGCTTATTCTAAACTACTGATCGTTTATCCCTCCAAAAAAATTGGTGGATGTATCAAACAGTAATCTAAATTAGAATATTTTGAATAGTAAACACTGAGCGCTACAGTAAATTCTACCCAATTGTCCTTTAGCTTGTAAACAAAAATGGACAATTTGGAAATAGGAGATACAAATGTGTTTGCAGAAACACACTTCGCGCCAAATTTTCAACTTGTTAAAAGAACGATTTCATGGTGCACGATTAAAACACTGGCCGAGTTTTAATGCAGATTCGCGATAATTTAAGCGGGCATAGATATTACAAAATGAAAACAAAGAAAACTTAACATTGCAATTACGATTAAACACTTTCAATTACAATCTAAACATAATCCACACACGCACACACACACACACACACAATATAACGATTGCAATTACAACTAAATACTTTGTTGATTTTTCGATAAAAAATGAAATTAAAAAACAAATAATATATTGTCCTGGAAGTCAATAGTAAAGTCTCTCTCTCTCTCTTCAGACGTTTTTAATTTCTTTTCGAATTAGACAGGACAAAACTGCATTTAATTTCATCTTTTCATTTAGTAAGTCCTCTCAAAACCAATCTACTATGAAAAATAACAATTTCGAATAAATATTCGGGATATAAATATGTAATATGTTTCTAATAAAATTATATTTATTCTTTTCCAACAATATTATATTAATTGTTCATTTTTTTTATCAAAAAGCTCCTGTAAAATTATGTATCATCCTTACTTGTCATGACTTCAATCAGGTCATGTTTAATGAACCAATCCAAAAGAAATCGCTTTTTATTTATTGATATAGTAATGTATTAAAAATGGTAACAGTAATCGAAAGTAACATTCATGGATTAAGACTTTTTTCACTCACTATGTATTACTCATACTTCTCAACTCTGTTGAATTCTGTTTGTGTATATATATGTACACACACGCGCGCGCGCGCGCGCGTGCACTCGCGAGTGTGAGTATAAGTATTTGTGTACGGAATAGATAAAATTTACATTCTACATGGATTTATTGCTCTCCTATCTAATTGTTGAAAGACTTTATTGTTCACAGAATAATGTGATACATTCTACATCGTCGAGCAGAACTCAAACGAGTAGACAAAATGAAATCCGAGGTTATTTACAGGCATTGTGATTCAATACATACCCGTTCTAGTTTCTGGAAATACTCCCTTAAGAAAGATATGGGATTTTCAGGACGCCCCACGCACAATTGCACTATACAGTCTTTTAAAACTTGTTGAATATTGTGTCTTTGCACGTATTCCTCGCACTCTCTTAAACTTTGTTCTTCCTCAAGATTCGCCGCCATATTGATGCCCGAAAACGAATACCTTCTCAACGATTCCGTTCTCGACAGGGAACGATGGACGCACTTTCTCGTATCTACAACTCGAATTCTTAATGTAAACAATATTTGCAAGTTTTGCACGAGCGTTATCATGCATTGTTTGGTACGCTGTCAACAGCATAAAAATATATGTCCCGAAGCAATAATTATTAATCAAATATAACGCCATCAACGTTGTGCGCCTACGCAGTTTGTTACAAAAACATTAAACGAATAAAATTTCATTGACTCTCGTTTCACATTCATATATTATATCAAATATTTCAAACTTTTGTGTAAATAATTCCAAAAAATTTGTAATTGATCACCTATAGTAATTTACAAATAATTATGTATGAATTAAATAATATATATATATATATATATATATATATATATATATATATATATTATTTAATTATATGTAATTCCATACTAATCATCGCATAAAGTCTGTATTTTAACAGCAATAATATTTCTCAAAAAATTTAAGAGTAATGTATGAGATTTAGGACACTGAGGTATAACTTTGAAATAAACAAACTTTTGTTTATATTTTGTGAAGAAAAAATAAATACCCTTTTTTTCCAATAAAGAAAATTTATTCAATCAATTGCTGAAAGATAAGTTGGCATAATTTACACAATGGTGGTAATACCTGTGACAGTCATACAAGGGAACAGGCTTTTTAAAAAATAGTTGAATTGTCTTTTGTTAACTTCTAACAATAATATATTTTAAAACATATTGTCAATGGGAGGATAGACATTATAACACATAAACTATATTTTAAAATATAAGATAAGAATGTTTTATGTCCTTTTTTTACTTTTAGCAATCAGTAATTCTGTAATCCCACATCAATCTAAAACTATTATGAAATCAATTTTTTATATCATTTTATGGTATATAGAGAGATATGGAATTTCAGAATAACAAGTCATTTTTAACTTAAAGCTTATTATTTAGAAAACGCATGGCCATGTTCTCCTATTTACATCAATATTGCTGAATAACATAGAATGACTTGATATATTTATATAATTGTTCTCGTGCATTGTAGAATCCATTAAAATATTGTTATATTATAAAGTAGCATCAAATTTGAAACAAACTTGGATAAAAAACGTTGCAATGACAATAATCTTCCTAACGATGAATGTCTTTATCCAAGTGTTTAACATTTTTTTTATTAAATTAGAAATTATAAAATGGATTCTTCAATGATTAAGTTTTGAGAAAGGAAGATTAATATTAAACAACTATAAATAGCATTATATTCAACTTTTGCAGATCAGCTTCAAATTCTCTGGCTTATGTTACCTATACAATGTAATTGTGCAGTTGTTTTTATTATAGTCTAAATTTAACTATAGAATGCATGCGATGCACATATATGTATAATAGAAAACAGTAATGCCATTATGGAACATTGTAACATATCTTGCACTTAATGAATAACACACAGTTACAATTGCTTTCTGAGTGTATTGATATGAGTCAATACTTGGATGCTCTTGGATACAGTTTTATGGTATTTGCAAATCTAACAAGTGGACGCCTATAAATAGTATTTCTCGGTACTTGCATACTGAACTATTTTGGCCCTTGCTAACAATATTATAGTTTATAAAAACTCACCGCGATGCATCTGTAATTAAATTCAGTAGTGAGTTCTATTTATTCTTTCCTCTGTTTTACCATACGTATGTGGTCATTTTCTAAATAAAGAACCAAAAAAACCCGTTATTCTCTCTCACGCAGGATACTAGAAAACAATGCAATACAATGAAGTGATGCTTGTTTTCCTAGAGTGCCTTTCAATTACAATTAAATTACCATAATAATTTCTGTATATCTCCATAGTAATTACCATAGTAAGTTCTTCAAAGTTTGGACAATGGTAACGCTCTTATTATTTAGACTAGGAGAATCAATTAGTGAAAATGAATTATAATTCCTATTGTATTATATAATATTATTATATAATATAATAATCGTATAGGCACTTTCTACGAGTAACTGGAGACCCTTAAAATGTGCAATGCAAATTAAACATCTGTCAATCTCCGTACAATTAAATTAAATGTCGAATGATCGATCGATAGACTGTATACAAGTATTCAACTGTGAGCGTATACAGTTTCCATTACTTTCTGAGATGATTATGATAAAATTCCCGTAAAATCTTAACGATAGGAATTGTGTATTATGATTAATACAAAGTGCAGTTTGTGTTCTAAACAGCATTCCTTTTTTTCTTCATCCAATGTACATTTATTGCTCTAAATATAATTGTAAATTGGTAGATTAATTGCACAGAGTGTGGTATTAGTTCTGAAAATTACTTCGCATAATTAGTAACGTTAGAACTTTTATAGAGAAAGAGAAGAATAGATTTTTGTAACGCAATAACAAAGACTTTCATATATCAAAATTCTTCGGCGCAAGAACGATTAAAAAAGTTTAAAAAGCATAATTGATCTGTAGATTTTATGATTTAGAATATGTTTTTAACTTAATATTGTAAATATAAACACGAATTTCTTGCACTGCTAATTTCTATGAAAAAATTGACGAACGAATTATTCGCAATATCATTTGTATGTTTGCTCCCTGTGTGATCTATTCTTCCTCATTTACGCATTAATAAATAAATCTTTTAAATAGATGGCCACAGTGGTCTAATGATACTACTTATTGCTATTAGGTTTTTCCTCCACGATTTTTATCTCATTAAATTAATACTGATTTAAAATTAATATTAGACTAATATAATCTCATATTTCCGTGTTTAACATAAGATAAATTTTTTTAGTAAAATGTATGCCGCGGCATTAGATGCATAAAACTTGCTGTTCTAATGAACTATACAACTTCGATGCACTTTTATAACTTATTATTAATTACACCTTGTTCATGGTTTTTAAGGCACCAGATACACGTGAAAAGTAACTCAACGCATGAATATATGAATCATTCCTTAAAGAAGATTGCCTTATCTTCGGAACTTAAAAATCATGAACGAGCGCTTTAATAAGTTTTTAATTCCGACTTAATGTTTCCATTTTTTATATAATAAATGCATGTTTTTCATATTATAAGAATATCATAGAAAACAATATGCTTTCGAAAGTAAAGCAGCTACGCTCTCAAAGTTAGCTTAAAATGTTGCAATGAAATATCAATTTCCTATAAACTTCTAATTTATCAGTATACAAAAATAAATAGCAGTGCTTAATTAATCGCAAAGTACATAACGATATGTATGTATATATACATAAATAACATAACATCTAGCAATTGATATTACTATCTACATAATGGTACGTCAGTATCCATCAAAAATAAAAACGGAAGCATTAAAATAAACAATATTGTATGTAATTTTTCAGAAAACATAAACATATTTCCACTGGGGAATTGACTAGTATTTGACATGTCTTTGTTCTAGTTCATTAATCATTATTATTTCTGTACGTCTATGTAATTATATGAATATTGAACAATGATCCATGTTTTGCATTATTGGCGATAATACTTACTTCAATCTTATGGTGTAGTTGACGTTAAAAAGGTTGGGTCTACCGCAGCAACTTTTGCAGTTAAGAACGCATGCATACAGAACAATAAATTCTGCAGCTGAGAACATTCCAATTCCTACAAATAAAAGAAAAAGCGGATTGATAAATGAACTTCGTTAGTTCATGTGTGTTGTCAAAGCCATATACCTTCGTCTCAATTCCAATACTATCCGGTTCTTGAAAGTGTAATTTCAACCTGCTCTTTCCATCATCACTGGATCCCCTCAATTGAGAAAATTTATAACGCCACACGATTTCTCCAATATCTTCATAAGAAAGCGTGAAGCCTTGAGTCCATTCTAATGTTAATCCTGCACTTCTTCCATTAAACGTGACGGGAAATGTTTTACTCTGTAATAGAATACATACTTAACAAGAATAATAACAAATATTTTTGACATTACCTTTACAGTTTTTACATAAAATTTGATACAAACTTTTAAATGTGTAACAGCTGAACACACTGCGGTGTGCCATGCTGCTTCGACTCTTAAAAGTTCTTGTCTAGTTTCAACACTTAAATATCGTGGCGGTTTTCCAGGACTTTGAGCTAAGAAACAGTGCTGCCTTTCATCCACATTCTCAGATTCTCTCATCACACGGAACATCGTTTGGTAGACTTTAAAAGTTAATGCACATCGAGACCAGTCACCTATGTTACACTAGAAAATAAACCACATATTATTTAATTATCTCGTTTGATTAAAGAATATAGTTCTTCTTAGTTTATACTTACGGGAGGTGTTTCAAATAACAATAAATCAGGTCCTTTTAGCGCCAGAAATCTTGGTCTATAGCTCTGCCATGGCTGATTACTATTACTCACTGCTTCATTTACCCATCCCATATATTCTATACGTTCGCCCACCCCGAAATTCCGATTATATAATTTCATCTAAAAACGTTTAAAAATACATTATTTTAACGATTGGCTTATAGAATTAGTAAAGCTATATAATTTCCTTCACCTGTAAGTGCGTTAAACCAGTAATGTTATCAGTAATATACTTCAACCATTGACTTAGAATAGCACTATCATCACAGTGAATTACACCAGTGCGTGCACCATTTAATCCTCTCACTTCAAATGCATTTCTTCTTAGTTTATCTGTTCCGAAGATATATCTTGTTACATATGCCATCATTAGTGGAACTGAAAATTTGTAACATTATTCTTTTTATTCTCAACACTTTAACATGAATAAGCAAGAACAAAAATTTGATAGAATTATCACAACCTGTTATAACGTCCACCCATTTTTTAGATTGTATCGAGGTTACAGATGCATTTGAACTTTGTCGACTGTGACCACATCTGGGACTGCCACCCTGTCTATTGGGTGAAAGCCACTCGTCCTCTGACCCACCATTTGGAACATTATCCAACTTCTCTTCTTTTTCTACAAATAATAATATAATAATATTAAACTAATATTACAAAATTGCAAAGAGCAAAAATGTGTTAAACACATAATGTCCTGTTCACCATTTTTTTGTAGAAATGGTTTAGCTGCTCTATAATGTTTCACTGTTAAAACAATGATGTCACCAGCATTCCTCAGGATGTTCACAGCATCATCATGATTACATGCAGTTATGTATTCTCCATTCACTGTATTAGAATAAAATATTAATCCATATTTAATTAATTGATATTTAAATATTTCAATATTGATATCATAACATAATCCAAATGGAAACAAGGTGTGCTAACTTCATTTTAAAAGAAGAATACATACCTTTAATAATTGCATCCCCTACGAACAATTGGCCACACTGATCAGCAGCTTGACCTTTGTAAATTCTAGATATAAGGACAGGAAGCTTATGCTCTGCTCCTCCTTTTATACTTAATCCTAAGCCTCCAACTTTCTGTCTGGTGATTTGCACCATTCGTTCCTTAGCATCCAATGGCGGCTTATTGTGATTCACTGCCTGCTAGAAATCAGTATCACTTTTTATAAATTATTCATTTCCTGCAGCTATACTGTAGATGTTTTAGGATTGTTATTAAAACGAAAATAAATTATACTATAAGGTTGATTACATATTTAAGTAATTGTCAGAAATTGCACATGGAAAAAAGTAGATACATTAAACATTACCTCTAAATCTTCCCTTTGAAGTTTCAAAACTTCCATGGACAAATGTAAACACATAGGTATTGGCTTGCTTTTCCCATCACTGACGCTTACCATCCCTGTCCTCACCTATTTCAAAATAATAATAATTTTCTATACTTCCTGTTTGGAAAAGATTTTCTACTATGTGTACTTCAATCCTTTTTCCATGTAATAAAATTCATACAAAATATTTTGTAATCACAGTCAAATAAGAAAATTGAATTTGTAATTTAATGTTCATATTAAATTATCTTCGTATATAAATTAATTATATATATTAATTATTTTATATTTGAGTATATAATTTCCAGTAACTTTATTTCATTAATTATGGAACACCCTATATACAATATTTAATCCCAAAATGTTACATTGAGTTCAACATTGAAATAATTTACATGAAATTTCCAATCAAATAAAATCGATTTCCGTGTTCATTCTGACGCTGAAACGAGCACGGAGTTAAATTGGAACGCGTTTCCAAGATAATATAAAAAGACGTACTAATATTAGGACTCGAAATGTCAATAATTTCATCTTGAAAGACCTAATTTTCTATGACATAATACTCCTCGTTTATCTGCATATTAAGAATAAAATTCGAAAATTCAAAATTCTATAATCGAAAACGCAAATCGTCAAACAATTCAGTAGCGTATATCATGATTTCGTTCGGCTGTCATTCAAGGCCTTAATAACTAGAATTTTTAATAATTATAATATATGTATTAATTTTTTTAAATTCTTTTTGCTAATGTGTTCATACTATTCAAAGTATTTAATTCCTTTTTTATTTTAATTTTCGTAAATTTATAGACGAAACTATGCATTTATGTAATGTATCTGCAGTCTAATAATAATTGTATTGTCAGGAAGAGTTTTCCATTATTTTAAATTGATTGCCACTAATAAAATAGCCACCATGCTATGCTTGCTGTTTTATTAAACAGCATGAGTGCAAAGTGTTTATGCACCATTGTTTCTAAATTGACAATGCGATCTTTAACATGACACTTGCAGTAAAAATGATTTACATCAGTCACTAGTTGTCATAGAATTTTTGCAAAACGAACTGACATGAACCATTTCTTACTCAGTGTTTTACTGAATGAATGTTAACAATCTAACCGAAGGTCAAAGATGTATGAAAACTTTTCTCTGTTACTATACATTGCGACGTTGACGCTTTCGACAAGAACACTTGAATTTTTGAACATTGATGCAGATTCGATTCCCATCACTGAAAGTGACAAAAGCAAGACTGGCATTTGATTTCTCACCTTCAGCTTCTGGTCAATCTTCTCCTCGATCGGAGTGCTCATTTTCGTCGCGTTGATTCTCATTATTCGATCCGATTATGCGGTCCGCGAAAACAGCTCCCCGTATTGCCAGCCGCGAATCACCGGGACCGAGAGAATTTCGGTTCTCCTTGACACCACAAGTCGCATGTTAGTTTCATACGGGTTGTCCGACACAACTGCGGCTGCTGTTCGAAGACAGTAAGGTCATAACCACGGTCCCTTTTTAGAAAAAAAGGAGAAAGAAAAACGCACCGACTTACGCCGGACTAGAATACAGATGTATTTCACGACGCGGCGGGACGCTCATACGGAATTAAAGCCGCGGGGTAGAGTGCATCGTGACTCGTGACGCTTCGAGACGTTCCGGGGGATACGAAAAGCTTGAACCGGGACGCAGAAGAATTGGAGTGGGCTAAAAGTAGCTAAAAGCCCGCGGCCGAGGCGCATCGATTTGCAGGATACGTCGCGCACTGATGCCGCTTCGTTTTCTTTTCATTCGCGGGAAACATAAACGGAATTTCATCCCCTTCGAAACACAAATCATTTGTCATTCCTGTCGAATCAAATTATAATCAACTTTCATTTTCTTGTATGATTTTATTTAAATCTTGGACATTTTGTAAATAGACTACGGATGTTCATATAAATTCACAACTTAATTAGTTGTACTATTTTTGTACAATAAAATATTACATTTGTTGTAGAAACTCAAGAGTCAATGACATATAACCATTATAGAAAATATAAATTTCATTGTTTTTACATATACCGTTTAATATCTGAAACTACATTACATTAACCTTTTATATATAGTACACAAATTGTGTCTTAAATTTAGATTTAAGATTAATTTTTATGAAAATAATGTTTAATTTATAAATGCATAATTGCATAAAAAAGAAAGACTATTTTCCCCCTAAAAACAAGAAACAATAACTTATATGAATTCTTTTATCATTTAAAACATTAATTACAAGTTTTATTTGCTTTAATTTACATTTACTTGTTCATATTAAAAAAGATAATATTTTATAATATTTCCACAATGATTGCAGGAATATAAACATGAAACTATTATTATTTTATGAGATTTTCCATTATATTTCATGTTTTACTCATTTCTGTTCAATCTTGTTTATTTGTTGCAGGAGGAGTGTGCGATCATGAGTTTTAAAATATAACTAATTCTATGTGATAATTATGTTTTCTTTAAAATAAATATTAATTTTCATATCCTAATTCTAATTATTGTTAAAAAATGATTTGTTTAAGGAAATCATAAGATGCATTTATGATTCCCCAGCTAATAAATGATCTTACACAATTTAAATGAACACCTTTATAAAATGATAATATACTTCTATTTCTTGCTGTATATATTTCATGAGTTACAGTCATGAATTTCTGAAAATTACCACCTATTTTTGATTGCATATGGATTTTTATTACATTCATTGGATAAAATATAGTACTTGTAAAACCACCAATTAAAGCACCATTGATGAAACTTGTTACTAATGTTTCCTGGTCACCCATTAATCGTTTCGATTGTTCTCTTAAAACGAAGAATGTAAGATTTGAACAGCTATTCCTATATATAATCGGAACTAACCCACGATAGTATTCTGATAGACCATAATTTTTCAATAAATATTTAAATGCATGAGAAGTGTTTTTAAATTTGTTATGATACCGCCAATCTTGTAGCAGTGTTTGTACTCTTTCAAGCGGCATAAGTATAGCCTCAGCAGTGCCAGCAAAGTGAGCTGCTAATATTCTAACTAACACGTCATTGTTTGTTAACATGTACAAACGTTCTTTACATCCTTCATACATACTAAACATTACACTAAGGGATAGAGTCTTTTGACAAAGGGGTGGTAAAATTCCACGATATAACAATCGTATGCCTTCTTTGGATATTTGTTTGAAAGCAGTATTGGCTGGTACATCTTCCAAAATCTATATAATAGTAACAAAGAAATTGATCTTCTTATTATATACTCACAAATATCACTAAGAATATTAATAAATAATTTTCTACATACCTGTCTAAATATAATTTTATTAATAGGAAAGGTAATAGATACGTTAATAACAGCAGCCCCCCATCCACAAATAAATTCTTTTAAATCATTATTGTTTAATGCTAACACTGATTTGACCGATACATCTTGCGAAGTAATGTTACTCATTTTTAAATTTTCTAGGATAATTTATTCATACAGTGCTACAATTTAGAATAGTCAATCATGTTTATTTCTCCTCTACATCATCCATTTCAAATTGTTTAGATTGACATAACTCATTTACCTGTAAGGATTAAAGTATTTATATCCCCCATAAATTATATAGAAATTTACACAGCAACTTATAATCAATTACAAAAAACAAGTTAAAAATAAAATATCTATAATAGTACTGAGTATTAAAGTAATGTGATAGCCGTATTAAATAAATTACTTAAATAACAATAAACTTAGCATAGACAAAAAAGTTAATTGCACTTTATATGTTAATCATAGATATATGTATTTATTAAAACGTATTCAACAAAATAATATAAACATTTCAAATAAAGTGCAATTGTTATGTATTCTAAATAGTAAATAAATAAATGAAGCTCAATATGTAACACATGTTATTATTGGACACATTATGTAATTTTCATACAATAAGTACTCATTACATGTTGTAAATATGAAACAATTTTTGAGACACTGTACTCACACCTTGTGCAATTTATGACTCAACCCATATTCCCCGTTCACATATGTTGTAAATTCTGCTTCAGTTTCTATATTTCCTGATACATTTTATAATTTCCGTATTACTTTGTAGATTAATAAGACTAGTATTTAACACATACATACACAAATCTTGATCAGCCATACAAATTAATAATTTCTCTTTTATAAAGCCAGATATCAACGAAGCCAATCGAAATCTCACGTATAAACCAATGAAAATTTGCGATCTTGTAGACAGAATATACATGCATATGTACATATGTATGTATACGTACAATGTGTAATGTCACATGCTGTTTTTATATTGTATATGCAGATAATATCTATTTAAGATAATCTTTATTTGAAAGAGAATTTACGGTTATATATGTATTCAATTTTGTCACAAGTTGCTACGATCTACCAAACGCATTTTTAAAATTTTTCGTTATAGCTTTAAATAAAAAGTTTAAAAACATGAGTTTTTTATTTTTTTTTTGTTATTTCAAGTAATTGCAAAATTTTTTAAAAATATTGTAGCCATTGTCTAATAGGCTAGTTCTTCTGCCGTCTAAAAAATTCAAGGCATTTAGTCCAGTTTTACAAATGTTTAAAGCTACTGTGTATGTATATATATGTATAGTACATACTACGTCCCTTATAATAACGTATGTAAAGTAAGATTTAACTGACCACAAGATATTCGTGTTCTATTACAGATATATGTACATGTTACGCGTAGAAAGTTATATGAAAGACGTAATTTCCTGTGATTCATTTTTTAAATTGTTTAATTTTTCGCAGTCTATAATAACGATAACAGACAATACGATACGAGAACTTTGTCCGTGTCTACTTCTAGGAGTGTATTCGTGTATTCAATCACTTGCAGTGTGCCCGAGGCCGAGTTGAGTAGTACATGACATACTACCATCAAGTACTACATACGTACTGCTAATATACTTTAAACGCTTTTGTGGGTTAGGGTAGTACATACCCATCTGTTGACCTCATAAACGTCAGAATGCTTCGAATTGCGAATTTTGTTATTCAAAAACCTAAAAATTTTGTAAAAGTCATAGATTCGAATTTGAGGTGAGTTATTTTAATGTTATAGAAATTCTATGTTTTGAATATCATCAATAATACAACCTGTTGCATGTATTCAATTGTTAACAATTGTGATTATTATTTCAATTTTAACATTAATAAAAAATATTATCAGCTTCAATTTTTAATGTTGTCAATTCAGATGTTAGTTATATATGTTGACATTTAGTCTATCAATAGAATGGACTTTGATCTAGTGATATGTACAAATAATGATATTCAATTAATTAATTTTTTTAAGAAGATATAGGAAGGTAAAGGAATATTTCTATATGTTGACTAATTGTATATGTAAACAAAAATTTATATACAATGACTTTCAGATTTTAATGATCGACATTAAATACAATAGATATTTATTTTTTGTTGCAAAGATTTAGATTCAACACAATACACACTAAATTTGAATTGATTACTGGTAAACTATGAATTACTTATATTTATTTTTGCAGTAACACAAATTTGTAATTTTAGTAGATAACTCAAATTGCAAATTTGTATAAGCCCAAATAATTTAGTTATTAGTTGTGAAAATTAACTTATTAAGGTTTTATTTGTTTCAGATGTTTAGCAACACAAGCAGTTGCAAAAAATGCACCAAAAGAAAAAGCACAGAAAAATGCATCAACAAAGGAATCACAATCATTTACTATGAACATCTTCAGAGGCCAACTACAACCTAGCCAAGTATTTCCTTTCCCAGAAGTATTAAATGAAGACCAGCTTGACACATTAAAACTTTTAATTGATCCTTTTGAAAAGTTCTTCGAGGTATTAATGTTTAGAAATAGAAGAAAAATGTTTTACTGATTTAGGAATTAATTTTTTTTATATCTATGCTTTAAGGAAGTAAATGATCCAATGAAGAATGATGAAAATGCATATATAGATGAAAAGACAATGTCTACAATGTGGGAAACAGGAGCATTTGCTCTTCAGGTTCCAGAAGAATATGGTGGTTTAGGATTAAATAATACTCAGTATTGCAGATGCGTTGAAGTTTGTGGATACCATGATTTAGGTATTGGCATTACCTTAGGAGCACATCAAAGTATAGGTTTTAAGGTATGTATTAGGTAAATGAGGAAGTTTGTGCTATTGCAAAGCTTTCTCATTATTAAACATTATCTCATTAAACCATATTTGAGTAGAAGCACTCAAATTGAGACAAGTAAGACAAATTTTAATAACGAAGGAATAGAAAAGTTATTATTTTTATTAATTAAAAAGATATGAACATTTAATATTAATCATATTTCCTTACATGAGCTCTAAAATTTTAATTCTGACTTAATATAGATTTGTGTGTAATAATGAAGCATTAGAATTTATTATATTACCATTTTAATTGTTTTAAAAATCGTTTCTAAATGTATTTTTAAAACACAGGGTATACTCCTATTTGGTACACCAGAACAGAAGAAGAAGTATCTTCCAAAGGTTTGCAATGGAAATATGGCAGCATTTTGTTTAACTGAACCAAGTTGTGGTTCAGATGCTGGTTCAATTCGTTCTCGAGCAGTTAAATCTGATGATGGATCACATTATATATTAAATGGAAGCAAGATTTGGATATCAAATGGTGGTTTAGCAGAAATACTGACTGTGTTTGCACAAGTTCCAACAAAGGACCCAAAAACAGGAGAAGTACAGGATAAAGTTGCTGCTTTTATTGTTGAAAGATCATTTGGTGGCGTAACAAGTGGACCACCAGAAAAGAAGATGGGTATTAAATGTAGTAATACAACTGAAGTACATTTTGAAGATGTTAAAATACCTGCAGAAAATATTCTAAGTGGAGAAGGTCAAGGCTTTAAGGTATTAATTGTTTCAATCAACAATAAAAAAAGCCCAGATAAAATTGTCATCTTTATATGTTGTTTTAGGTTGCAATGACTATTTTAAACAATGGTAGATTTGGTATGGCATCTGCTCTTGCTGGAACCATGCGTTATTGTATTAAGAAAGCTACCGATCACGCAACACAACGTGTACAATTTGGACGCACAATTGATAATTATGGAAGTATCCAAGAGAAATTGGCTCGTATGGCAATGTTACAATATGTAACTGAATCTCTTGCATACACAATTTCTGGTAATATGGATAGTGGAAGTCAGGACTACCATCTAGAAGCAGCAATCTCTAAAGTATAATTTATTTAACAAAAGAAAAATTGATTACATTACTTTACTATACTGAAAATTCTGTAAAATTTAATATACTATTTTTTCATAGTGTTTTGCATCGGATTCTGCATGGTGGGTTTGCGATGAAGCTATCCAAATATTGGGTGGAATGGGATACATGAGAGACACTTGCCTTGAACGTGTTATGCGAGATCTACGTATCTTCAGAATTTTTGAAGGAACTAACGACATCCTCCGTCTCTTTGTCGCACTGACTGGAATTCAGCATGCTGGCAGTCATTTGAAAGAATTACAAAAAGCTTTTAAAAATCCCACTGCTAATTTAGGATTAATTTTTGAGGAAGCAACGAAGAGAGCAACGCGAGCGATTGGCTTAGGACTAGCACCTAGCCTTACACACTTAGTTCATCCTAAACTGGAAGAAAGTGCTACACTATGCACTAAGGTTTACATTTATTTATAATGTTAATGCCTAATATTTCTAGCTGTCAATTTGTCTGCAGACTGTTGGTAGCCTCGATTATCAGTAATTTAAGCTAGGCGTTACTAATCAATAATTCCTTTATAGGGTATAGAAGCTTTTGGTCAAAGCATAGAATCTAGTCTCATCAAATATGGACGTGGAATTGTAGATGAACAATTTGTGCTTAATAGAATTGCACAAGTAGCTTTTGATACATACACCATGGCTATTGTATTGAGCAGAGCAACGATGGCTGCCAATAAAAATCTTCCAAGCGCAGAATATGAGATTACTATGGCTCAGACATGGTGTGCTGAAGTAAGAACGTTTTTAGTCAAGTTTCAATTTTAGTGTTACTTCTAGTATATTCTCGTTGTACTAATATTTATCAATTACATTTTAGGCATCCGAACGCGTGAAACAAAACTTAACAACAATTTCATCTGGTAAGCAGTTAGACGTGTTTACTAAATTAAGTAAAATTTCGAGAAACGTGTGTGATCACGGAGGATGTGTTCAATCGAATCCTCTAGGTTTTTAAGAATTATAAAATTATTGATATATGAAATTATATTATCTCAAATAATCTATAAATATCACGAAAAATTAACCACTCGTGACTACGAAACTCGAAAATGTAGTTTCTTTTTACATTTTTAATAAGCAATGAGCAATGCAACGAATAATACTTAATGTAATATTGGAGGAATTATAAAAATTTATAACTGTATAGTATATTTTTCACATTTTTACATAAAAAATTGTTATAAATAAAATTGTTATAAATAATACTATACACATGAAGGTAGATGCTGTTTATTTTCCGTTAATCCTCACAGAATCATAAAACCAGTTTCAAGAAGAGTAATATACATGGTATTCAAGTCCTTTTTATAGAATAAATTAAATTAAGTCTAAGTTGAAAAACTGTATTCACATACGCATTTTACTTTATCATACATTTAAACATGTCCAATAAAATTATCACTATTCTTTTTGTTTTCATTTAAGATTTTGCTATAAAATACGAGAAAACAAGTACACTCAATATTTTTAAATTCTAATTAATATTAATTTTCAATTACTTTCTTTTAATTGCAGTATATAAATGCATAATTTAACAATATCACAACGTTACGCAAAATAAGGACATACTTTCTGATCATTTTACAGTCGTCTATAACATGGAAGCACACAGAATACTTGTATAGCCATTGTATGATTGAATTTTTACAGCATCCATAAAAGACAGTAATAACATTAAGTGTAGAATAAATTACATGCAAAAACATAGAATTGTGAAATTCGCGTTTCTTAAAGATAAAGTACTTCTTAAGTTTGAGATTCAAACTATTATCTCTTTAAAGCCTATAAACGAATTAAAAATTATAAAGTAGATTCGATGTATTTGTTTGAATCAAAATGAATAAATAAAAATACTATAGATGCTTCTGGTTTGATTCAAAATCTTTCATTTTGTAAAAGCAACTATCACAACTATCTACTTATTCGTGCGTCACAGTTAAAGATTTTTTGAGTAACATATTGGCAGTGTCTTGTTCCAATCTTCAATAAAAAAAAAGACTATACAAACAATTTGATTCTCAAACTTTAAGCTGTCTAAAACACTTAAGAAGTATATTCAATATCATACCAAGTAAATAAAGTGAGATTGTATGAAAACTATTCTGACAAGGTATAATTTTATTAACGAATGTTTGAAACACGCTATTGGAAAGAATCAATCTACAGTCGCTGATAGATATAACTGTGATAACTTCTCAGAAAAATAGAACATTGGATTATTTGTTATTTTTAGTGCTTGTTACTCCAGGTATGCAATCCTATGTTCAAAAACATACAAGTTTCAATCATACGAATTCACAATTCTTTTTTTAAACATATTTATATACTTTTACTATATAATATTACATCTTATGGTCTAATAAGCCATTATGAGAATATTGGCGAATATATCATCGCGAATAATGAGAAAAATATAGTTGCGGTCACTTCAGAGTTAACACATTAAATGAGGCAAGTAACCGATAGTTGTGTTGTTACTATAACCAAATTTTTGTGTAAATTCTCATACTATTCTTACATTGTGTATATCATAACCCTGATGTTCCTTTTTAAGAAAATGAATCTTCATCAATTCAGCAATTCAGCTGGAGGCAAATTAATCTGCCATCAAATCATTTCCTGAGAATTTCTTCACTATCATTTTATGATCCACCTACATATTATGGACTTATTTATGATGACAATGGTGAAAATACAATTTCCTGTATATACATTTCATATTTTCCACAGAAAAAAATTTAGTATTATATACTATCAGCAGCATAAATTGCAGTACAAGTAAGAACATCAGCTATACTTTAATTAATCCTTTCTGTGCATTGAATTTATCGAACTAAAACTAGCTAAAATGTTTAAGAATAATATATCCAAATATGAATTTTGCATTTAAGTAAAATCTCGTTTTCGTTGCATGTTATGTGTATTTTATATAACCACGTGTAGGGTAAACTACAGATGACTGTAATTAATTAATAGACTGTAATATTAAGCTGACTTATAATGATGTAGTAAGAAATATATGAATATACTCAAAGCATATTTAATAATGTTATTATATGATAGTAAATTCTATAAAGATAAGAATTTTCAAGTACAAAGTAGTAAGTTTTGTATAAGAAAATAATGGATCCACAGACGTTTGTAATATAAATTTTTCTAATCTGTGCATCTCAGGTTGATGTCTATATCATAGGCTGTTAGATTGATTTCACAGAAAATAAATGAAATTTGTAGAACTTAATTGAACGTTGCATATGTGAAAAATATTGAAATTTGCACTTTTAGAATTTAATTTTTGTTACACTTAGCAGTTGGAAAGATATGAATAAAACTTTAAACTCCATCAATATTATTTTTACAGTATACGTATTATAACATTTATAACATACAATTATGATCACAATAGAAATACAGATTGTAGCTTCCAAATCAAATTGGATATTTGAATATCAAAGTATCTTTTTCATATAATTCTACTTACATTGTTTTAATATCTTTTAGAAAGTATTGTATATTTTAATAGATGTACAAACTATATATTCATTTTGCAAAAAAAAATACACAAAATTTTCAAAATACGTATAAACTTTTTAGTCGTCTATCCACCAACTAGTTCATAAAATTTTGTATTTCCAAAAAAAAAAAAAATATATATTGAATTAGAAACATATTAAACTTATTCATTCCATGAACAAATAATGACTTTGCATCACTAGTTGCCACACATAGTTACAAGCTTATACAGTTTTTTTTAATGATGTGGTATTACTACCTGGAGTAACTTATAAGAGTTAGGAAAGCTAACCCTGTGCTATAGACAGATTTTTAAATGTTTGTCCATTCCAAGCAATCGAGATACAGTAATGTTGTAATAACTGAGTTAAAAGCTCTCGTTCATCCAACATTTCTATATGCTCGATTTGACTACGGTCAGATTGCGACAGTGAATCATAGACCTCTACCATGGTCCATGCATTAGAGCCTTCCCAATCATTTAGTGTAAATCTGAAAAATAGTCATTGAACATTATTGCTCTAGCAAATTAAATTAAACATAACAGATTTATAAGTACAACAAATGAATATGTATACCGTCTTTGTTGAGTTTCCAAAGACTCACAGTCTTCTACACCTGCTAACAAACATCCACGACTACGTAAATTAGACAACATAACTTGCCCAAACTTATCTTTCATGTTCACTTGTTCATAATTAATGAAAATACTATTTGGAAATTTCCCAGCAAGCCATTTTAATAATGCAGAAGCTGCATTTGGGTCTATATACACTAAGACACATTCTGCAAGGAACATAGTTGGTAAATTAAAATTAACTTCTCCTTGTGTTAATTTATTAGTAAGTTCAGATATGTGCCGCAAATCGGTTCCCATGACATGATAATTGGCGGCATGCAAATCTGTTGTTGAAAACCTAATTTCTCCATCTATAAAAAGTATATAATTAATAGCAATAATTAATTTTTACATAATAAAAATATAATACTTTGGATCAGAAATGTAACCTTCTGTATTCAACATATCTATCAACTGTTTGTTCTTCTTGATGTGATAGCATTTTCTAGCAGTAATACTTGGAAAATCAAGCTCTATAAAATTTGCTGGACATTTCCCTGTTTCTTTAAGTCTCCAATAAAGTGTATCAAATCCAGCACCCAAGTTAATGATTTGGCTTTTCTCACCAGACAACTATATGAATGAAATAAGTTAATTTTTTCTATGAATATTATATATCAAATTAACTCAAATGTATATTTGTAACACTTGTTACATTATGAAATACTATCTTCATTCTAAAATTTAACTATTATTATATTATAATAAATTACTAATAAAATCTGGCCAAAAATCCTTCAAGTGTTGATTATTAACGTAACACATGTAATATGTGTAAGTAATACTATACACATTGCATGTTGTAACTGTTCATTATATTAGATGTCTTCAATAATATACCTGCTGTTGTAGGATTAATAATTTATGTTTCACAATATGTTTGAAATACTATTATTTTCATAATAAACATCCTATTAATTAATAAGTATTATTCTTAGAATTCGTTAAGGATTAGAGCTGCATTTCAAAAATGATTTATTATTTTAATAAAAAAAAATAAAAAAGCAAAGTTCGACAGTAATGCACGAGATCAACCTATATTGTTGTTTCACGATAAAAGAGGGGGGACCTCAGAAATTAGGACAGGGCCTCGGTCAGGTCAAGGTTTCCAGCACTGCACACATCTTTCGCTACTCGAATCAGCTGTATCCCGGATTGTTTCTACATGTTTCTAGGTTATGCGAATCTTGATCGCGGAATTAACGAGATAACCACGTAGAATAGATCAAAGACACGTACCTTAAGAAATTTGTCGACAAACACCTCAATCCCTTTCACTCTCGCATAATAACCGCGGTTGATTTCAGGTGCTTTTCGTCCGGCTTGTTTCACGAAGAAGTTGATAAATGGATCGGACCAGTAACCAAGTTGCACCGCGTACCTCTTACACTCACTCGCATCATCGTTTGTGGCCTGTATGGCCCCATCATCAGCCATATCTTTAATCATTACACCGACTTCGGTTCACCTCAGTTATGACAAATCATTATTTCGCGTTTTATTCTTTAGCCAAGAACACCGTACTACCTCACTACTCACGGAAGAAAACCTGCACAAACGACCATACTGGCTATAACTGTTATATGTGTGTGTGTGTGTACACTGTACATATATATTCGCATTCACTTGCGGCGCAGGCTCGTGTTACTGCGCGGGTTTCCTGCTAGTGGGGGCATTTCGTAACCCAGACCTAGCGCAGTAGTACATATTCCCTCCGCGGTGTCGCGCAATTCGGGTGACTCAATGAGACGCCATAGAGAACAGAAAAAGTCTCTCTTTGACCTGATTGGTTGATGGCTCTTACAGTCAGAAATACAGTTGCGCGAGTGAGAGAGAAATATACATACGTTTCATGTATATACTAGGTATCTCAAAAATATTGTAGGCTTGAAAAAGATAATTCCTACACAGTCATTTGAAGTACATAACTTTTTCCTTGGCGAAAATGTTTTCCGCGGTTTTGATAACGAGTTATTAACGAAAATATGAACCAATCGATGAGCAAGAATGGCTTACAAATTCTGACATGATGACACGCTGTGACACCCTGTATATAAGAAGCAAAAGCTTACTTCGGTTCTACCTTCCTTTATTTTTTTGTAATTTGCTCACTACTACATGCGCAATGCCATGGTAGGGGTAGGGATATAAAACGTGACGCTGAAGAAATTGCCAGAAGTCGCCAAATGCATTCCTGCGGAGGGAATTATATTTTTAACTTATTTCAAATTATCATTTTTAATGAAAAATTAATATAATATTCTCCATTATTTCATAAAAGATTGTATTTTATTAAAATTTTAAACTTTAGTTATGCTTCATTATTATTAAATTTCATAATATTTGTTAAATTTACGTATGTTTACTGTTACTGGATTAATTTTATAAACAATTATTGAGATACAGATTTTAATAAAACTCGATACAGCCTTACTGTTAATTTATTTAAATTATGAACTTTTAAAGAAATTAAATTTTATATGATGCAAGTTTCCCAAAATTAGTCTATGAAAATATAAGACTGCTCCTCCAGTCTATTTAACGTTTAAACTATATTTATCACAGAACCAATGAAGTAGGGATAGTTCAATGGTTATACTATAAAAACATAGAAGTATAAATAGACTTTATTATTGAATTATTTAAATTTTTCTTTTTACAGATTGAAATAGATTAGTTTGAAATGAATAATAAATAGAAATAGTGTATTTGATCTTAGTGAGTTTTAAAACAAATTTAACGCTCCTGGTATTTCCTAGATAAAAAATTTTTGTGATGATGCACTTCGTAATATATTTATATATAATCTATAAATATATAAAGATATCAATACATATCAAATACAAACAAATCAATACATATAAAATGTATAAACCTCGTGGAAAATAAAAAATTTTTAACTATTGCAATAAAAATTATTTTGTATCCTTTTTAAATAGTAGATATTTCATAGATGATTAATTATAACACACTACTTGTATCCGTATATCATTAAATAAATTGAAACTAAGAAGTGAGTGAAAAGTTAGTCAAGACACGTATTAAAATATTATATTAATAAAGTAATAATTACAGAATATTATACCTAGGTGGTAGTAGTTTTACTCCAAAGACATACGTAAATATATAAGTAGGGGTACAATATAAAAAAAGCATTTACTCAGTGATTGACACTTATTTAAATGGGGCACATTATATAAAATATATATAAATTATGAAGCAAAACATAACATTGGAATACAATGCTGCTTGAAAATTTGTAAGCATTCAAACATCAAAAAATCTATGGGTGATACAATTTGAGACATATTAAAAATATAAAAATTAGGAGAGACTAGGAAGTATCACCATTCATTACTTTCTTCCTTTAATGGTTTTTAATTTTGAAACCGAGTATTTTTTCATTGTTATTGTCAGTTTATGTATTGTAGTTACTATTCTATGTCAGATTTTTTAACAACTGATTTTGTGGCTGTGGCTTTTGTTTTTCTTTTAGGTGGGATTGGTGTATCGGAAGTACTAGATGATGGGTTTTCTGAGACAGGTGCATCTGTATCAAGAGTTTGGGCAGATTTTGTACCTTTTTTAACAACTTTCACAGTCTTTTTTGGTTTACTAGCAGAATTAGTTTCTTCTGCTCCATCATCCAAACCTTCCTCTGGTTTTGCTTTAGCTTTTTTTGCAACCTTTTTTACTACCTTCTTTACAACTTTTTTTCCGCTACTATCACCCTCCGTCATTTCTGTAGGCTCTCCCTCTGATGCAGACTTCTCCAAAGATTTTTTTGCAGTTTTTTTAATTACTTTCTCCTTTTCCTGTGATGACGTATCTTGAACATTTTTTGACGGTTGACTCAATTCTTTTGCTCTCGATGGCCTAACTGGACTTTCTCTTGATAAAGATGGTTCGGCTACATTAGATTCAGATGAAGGTACGGGTAATTCTGTTTCTTTTCTTGTAGGTGTATCGGGTTCTTCAACTTGTTGAACTAATTCTGTTTCTTGATCAAGACTCTTATTAGGACACTTTCTTGGTGTTTTTGTATCAGTTGTAATACTTGATGATGGTGATGATAATGGTGAAGTAACCGTTTCTGTAAATTCAGATTGTTCTGGAGCAGTTAAAATTTGAGAAACTACTGTTGCTTTTTTACATGAATCACTCAATTTATCAATAGTATCAATAATTTCTACAGATTTTTCTACATTCTGAGTTGACTCTATTACGGATACTGAATTATTTATTTGGGTATTCTTTTCTGGATCTGATGAAGTTTCAGAACAAGATATATTAGATTCATGAACCGGAGTTATTGTCGAAGAAAGAATTTCATGACCCATTGATTCAGAATCTGACATAGACTCCTTGAGTTCTACTTGAAGAACTGACTCCGCCACTTGTATTGGTACTGGACTGACTGTAAGAACTTCAGAAGCAGTTGATAATTCATTTGCATGTTTTTCATCTGTAATATCTACTTTTATTTGCTGTGTATCTACAGTAATCTCAAGATTAGTTACATTACTCGGAAGTTCTTCTGTTGAAATAACAAAGTTAACATTATCTTTGTTATATGATACTTTAATATTTTGTTCTCCTAATGGACAAGATTGAACTGAATCTTGTGATATTACAGAATCAATTTCTTCTGGCAAGGCTTCTTCTAATAGTGTACTTGTACCGAGTTTATCCACATCTGTTTTAGGTATCTGCATTGTGGATTCTACGGAAGACACAGATGCAGTTGTGTCATGCGATTCACTTTTTGTTGCTGCTATGGATTTTTGAGAAGTATCTTTTATTATTTCTTCTGATACTATTTGCTCATTTGTAGATTTTTCACTAAGAGGTGCAATATCAGTAACTTGTTCAGTCTCTTCAGATAATTTAGTGTCTGTATCGTTGTCTGTTATAGGAACATTATTAAGCAGAGATTGTTGTTCTTCGCTACAACTGGCTGTTTCTTGAGCTAAATGAAAAAGAAATAACAACATTATAAATTTATAGGTGAAACAGTTTTTTGAGATAATTGATACATTCCTTGCTATATAACTATACTATACAATATATTTTAACAAGTGCGGTTGATTATTATTAGTATTTATAACAAGGTATGTATGGATAAAAATACACAATAAAAAATATATTATCTATTAAAGTTATATATAATGTTAATAATATTCTAGCAAATAATATTGTTTTTGTAAGATTGTGTTCTACATACACAAATACCTGAAAAAATTGTCTACTTTCAGTGAGAAGAATATAATGATTGCAACTGAAATTATTATTGTACAAGTGCTCTCATTAAATGCTGCTTAATAATATTGACTAACTACAAATATACCATGAATGCTTTGTATTAACATAAAGCGTAGAAAACATATAAATACATAATATTTTAAGCTTATTATTTTGAAGCATTAAAATTATGTGTTAAAATATTAATATGAACAAACATGACATGCACAATGATTTTAAATGTATATAATTTTTTAACAACATATTATCTGCACCCAAGCAATGAATACTTTAAGTTTGCTACATGTATAAGTAAACCATACAAATATAACTATAAGAGAAAGTATTAATGAGTCTTTTACAAAAGCGTTATTAATTTATGCAATTATAAATAGTTTGTGATAAGTTCTTATTAAGTTTTTGCATTAGCAATAATTAAAAATAAATTTACGTATAATCAATGCATCGCATATTAAAAATTTAGTTTTACATTATTTAATACTATATTAAAACTAAACATTTATGTGTTTTATCATTTTTATAAGCATATGTCGATTTTAAAATGTAACAGATGAGAAATGAATATTTTGATTTATTGAAACATGATTTAAGCTTGATGGTAAAAGTTTTAATATATGGTACTTGTTGTCTTAAATGTACTCAGTAAAAATCTTAAAATGATTCAGAAATGTAATCATAATAATCGCGATTGTGGATGATGTGAGTTCTCAAAATATTTACCCCATTAAAGCAAAATGACAATACAAGACGTAGCAATGCTATGGCGCCAGGATCTGTTAGTTGCTGTCCTCCGTTCCTGTTTCAAACACTTAAACTTGATAAACTGTATAAAAAAGATATTTTTCACTTTTTTTAAATTATATGTAATATTGTCCAATATATTAATAAGTATCCGTAACTGCAGTTTATATTTATCTATTATAACGAAAACTTCATCTTTAAGTATCAATCTGAATACCACATGCTGTAATTCAAAAAAAAAAGAGAAAAGAAAAATAAAATTGTAAAGCGTATTCAAGAAAACAGTTAATCGCTTTGCACCATGAACACTTTGATTTTCAGTTTCTTACACAAATTTTATTATTGCTCAAAATTCAGTTTGTTTCGGTCGTTTTGTATTTTCTTCCTTCAGTGTGCAGTCATAATTGCCACGAAAATACATTTAAAAAGAATATGTAGAGACAAATTATACAATTTTAAATATTTTATTAAGTGAAATTAATTTTTATCAAAATTGAACGTACCAACATCTTTATCCACCACATCAGTAGATTTAATAGATTGATTAGCTCCAACAACTTCAGTAGGCTCAGTAGTTTTAGTAGTCTTATCAGTTGCAGTTTCTTCTGGTTCTTCTATTTCCTATGAATTATAGATGTATTTTTAAATATGCACTATTTGTAACTATACTAGTAATAATGTATTAATAAAATGATAACCTTAGGGGGAGAAGGTAGTCGGGATGGTGCAAGAGAAAGTGTTTGGCAGATTTTCTTCCAAATATTATCGAAGCTATCACGGCCCATATAATCAATGTGTCCCTGCTCCCAACTTTGCTTTCGCATGTGTTCTTCTAGTGCAATTTGTTCAGCGCTTCTGGGTTCACCCAATGTAATTTGAGCCAAGGCACCAGCGAGACCAGCCTACAAAATAAAAAAATACTTTCTCCTTTAATATTTTTTCTCTTCAATAAGCTTATAACAGAACAATAAGATCAACATACAAAACATGTTTGTTAAAATTATTTTAACGAGTTACCTTATATGACTGCAGTACATTGTCATTACAATTACAATATACATGCAAATGCAGATATCACATACATGTGGAATAATAACATACATAAAACTAACATAAATTAGTAAATTAATAATAACAACAGTCTGTGTTATAATATCTAAATAATAAACTTCCATTCTACGAGTATTTATGGAAATATTGTTACTTAGTTTATTGGTACAACTATAGGAAAATGTTGAAGGATCTAATGTAAAAAAAAAACATTAAAACTGCAAGTAATGTCCCAAAGACTATTATACGAATTATGTAATAAATGTATTATATTAAAATAATTTAAGGACACATTATTTACTGTAGAAGATGATAGATTAATTTTTCTTAACTTTAATGCAATCTACAGAACAATGTGGGAACAATTACTTACATTTGAACTGACTTCCGTTATGTGTGGGTCAGATTGCGTTGCTATATTGTGGGTATCTGTACAAGGTTTGGAATCAGGAGGAGGGCTAGTAGATATCAGTGGATTAGTCCGTACGTCTGTAATGTTTAGATTTTCACCTTGTTCAGCATTTTGATTAATAGACAAATCGTTATGATAAACTGTAGTATGTTTAGGCTGTGCACAATCAATTTTAACAGTTGTGTATTCTTCTGTCTTATAATGACTATGATTCTCTTGCTCATAATGTTGCGTAGCTTGCTGATTGATTGTATTATCATATACTTGATGCTGATGATCAACAAAATGGTCATTGTGTTGATGTTGCTTTGGTTCTTCTTGCAATGCTCTGTTGCTGTCATTAGGCGAATGATAGGGAACATGTTGATGTTCATGCTGTTTTGTTTCTTCTGAGAATGATCTATGATCATCATTATAAGAATGCTGATAAGTATGGTGATGGTCAACGTGTTGATATTGTCTCGTTTCTTCTGGAACTATTATATTACTGCAAGAATGTTGATGGGTGTGCTGGTAGTCAACTTTTTGATGATCTTGAGATTCATTGAAATGCTGATGTTGTGTATTATTTACAGGTGCATAATTTTCTACACTATGTTGGTTTTGCCAAAAGTCATTGTGAACTTGTTTGTTGAACGCATTTTCAGAATGACAAAATGTATGCTGTTGTTTGTATTCACTAATAAATTGGTTAGATTGTTCTTGATTATAATGGTGTTGAGTATATAAAGGAGAATTATATTCACTGTACTCCCTGTTATGTTCTAGTTGTGATTCATTATGGGACTGATGACTTTGTACAGAATTAATCGTGTCGCTTAATATAGTTATAGGTGAAATTCTGTTGATTGTGGAATAATACTGTTGAGTTGCATTACTGTCTTCTTGCTTATGAATAACCAGATTAGTTTGTGCACAATAATTTTCCCATGGATCTTTAAATTCTGAGAAGTCTGGTGGTTCTATGTAAATGTCATTCTGCGATTTGTCTTGTATGTCTGTGCAAATAGGAACTTGTGGAACAGGGGATCGAAAGGGCATAGGAGAAAATTCGTGCCAAATTGGTGCCAATGTGCTGGTGGCCTATGCAAGCATCATGCCAAAACAGAAAAATGCACATTCAGTTGGTTAGTAGAAAACTATAACAGTGTCCATTTTTCTTATGTCAGTACCGTTATTTGGTAAGTATGTATGGTATGTCTTAACTCTAATATTTATATACTCTGTAAATGCACATATATTACACATATTCTGTCTGTGAAATTGCTGTTTTGTCTATCATGAAAATTTTTTAGAATAATGAACTTATCTAAATAAATTATCAAATATAATAGGTAGATGAGAGTATTATTAATTAAACAACATTTGCAAATTACAAATGTAAACATCATTAACATAATAAAATAAAAGAAAAAAATGGACACTGATCTACAAAAAAAAGTATTACAAAAAGATTAAGTTCAAAGTGTACTAATTTGAAATAGAAAATTATGAAGTATCACTTGTATCACTTTAGCTATTACTATCAATATCGAAGATTATACTACATAGGAAAAACCAAAAACGTACCTTAAATGCCACAAGAAACAAGTCAAGTCAGAAGATGCCATTCGTAATAAGTAATGGTAAGCAGCATTATTTTCATTAATTCTCAAATACATTTTTTATAATAATACTGTCAAATATGTACAATATATACAAATTTTAATTATTTGACCAAGCATGTTTATATCTAATAATGCATGATTGTACTTGTGATATACTATCTATGCTAATTTTCTAAATGTTAAGGAAAATCTTACAATATGAATGGCACACTAACAAGAGGAATAAAAGCATTTTACCTTACCTTTATTCCTTACATTTATAATCACTAACTTAGTGCTTTTCTCTTTATTTGGCACTTGAAATCTTACAGTCTAATTAATGCATTAGAAATAAGAGAAAATGTACAAAATTATTTTTTAAAAAAACCATTATATTTACAAATTTTCGCACTCATAATTAGTCAAACATGATACTTATTGTCATATATTTCTTTTCAAACAATTCGTTAAACTTACCATAACGGGGGATAAATGAGGATGAACTTTGTCGCAAAATATATTCCACCACAATTGCAACAGTGGTTGCAAATGCGTGGCCTCCATTGGTGGTTGAACAATACCAGTTAAAGTATCAAAATACTGTAACCAAGGTTTAGTGATACCAATGAAGTGAATTATTCTGACATCATCTCCAAACCTGATAAATAAAAGTGATGATTATCTCTTTTTCGATTGTACATCGTTGAGATTATATCTATGTAAAAGAAGTCTCAGCAGTATCTCTTACTGTTTGAACGCAGGAAGATAGGAATATGCAGCAGTGGAACACATATTGTAGATGAATGGTAAATGTTTAGAAATATCTTTGTGAGCCCAGTCACTGAAGTACATATTCAGTAAGCCCTGATCACCGCCATCGAACGAACCTTTAGCAGCGGCGAATGCGGTGATGGATGCAAAAGTTTGCTGAGATGGTTTGTACACGAAAACACCAGAGTTGAAGCAGTCCGGCCAGCCCACATCAGGGGCGGCTGACAGCTCTTCTCTTTCAAATAACTCATCACAGTTTCTGACCACCTAACATATGCCATATATCAATGATTACAATCATGAATAGTGGTTCAACTGGTAATATGAAATCTCTAACAGAATATCTCCGTTGATTGTTCTAAACACTTACAAGTGTGTCTGCGTCAAGAAAGACGCATTTATCGTACTGCGTTAATCTCCAGCAATGAAGTTTGGTGAATGTAATACCCAATTCTGGTCTAGCTAACAGTGCCAAATTAGCTTCATCTTTGGAATCAAGTACATTCACTTCCACTACTATAGAAAAGACTGCTGATAATTTTTCCCTGTGTCAATGAGAATAAAGTTTCAATTATTTATATATACGTTTTTTATTAGTTTAGAAGAAATTGTAAATCAGACGTGCCTACCTCATTACGTCTGTCACTCCAGGAGTGATCAAGACCGCCAGTTCATATTTCGTACCAACTCGACGCAAAGAGTGTGCCAAAACTAATGCTCCCAAAGAATAGGCATCGTTGGTAGCCAATGTAACCCATGCATATCCTGAAATTAATACAATTTATTAATTCAATCAGCTTGTTACCTACTACTATATCATCTGGGGTACACTAAATGGAACAGTACTAAATATTGCTAGTAGAAATAATTGAAAAGATTAGCTAAACTTTTCGAATTATATAAAAATTTCGTCTTATCAAAGTTTCGAAGTACTAAATGTTTTAACGGAGGAAGGGTACTTTAACAAACGGTTTAACAAACGAAGATACTAAACGAAGATACTACTACAAGGGTTAATATTTATTAATAAATAAAATTAATTATTTTATTATTGTTACTAGATATATTTGTAACATTATAAGTAGAACGAAAGAGAATGAACAGAATTGTAATTCTACAGATACCGGTTGTGTAATTGACCATTGCAAGTGTGAGAAGTAAACAGAGAATGGTCTAATTGATCGGTACTCATAAGATCATTCTATGCATATTAATTTCTCATTACTCGATATCACTGGCATTCAACGTATCATTATGCATGTACATATATACTGATAAGGCGTCTCTCTCGAATCAGGTTCATGTCGCAGACATTCAAACTTTAAATTGATTTTTATATTGTATTGTCTTCGACATTACGTAACCGACATGAGACACGCTAGGAATGCATTTTTTTCTGCCGGTGCCATTGACTATGCTTTGTAAATTAACATTCTTACCATTGACACTGAACAATTGTATTCCATAGGTCTAATAGAGTTTCTAAAATCTCAAGAATCCGTTATCTAAATAAATTTGATTAACTCACTGGAGTATCGAAGACTAGAAAACGTAGGTCACTCCAAGGTTATAAAATCCGTGTATACAAGAACGGACAACATTTTTTATAGAACTAGAGGTTTAAAGCGGTATTTGAAAACGAAGATGATATCTTTATCTGTTTCATTCGTTTCGGATAGGGAAACTGATAAAAATAGCAAGCGAATTTACAGATCGAAAATGTGTAGGAGTCTAGGTGCGCCGTTCATCGAGGACAAAGAAATTCATCAGATTTTATTTATAAAGCGCATCCTATTTCTAATTCGCGCACGCCGTCAAGAATTCGACTCGCCATCCGCAGCCAGAATCGCGACAACTGGCTCTAGTTCTCCTGGATAAAATTTTATATTTAGACGTTTTATCTGTATTCACAGTTGCTTCTATCCACCAGATATGATATAATCGTACATAGAAAAAACAAGAAAAAACAAAACTAAAAATCATTATCAGTGTCGTCGAGTAGCTGGTTTTAACACATTGCGGACCAGTAGTTTTATTGCTAGCCTTACCCAGTGGCCAGCTATGCTGCCCATAAGCATCGTGTTAAAGAGTCTACATAAGAATCGAAAGTATTCGTCAAATTATATTGTGTTTGGATAATCGGTAGACGAGTCTTGTAAATTTTGATGTACCGAATACGTATCTGAGAGTAGTTTCTCTCCGTTATCCTCAGTTTTTGAGAAATTTAATTTTGAAAAATATCAAATTTCAAACTTTCGCAATTTGTTCTACTTTATCGCTTACCGGTTATCGAAACGCAGCAAAAAAAAGTCAAATTTGTTGGATACTGTTATTGAAGCGCTCGTGACCCCGTTTTGTCTTCTCATTACATTTCTTCGAAGAACTATTATACCAATAACACAGATAACCGTGGCATCGACAGATAACATTAAAGCTAAGATAGGGACCAGCAATCCTTTGAACGATCCTTCTGGGCCAAAGCTGGACCAGAGGTGAGCAAAATTTGATTGTAACAGTCTGGTGGGACCAGCATACAGAGATCTGCTTCTCACGCTTTCAGCATTTGGAGATTTAATGTATTCCAATGTATGACGTCTGTTGTATACCGAGTGATCAAAAATCAGACAAGAAAATAGACACCGGTATTCTCTCGGTTCCATGGATTCTCGTTCCGAATCGTCGTGAAACTTTCAGTTTGAAAACCCTCACGGATCACACGGCATAGAACCGGCATCACAGATTTTATCAATTTTTCTTTGGGGTTTCTACTGCGCAATATTCTGGTTTTACGAAATGCCGTGTAATCGGGTCACATATGTGACAATTCTCGAGTTATCCCATGTAGTCTCGAGCCTTGAACATGTACCGTTCATGTTTCTGGAATGGTCGCGTTCTACGTATCGACATTGAATGAGGTATTAGGTTTCGCTGCGTTAGGTGCACGGCGCGATGCGCGCGCGAGTGATTCTTGCCGCGTGCAGCTGGCTACGGGGATGAGACGACCGGCGAGATTCATTCGAGCACCGTGTACAGCGTATGACATGGAATCGAGTCCGACGAGGGGAGGCTGGCTTTTTTTCACGCTTCTCCTTCCTCCTTTTGCAGCGTTCTAATTGTTACAGAACGAATACATTCTGCACTTCCATATCTTATTCGAATTTTAACCCCGTTTAAAATCGTTCATAAACAGCATCAGATTTATTAAATAATTACACATTGTCATCTTGTTTGAGGACGTGATTTATTACTACATAACCTATATTATAATTAAATTTATTGGTATCTATTGCACCTATTGTGAAATTGATCTGTACCGGATGCAAAATAAAATATCATTTTATACAAGTTTCATAAAAAGACATTACTTGTGGGTACCACTAATATGTTACATGGGGTTATCACATTTATTACAATTTTCACTGTTCGTAAAACTGTGTGTGTAGTTTAACTATAATTTTCTTTCTCTGTTTCTAGACAAATGATTACGTTCAGCACAAGTCTGTGCATACGTATATCGAAACGGAGTAATTTATCTGTTAACCTGATTTAGATCCGTCCACAATTCTTTGCGGTTTAATTTCAGAATCGCAAGCACGTAAATCGTCGCGACAGTATCAGCAGACGAGCTTATCAATATGTTCGATGCCTGACGAAATTGTAGATTTCCGGTAGCGTATTCAAAGACCGATCCGGACACTAGTGTGTTACAACATGTGATGCTCTCCGGTTAACCAATATGGTAAATTCAATTTAATTGAACGAAAAATATGCAAACAAACCTAAATAACGAATAGCATGAATCGGTAATTCAAGGACCGAATTAAGATATTTCCATCGGTTTTGTATCTAGCACACAAGGCAAAAGCTTCCTAACACCGTAGAGAAACATTAGCTACAGTTACGTTACGTCGTGTCTATGCGATGATTACAAGCTAGCATTGCGATGTCGGTAAAAATAATCTGACAGGGAAAGCTCGTTGCTTATGTTGACTGCTTAACAAGTCTTTGACCGATTACACTCAAGCTGAATAGTCTCGTGAAGTGATCTGCCCTTTATGGGACCAACAACTAACAACATGAGCGATATAAAAAATAAAACAATACCGAGTAGAAGATTTGTGAACCACTGGTCATTGCCAGCTTCACAGGCGCAGAGTTCTCTCCGGAAGCAATTAGTACCTACGACTGCGAAATCTGACCGTCTAATTTGTACGTAGATAGTTATCGGTTCAAATTGGTAGTAAAGACGACATCGGACCGACGAGGACGTGACACGTTATCAAATTGTTGCGAGGAACATGCGCCCCTGTAAAATTACGCTAATAATCCTAGTACAATTTCGTTCCTTAATCTCTCGAGTGCCCGATGAAGTGGACAACGCGTGTACGACATTATTATTAGGATTGTTTGTCTAGTAGACACGCAGTAGATAAGAATGTTTTATGGAACATGCCACGGCGGATGCATCGAAGACGCTGGTAAAATTAAATGCAATGAATCCAAAGGAACGGTCGTGAGTCACGGCTATAGAAAGAAGGGAGGGACGAGCCTAGGAAGAGAATAGATGCTAGGGGGAAAGCTCGGATTTCTGCTACCGGTCTTCACCGGAACACAACCCGTTCAGTCATGTCGATCCTAGACGAATTAACTTCTATTGGAAACCTAATCTGTCCGTGTGAATTTCAACTTCCTTTCACCTCGTATTTTCTCCGGCCGCTAAAAATAGACGGGGAATCCGCATGGGTCAACCCTAGACGGATTAGCCCTCCTCTGAGCAACCGAAATGTATAAATAAGTTTCATTTCGAGCTTCCATATTTAGAATTTTCAAAAACGTACGTTTGTGTACGTATGGTTCCTCTCTATGTTCACAAGAAAATGTTTCCTGCGATTTATTCTTACTCCTGTTTTCAAGATTTGCATTTAATAGCTAATGGTTAGTTTGTCAAACATTTGGCTAGAACGTGGAAATAAATGATTCTGTACCCAGATAATAAGCTTAGTAGAGTTAATATTGTAGGATTACAGAAACACTCGAGATCGTTTTGTTATGTTTACAAGTATCGAGTTACAAATATGAACTGATCGTTGATGTTTCCCGTATCGTTACCTAAACTGTAAGATATAACAAGAAGATTACTTCAATGAATGATTTAAACTTGCAGAATTTGCAGATTGCAGAACTACAGACGATAGAACTGAATCTGTTCGGTTTACAAAAGATTTATTTTCCAACGGAATAGATAAAATCACAAAATTCACATTCCAGTCGGTGGTCAAATATATCCCAGAGGCACGATGTGCCAATGAGAAATTCACGTGTAAGTTGAATGTCTATTTCTACGATAACTCGGCAAAGATAAGACGAGACGAAGCCCAAGGATCTATGTGCTCCGGCCAGAAAATAATGTCGGAATTTCATTTGTTTAGTTCCAAAATTGTATCGTGGCTTGATCCAACATCGTGGACGGATCTGCTCGAGATTCGCTCAAAAGTAAATGTCTAGGACAACGAAAGACTGTATAGTATCTAGTATCGCGAAATTTTTGGCGGCGGAAAAGCGTTCTGGCGCTTTTAATATTTTCGCGTCGGGGCGACGACAGAGCACACAGGGAGAGATATAGATAGACAGAGGGAGAGAAAGAGAGGGGCGAGGAAAGAAGAAAAAACAACAAAACATTTATCTTGACTATGAGAAACGCGGCGCTCGGCTTCACTCGTATATTGTAACACGCAGACGAAACCCGAGAGGCAGAGTGCCGTTGTGCCACACAGGTTTATATTTATACAAGCCGTCCAGCTTATAATAGCAACCGGGCCTAGCGTTTGTACAAAATGCATTCATACACTCTTGCCTTAGGTCAAGCACTTGTCGGCCAAGCTTGGCGAGGTTTCCTTATGCGACCGTGCCTGCACACGTATATCGTCTGCGAATCGACACTTTCTCCGCATACTAGAGACGTGAATAACCATCGTCACCCTTGCCCACGGCGGGATGAAGACAATAGTTGACAATTCGGACACGCAACTCGACGGATTTTTCAGATCTATCCGAATATACAATAGAACACAATTTTCGCACTCTATTACTCTGTCGACTGATTGACTCCGCGACTCCTTATTTATGAAGAATTTATAATAGGAGACAACATTCTGTTCAAAGCGTAACTTTTCTATTCTTATATTGTCATAACCAGTGGACTATAATTTTTATTTTTCTAAATAATGTAAAGAATGTCGAATTTGAATTTTCATTGGCTAACAAAGATCAAGAAACAAAGAATATAATATGTTTATACTAGGACTGTTAGACGTTGAAGATGTTCTGCTGCGGAATCTGATTGAAATGTGAAGATGGAACGGAAGAGATATCAGGTCTCTGTTCAAGATTTCGAATGCAATTTATGTTAAGAGTTAAATTTATCACTTCGTGGATTTTATTGGACGTGTTAATGTAAACAGACGGAGGCTGTTCCAATGTTTACACTTCCTCTAGCAAGGTTGGAATCTATTTTCGAAGCGGAAGCTGTGGGATTCAAAATTTGTCGCAATACTTATATTCTTTCGTTGCGTCCGGTCTTATGAATTTTTGCCAAATTCATTTTATTCGAGGTCTCATCCTAGAGCTTTATTTCTCAGCTGCGCAAAACTGGCAAATATTCATTTAAAATCAAAGGCGACTTCACCTTAATCATTTACTGGTAAGAGACACTCGCTGAGAACGGACTCGCTCGTTCCCTTAGTAAATGAAGACCGATTCACACGAACGTGATTCGCAATTAGTCTTTCCACACCTATTCTGAGACGATCATGGCACGAAGGCAGACAACAGGCCAATAAAAAGAACAGCTGCGTTCTCGCGTTTAATTAGAAATCTAAGTTCTATAAGAAGCACCGATGCGGTTGTGTTTGTCGTTCGACTAGGCGACATCGCAAACTAGAATTCTCGAGTTCCATCTGAGGACGAAGGTCAAGACTGAACATGCATAAAAATAGTACCTCCAGCTATAATGGCGTCAATCGAGGTACAATGAACTTAACAAAGCGAGCTTCCGTTTAACGTAACATTAACTCGGCTGCTCCCAAACACTTTTTATTCGGGGAACTCAACTGTATTCAATACGTGAATCATACGGTTAGGCTTGGCTTCCATAGGCTATCGCTAATTCTTTAAACTTATTATATATAGCTGTCTCTTTCCCCCTTATTGTAAATAATTTACTTCTACTAAATGAGCATGCAGTAAAGACGAATCATTACTGTATTTATGGCTTGTTTTTCGAAATTCTGTGGTTACACAAATAAGAATGTCGCATGTTTCATATTCTCACTTCCGTGATATTGTTGCTTAAAGTTCAGATCATCAACTCTTCGTATTAATAGTGTTTTCATGTTTTTTTCTTGTTCTCATATTTTTGAGCCCATTGATTTTGTTTTCGTGATTTTTTTCCTGATAAATACGAAAATCCTGCATTCTACAATTAAATTAATACGAAAACTTAATTATTTTTAAATTGTGACATTCGACGTTTTTCCTTATAGCCATGAAATTGGCCATGGATATTTTAAAGAACTACAAAGACGAGTATAGTGGGAAGGGACGAAGAGAAGAAACAATATTACATCGTACATTATTCTGTTACTACAATTAGTGATGTATTAAAATACGACGTATGAACAAAATTAAAAAATCCATTGATATTTTCTCCATTGAGAAACTTACATTTCGTATCTGCAAAAGAAGCAACCCGAAATTTCCGAGTGTCAGTGTACGACCTTCCCTCGGAACTTTGTACATATAATTATCTAACGAATGACGATTAAGCTGTAAGAAAAAAAAGAAGCGGAATGAATTATTACACGAACGTTGAATTTTTATTTTTCCTTTTCGAAAAACAGATTCCTCGTGGCGTACCATGCTGCTATTACATCATCACCACGGATCGATCAATACATTGTAAATTAATATAATTGCAATTACGTTAATCTCTGATTGAAGAAATCTATAATTAAGTAACATCAGTCACGAGTAATTAATTAAAAATGTTGATAAGCGAACTGCGGATCTTTATGCAAATTAAAATTTCTGTATAGTGATTGAAACGTATAAATTTTTAGATGTAAATAAATATCTTATTTCATTAAAATCTTATTTATGCATTTTAAATTATTTCAAGTGTAATTTTATTAATCGTACATCCATGCATCTTAATAAATATTCCAGTAATACGTATTTTATGTTTAAAAAGACTATAGTTAAATAAATTGTTGTTATTTTTAAAAAATTTCTATTTTGTTATGTTTAGAATTTATATATGTATTATAAATACGCAAACATTCACGGTCGAATGATATAATTTATCGTCTATCTCTATTTTATATTATATTAATCTTGTGAAAAAAAGATGGCGAACGAGTGCGAGAAAATTTTGACGAAGAAGCAATTTTCCCGCACGTGCGAAATAAATATAGAGAAGTGGTCGGGGTTTGGCAGAGAGCCGCAATTTCTCCCCCAGACGGCTAAGAATAAACTGTTGGAATACCGGCGACAGTTATCTTATTTTATGCAGAAGGAATCTCGTGTCTTAATAAGAAAAAAACGAAGAGACATAAAATGCCTACCTACGCTCGAGTCAACGTTCCTAGTGTTTAATTACTTACATCTTTAGCGTGCAGGCCAATGTATACGCAAATGTAATATACATAATTTTCTACTAATTTAAAATCTATAAAACGTGAAAGAAAGTATTTGTTAACGTATATTTACTACTTTAATTCGAGTGATATATCAAGATATGCTACAAATGGCCGCCCAGTTGCGTTCATGCAAATAAAATTCCTGTTTTTATAAGTAACTTCGCCAAAAAATGTCAAAGCAAGGGAAAATTTTACACAAATTTGAATTCTATGTAATTGTGTAACAGACCGAAGGGAAATATATTTAATGCCATCATGTTGGACAAATGTAAAGTGTACGATATTAAATTGGCGCCAAATCGCTTCGAAAAAAAAATAAAAATGAGCTCGCGCATGTGCTCTCGTGACGAAACACGAAAGCGAGCGCGAATTCGGCCCATCCCGGCGAAATAAACCAAAACGAGGCACGTGCGTGGTCGGTAATCGATTGAAAAATAAACTGTTAAGTTACGAAGGAGTAGCTGTTCTGCGTGGAGAGCAGAAAAATCGACTAAAAATCTACGAGCGGATAGGTTATTGCTCGTTGTCTGTGAGAGATGTGAATCGTATGAAGGTCATTGGGTCAAGACCGGTTACCGGCGACGTTATCATACACCCTAAATGAACTTTCAATGAGCACAACCTTCCGGTCAGAATCAACTGGGCGGTGAGAAACATTTTAACAAAATATGCTTAATAGAAGAGTCCGTGTACTTACCACCCATGGTTGGGAAGAAACTCTGTGTTTCTTTTTCGAACGGACAGTCTCTACGACACACTCAACACTCGCCGATGCCCGCACAACTGACAAAAAGTGGTACGCACTTCATCAGCGCTACAACACGAGTGACGACTCGAGGCTCTCCTTCCATTGTCGCAATACTATCCCTACCTTCCATCCTATGCGAACGAAATCTGAGTTATCGACTGAAGATCCTGCAGCACTACCACAAACAAAATATGTCATAGACTAAATTAACAAAACAATTTCAATCTGTCAGCACAATTTACATACGAGTTCATATTAGATTAAATTAAAAATTTACTATAATCATTATTACATCATTATTTACAATATTCATTACTAAATAGAAAAATTTAACAGCATCGGAAGATCATTTTAATTCAAATGGTTAGATATTAAATATGCAATATTAGTAATTATAGTAAATTTCCCTTACTGTTCACTTGTATAAAATATATATACAATTAAATTGAAGTGAAGTAGAAAGATGCAATTAATTATAATAGCTTTATTTTAAAAAATAGAAATTTTTTATTCGCTTATACAAATTTCCAAAATATTGAGATAAGTTAAAAAATAAATAAAAGTTATAGAACATGCAATTAATGTACAATAATGTCAAGTATTTGCATTTAGTTTTTACAAGAAAAAACATTTCTACCGATAAATAATTTCTCATGGCATAAACAATTTGTATACATATACAGGAAGCACAAATTATTTTTCATAACATGAATTGGTATGGTCTTATTGTAATATCTTATAATATAGTATTATCGTGGAGTGTATCTCATTACAAGACTGAACTTACAAAACCGGTGCTTTAGCAGACAATCAAAACTACCTCTGATTGTTGGTCCATTCCGTGTGCCATTAGTATCATACAGCATGTCATATAAAAACGTATTCAGTCGATTTCTTATCTTACCGCATCGCTTGAACCGAATGCGATGAAGTATGTATCGTACAGGCGCAGTGGAACGCTGACCGAATAATCCATGCGCGCGAATTTTACAGCCGTTCGCGACACCTGCTGCGAAAACGTTGCGGCAAACGATGCGTCGTTTCAGTTCCGGGCGTTCCTCGACGGACAAACAAAACATGCATCGTGTAGCTGGAGGAGATACGGTAGCGGTCAAAATTAGGCGACACGTTCGCTTGCGTGCTATCGTACGTTCGATTCTGAGCTAAACCGTTCGATCCCGTAAAATGTAGCCAGCCGTTTAGCCGAAGTCAGTGCACCAGCGCTCGTAAAAACTTCTAACTTATGAGATCAACTCTGTCGTGTCCGTCTCCAGCACGTTGACATACACCGAGGAGTGGCGCGCGGAAAAATGGCCAGCTCACCGACCAGCATCGAGAATCAAATAGACAGTTTTCTCGAACAGTTTAAACGCAGTGCCTCCCGTGCTATGGAGGAGTCCCACAGGTCCAGCTACCATGCTTGCAGTAGTAGTATCAGTCATAGTCGAAGTGGTAACCTGGATCTTGAGATCTTGGATGCTGGTAAGTTTCCGCTAGAACTTTCTTACAGTGTAGCCTCTCATTACATTTGAAATTTAATCGTCTTGCTCTATGATTACTGTCGATTTGCTTGATGTGCGGATATGCTACCGTTTTTCTGTCGTTGTCCATTGATTTTTCGGGCGTTTCTTGCACATTTAGATGCACCCGTTCTCGCATAATATAAACCAATCCAATATGCACGTATCTAGCGTATACATTTGCATAACATCTTAACTTATAAATTCAATTTGAACATTATAAGTATTACATGTTTCTCCTACTTAAGATCATGGTACATTCAGAATTTTCAATACACGTGTATTCGTTGTCGTACTTATACACAATATATTGACATTGGTTTTCGATTAGTATTTATTACGATATAAAAGTTATGTACGTATTTTGTACTTCTCCGCACATTGCAATGTCTCCTTGAGTACCGATTACGTTGCATCATCATTTTTTTTAAATTACATCTTGCTAATTTCTATCGTTAAAAAATGAACGAAACATTTATACCATTGACTTGGAACATCGACACGACGAAATAAAGTACAAGGGAAGGTATGTTCCCTCTTCCTGGACGGAAGATTATGCAAATGACAAAATCATTATCGAGTAAAATTAAATTCGCTTCGATTTAATCGTACAGCTTGACAGTGACACGCTGCGAGTCACGTGCAGTTACCCCTCTTTGGGAATCGGGTCTTTCGTGATTGGTTGTTCCATCTTGTCTTTACCTCCACCGTGGGAGCGGCCAGGAGCGGCATTATTATGGCGACGTAGCTCGGATGTGCTACGATAGAGGTCGTCGCCCGTTGCCGTAGTCCCTCATGCCGTCGAGTTGTAAAACTGCAGGGTTGCAAGATGCATTTAGTAGTCTCGCGAAAGAAATACCGACCGTATCGCTGTTATTGACGCTTGCACGAATTGCATGATCGATGATAACGTCGCAGTTTGATTTTTAATTCACGGTTTTTGAACATTGCGCGGAGTGTTAGGCGATTCAAGAATTTACGAATTATTGGGGTGTATAGGGTTTATTCCGGGAATACTCAACCACAATGACCGAACGTGAAATAGGCGCCGCCGGCATCACCATGAGTTTCTATTGAATTGACGTACGCGATAAATTGACTCGTTCATTACATTAATATGGAATGACTTTTCATTTAACGATAGAGCAAATTTCTGCCCGACAACCTTACTGATAATACCGCGTAAGATTTTCTATTGTATTAACAATTGACTGTGTGGTAACAACCAAAAACGATATGATTCTTCGACGAAAGTCCACACACGGCTGCAATTGCCCTTGCCATCAACACTGTTCCACCAGATGTGCAGGTTTGAATTACATGCGTATAATATCTTTCCTTACTGTGTATATATTGTATATATATATGTATCACGTAATAAATTAATGCGACATAGACGAGCGTTGACCAACGCTGAAATTAGAAACGCGTACGACAAAAACAGTTTTTACTGTTCCGTTTTCGTGAGTTCGTTACAACTATAAAGAGATTATCGATTTATAGATACGCCTCGTTTGTTTACATACTCATTGCTGGACCCAGGTATACATCCGTAACATGTATATGTTACGGATAATCGATACCTTGATTAATTTTAAACTTTTTATATAAACTGTCATTCTATAAAAAAACAGAACTATTTTTATCATTTATTTTATAATAAGTTTCATATGCATTTTTATATTGATTACATTGATCGTTTTTTCAATTCTACATTCAGTCAATAATTTAACTTGCACGAATATTATGTATTGACAATAAAGTATTACGTTTTAAATATTTAACGTAGTTGTCGTAACATGCTACTCGCATATCTGTCCACTTATAACGAAAATTTACGCAATCCATTCAGAAGCATCAATTATGATTTATTATGACCAGCAACATTATACAACGAGGCATGGTTTTCCGACATACAGGGTGTTCCTAAAGTAACTAAACTTTACTAGCGCATTCTATTAACCGTATTGATGAAAAGCTACATTAGGGAGAACCGTTGTCTGCAATGTCTGCTGGTCTGCATCTCTAAATTAAGGGGGTTGTCCTTATCTCACTAGTGTACACAGTGGTGCTCAGTATAACTAACCCACCTTTAGACGAAATTGCTATACAGCTGCAATTAATTACAAATTGGCAGAGATGCAGACCTAAAATAATAGTGACGGAATAAAGGAAAATGTGATCAAAAAGTGGTTATAATGTTACTTTATACTATATTAATGATATTAACGGGTGGAGTCTCCTTTGTTCTCTTTGAACTGCATCTACATATACATAATAAGAGCAACAGTACAATTCAAGTATGAATATTAGTTATACTATAATTATTATCGTTTCTTAGTATTCAAGTAAGACAGTATAAGTTCATATACTTAGGCGATACCTATACAGGTATCGCCGAATATTTAATAATCAGCTAAAAATCGGAGATATTCAATGTTTTAATAACTTTTACAAATGATTAATTAATTATTACTTGTATTAATTAATTGATAAACCAGTTTCATTGTCGAATGGTTAATAGAACGGACAAAGTAAAGTGTAGGCACACATTTTAGAAATATTCCGTATTGAGGCGAGTACATCGTGAAGACCGTGCTATATGTACGAGACTGGAGCTGTTATCCCCTCCACGCGGTATTAAGAAATACGTTCGCCATATCATTGAGCGTGGTGCTTCATAATATTTAACCGGTGTACTGAGAATCACGAACAATCTGTATGGCGAAAACCCAAAATCGCAAATGCAGTGTCTTTTGAAACGTATTTTGTAATTGAATATACGAAAATAAAGAAAAGGTTAAGTCGTAAGAAGGTAAGTAAACTTTGTCTTGCCACGTACCATAAAGATCAAACTTGTAAAGCACTTTGTGTGAAAAAGTGATTCTCAACTTTGTTGATATCAACAGACTTTTTTCTTTTCTCATTCTGTTGGGTCAAATCTAGAAACAAATATATTGAATCATGCGGACGATGAAATTTATTTTTAACCATGTTCTATAATGCTTATAATAGATTCTATTCAAATAAAATTTCACACTTAGGGCAGATATATGTTTTTAAGTGACATTGTAATCAGCTGATCGTTTGTTTATAATGCCTTAAATCGAAATACGAGACATTGTTTATTTTATTTCAGTTGCACTTAAATGTTTTTGTTAACATGCTCTACCATTATTGATGTATTAATGTTTAAAAGAATATAAAGAGTGTGAAAAAGCACATTGTTGAATAATAATTAGTGGAACATGGATATTAACTTGTGTGAAAAAAATGAGATAGCGGTGCAAGCAGGTGTTGCATCACAAGAAACTTCATGTGATAAAAATGATAAAACGCAGGTATCTCATTGTCAATACATAGTCAATGATCAGTTAATATATACACAAACAAAGCAAGAGGTAAGTAATAACTTTGAATTTTATAAAAGATGATACATTGCATTAAAATTTGAGTTATATAACAAATGTTAATAATTATAGATTACAGATGTGGATACCACAAGTACTTCTACAAAACCAAAGAAGACGGTGACCAAAATTAAAGCGAAGAAATCTAAGCTGGAAGGAGAGCCAGGCTATGATTCTACGAGGTTAGAAGACAGTCCTATACAGGTGTTGGAAAGATTTAAAAGAGGATGTGAATGTCAAGATGACCAGTGCTTCACAGGATTAAATCCCGAAACAGTGTATAAACATAGACTAAATATTGCAGAGTTAACTAAGGCCGAACATGATATGTATTTAATGGGTGTCACCATGGCATGTTTAACAAATCCATACGAAACAGCAAGACACACTGAACGACGCAGATTACGTGCACAATATGTATATCAAGGTCGTAGAGTTTGTCTAGATGCTTTTTTGTATTTGGAAAACTGTACACATTATCAAATAAAAAGAATCAGGAAACATTTGATGACTCATGGTGTCACACCACGAGTTCATGGTAATCATGGAAAGATTCCACATAATACATTTTCCTTAGACATCTATAAAATAGCTACAGAGTTTTTAAAAAATTTTATTGACTTACAAGAAGCAAAACAAAAAACTAAAGTTGCAAAAAATGCGCCATTACATTTACCATCTGATATTACGCGTAAAGTAGTATATGATATGTATATTCAGCATTGTAGGAAAGTATCACCTAATATAAAAATAATGGGATATTCTACCTTTAGTAGATTTATGAAAGTTCAATTTCCACAAGTAAAATTTGCTAAGTTAGAATTTGTAGTTAGAAATCAAAGTATTCAAAGCCAAGGATGTAATAAAATAGATTTGGAAACAGAACTAATTAATGAGATACCATCTAGATCAACAGACTTAATAACAGATGATGGTGCCTTATTACCCTTATTAATTGCCAGTGAAGCAGGACAAAGCAATACTTATTTTTTGACACCTGTCAGCAAATTACAGGATGGCATGAGTTATCAGATAACTACAAGTGGGCTTCTAGCCAATAAACCAGGATTGCCTATCACTTTAACTAAAGTGAATGCTATTTAAGGAAAAGAGATCTTACTATTAAATATTTAAATATATTTAAAAAATAATATATGTAAAAGTCATATTTATATATACATATAAAATAAATATTTTATTTTATATTTCATAGTGTAGAAATTTATGCACATAAAAGACGTATTTATAATTTTATATTGTTTTTTAAATAATGAAACAAGTATATTTGCTCACCATTTACTCAAATATTCAATAACAATATTAATATTATTGGCTTTTATTAAAGCATTATTATTGTTTTTATGAAAGAAAACTATGTACTTGTTCACTATATATGTACTATTTGTTTTACGCTAAAACTACTAAACACTAAAAGTGATTGGTTTGTATCATATTATAAAAATAATAAGACTGGGTTAATTGAAATTTTATAGTTATTCTTATTATATTATGTACCTGAATAAATTAAATTAATACTTTCCTGTTAAAGCATTTTTGTATTTTCAATAATTGTGGAATAAAAAGTTTTAAATCAATTACTTTGACTGATCTAGTAGTTTCAATATTATTATTAATCTATATTGTAATGATTTTTGCTTACTCTATTCCATGTAAAAAATACTGATCGAGATTATAAAATAGAAAAATACATAGAAACTATATAGCTGTTTTATAAATCTTTGTTATAGAATATTTTATTCTATTATATAGAGTTACATGTATAAAGTAATTGTTTACAAACGTTAAGCATATGATGTGTGATTGTGTTGTGTTAATATTTTGTATATTATAAATATATAATAAAAAAATATATAATAAATATTCTGTATTTTTACAGTTTATGAATGTGTCTCTTTCATTATGATAAACATACAACTGTTTTGTGTGTGTAATAAGTTTATAGATCAATCTATATTAAATTTCCTTCTATAAGCCAGAGATATGAAGAATTTTTAATACAGTGTTTCTCAAATCACTTATAGAATGTAATAGCAGTAAATATAACAGTATTATAGCTATTTATTACTATTAGCATAAAATATTATAAAGTAAGTCATTAAGAAGTAATTTTGCACACTACATATGCAGTTACATGTATATACACTGTAAAATGGAAAAAACTATAAACATCAGGAATGTTTTTCAGTATCATATATTTTGAAAATACTACTTATTAGATGATGTACTTTTTTATGCTGTTACGAAATATTGATAATTAACCTGCCATTCTATTTTGAAAATAATCTATTTTGTTGTGAAAAGTAAATCTTATTTATATAATGTTGATTTTGTGTTTGAGAGCCTCTTGTTTTACAGTTACAACTGAAATATTGTAGGTACAGCAGAAAACTGTTTGAGTTAGTTGGAGTCAGCAAGGTCACTTGAGTGCACTCTGAGGTCTTACATTTATATACAGTAAATATTGCATAAGTAAATGTCAATATAAATTGTAATACATATCCTAAGGCAGTTTTCTGTCTTGTATGATTTTCTTAAACTGTAATAGTTTTATATTATAAGAATTACGTTAATTGAAAGTTTTTTACAAAATGTACTAAGTGTAATTTGCAAAAAGAAAAATTAATCACATAATTAAACAATTTATAGTACATATTTCTAACATGAACACTGTAAATATTATAAATATAAATGTTACAAGGTGTGTTATTCCAAGTGTTTAAACGTTTTATAAATTTACATTATATTATCATATATATTCTATATCGTGTTGTATTATTAAATCTATATAATATGATTTAATGAGATTTACATTTTCCAGAAGATGTAGAGAGTATGACTGGTGAAATTGAAAATGGAGATTTGGCAATTCGAGATGTTGCAGACCTTCTTCAATCACAGTATGCTATTATAGCAGGTAATTAATATTAGATATAGCTAATATTATAAAAATGCACTTTAAATTAATGGTTTTTGTTTTGAAATACTTATTTCATATGTACATAGGAGGAAAAACTCGAGAAGGTTGTCCAATAATTACTTTTCCTGATAATGGTAATTTTCATAATTTATCAGATTTGGATTATCAACGTCTCATGCTATACCTTACTTCTGTGCCAACGTGAGCTTACTTCTCTGTAATTATTATTACATATTATGAAATTTAACAAAATAAGAGTATTGTTTATTAATTTTAGTTTACAAGAAGCTGATCTTGGATTCCATTTAATTATTGATAGAAGAAATGATAAGTGGAATTCTGTGAAAACTGTTTTATTAAAAATCTCTGTGAGTATAAATATTGGGAAATATAATTATGGTGTGATATATATTAACAAGATTTTATATTTTTAGGGGTTTTTTCCTGGATTAGTTCACATAGCATATGTTCTACGCCCAGCTGGATTTCTGCAAAAAGCCATTTCTGAAGTTACTAATAAATTTTTTCGTGAAGACTTTAAGTTTAGAGTCATATTTTTAGCAAATATTGCTGAATTACATGAATTTATCGAAGCAGATCAGTTGACAGAGCAGCTTGGTGGTACTTTACCATACTGTCATCATACTTGGATACAAAACAGAATTGTAAGCTTTTAAGAAATAGAAAAAATATTTTTAAACTATGGAAAATTAAATGCTTACTTTCACTTTCAGAGTTTAGAGAAATTTTCATCAATGACCCAAGACGTGTCTCTCGCATTAGATTCTTTCACGCGGCGCCTAGCCGAAATTGAATTTCCTAACAATACTATTGCAACCACGGCTCTATTATCTCAACAACAAGTTGAGTACAATGAATTAAAAGAAGAAATTCTTAGTGCTGCAAGACATGGTGAAGCATTGTTAGACAGTGTTCGACAATTGACTGGCAAAGGAACAGCTGACCGACTAGGAAATGTTGCAGCTATAGAAAGGTATGGTACAATTTTATATTAATTTAGTCAGTGTATTTTATATTCGTAAAGTTAAAAGGATATATATTTTCTGATTTCAGATTACTTGTTCAGTTGGAAGAAACAGAACGTACATTTGACTTGTTTTGGTCACATCATAGTTCTCGTTTGAGACACTGCCTAGCTTTGAGACAATTTGAAGCAGACTTTAGAGAATTACAAGCAACTTTGGACCAACACTTAAAAACTATAGAAGATATGACGGAAGTAGGAGAAACCCAAGCAAGAGTTGAACAACTGCTACTGGACACATCAGCATTTCAGAGAATATGTAGAGTATGTACCTTTATTTCATTCATTCCTGCATTAACATATATTGCTAAATAAAACATCTGTTCTAAATTATAATATGAAGTAACAGAAATACAAAAGAATAATATTTCTGTTTACTTAGACTTTTTCATGAAAAACAGAGGACAACATTTATATGCTATATGTTTAGTATATTTAAAAAATATTATTGTCGCGTTATAGTTACACTGTAACATGTATCACTTACGAATACGTGCATAATGAAAACATACAGTTAAAGAAACAAGAGTGATACAGTATTAATCACTTATTTAGTTCAAGAATGTTTACAATGCACTTAAAGCAACAAGGTGTAATATTCAAACCAGATCTATTTTTACATATTACATTTTAATAAATGAGAGCTATAAATTGTTTTAATAAAATTTCAATAGAGTATATGTAGCCAATGGATGATGACATACCAAAAATTTCTGGTTTGGATGCATTTATATGCCGTTACATATACATATAATGCACATCATGCACAAATGTTACTTTGCACCGCTTTCCTCATTTTGTCGATAGTCCTATTTGTTGCATACCATGTGGATTTGGGTCTTGGTAAGCAATCCACTTAATAAAATACATATATTTCGTAATAGACTTACAATTATAAACACAGCGATAATAACTTTAGTATTTCGACCTTTAAATTCTGTGTTTACTATATCTTGAGATATTAAAATTTAAAAAAGTATTACTTTTAGCGGTTTCTTTATGGGTTTGTGAATTAAATCTCTATAATATTGCTCCATTATATCTAAAGATAGATATACTTCAAATACTGTAAATATTCATACAAGAAAAGAAATAGGGATTTAATTCATGCCTTGTACTGGCATGGTGGATCTTTGAGAATGAATATCATTGTTATTTCTCACTTTGCACTGCACGTAAGATAGTATCCCTTTTTTTTGGAATACTTTTTTAGAAAAATGATTAACTGATAAAAGAAAGTTCAATGACTGTTTGTAGTTTTCTTGTTAATGTTGCTTTGACAGTTGTTGAACATGAATAAAATTCTGTACATTTATAGGGAGATATAGAGCGAGCAGAAGAAGTCATATCGGCTGGTCAACAACTATTGTCTGGGAGGCATCAGTGTCCTACAGATGTCGTAGAGCCTAAATGTGTGGAATTACAGAGAATCTGTACCATTCTAAGTCAAAGATTAGAAAGGCGATTACACATGTTGACTAAATGCAGAGAACTAATGGAACGAATAGACAAGGTATCCACATATTGGTGTTAATAGAAAATTATACAAAAGAATGCCTTTTATGTTAATTATGAATTATAAATTCATTGCGACATGAAATAAATAGGCAAACACATGGTGTACACGTGGAATAGAATTACTTGCGTCACAAAATAACACAACACCGCCCGACCAAGCACTTCAGGAGTTAGAAGAATTAATCGAATCTGCAGAAGAATTTCATCATCCACGATGTATCTTTCAAGATTCTATAATGCCTGAAACTAAAGCTCTAATTACTCAAGTATGTCTCTGTTCTAGGTAGAAAGTTTTACTAAAATGTCAGTACAAAACGTTTTATATTCTGAAACTATTTTATTAGGTTTTGCAAAGAATAGAAGACGTATCTGTAATGTGTGATAAAAGGATAATGACATTAAAACAGCAATTGATTAAACCAGCAAGGCCAGTTCAAACAGTAACACCAGAGCCAATTAAGCCAATGCAATCACTGCCACAAACTGTAAAGCCTGGGCGAATTCTTAAGAAAGCTAATACTATGCCAAAGGTAAATAATTCTTTTCCTCTTTTTTATTTTTATGGCATAATAAATAATTTAAATTTGCTGTAGATGGAAATGAGTCCTATAGAGGGAGAGTCATCATCGCCAGAGAATGAGTCTAAAGATATAGAAGCTTCACGCTTAAAACGTGGTCATGTTTTGGCTGAACTTGTTGAAACTGAACGAATCTATGTTGCTGAATTAGGTTCTATAATTAAAGGGTACAAAATGGAGTTAACAAATGAAGCAATGGTTCACTTAATACCGTCAGCATTAGTAGGCAAAGGAGATATTTTATTTGGTAACTTAGAAGACATTTACATTTTTCATGGAGAGACGTTTCTAAGAGATTTAGAAAACTGTATTTCAAATACAGAACTTGTTGCACTATGTTTTGTACAAAGAGTGAGTATAATTAGTATAAATTTGTAATAATTGTAAAATATATACTTATGAAAGTATTTTCATTCCCAGCGTGAAGTATTCTTCAGACTGTACAGTTACTATTGTCAGAATATTCAAAGATCAGAAAGGTTGCGAGAACAGATACAAAATGAACCACAGTTTCTTGTAACATGTCAGCAAAGACTTGGCCATAAGCTACCTCTTGCTGCGTACTTACTTAAACCTGTACAACGTATAACAAAATATCAGTTATTATTGAAAGATCTCTTAAAATACAGTGATGAACCATCATGCTGCACTGAACTACAAGAAGCCTTAGATTGCATGCTTGTTGTATTAAAGTGTGTTAATGATAGCATGCATCAAACTGCGATTACTGGGTTTGGAGTAAGTATAATACTCGATGTTTAAGTATTATTACTGAACAGTGAAATACAATTCATATTATTTCTAGGGTGATTTAAACGCACAAGGCGAGCTCTTATTACAAGGCTCTTTTAGTGTATGGAGTAGTAGTAAACGAGAAAGACTTCGCAGATTAAAGCCATCTCAGCGTCATATTTTCTTGTATGAAAAGGCCCTTATATTTTGTAAGCACAGTAAACCACAAGCTCATAATAAAGCTACATACCACTTTAAAAGATATTTGAAGGTAAGTTTCTTGAAGATGTGTTTATTACAACGCATTTATTACATTACATAATTAAATATATTTTTATTAGATGTCACAAATTGGACTCACAGAATCAGTTAAAGGCGATGGAAGACGATTTGAAATTTGGCTTCAGGGTAGAGCTGAAGTTCATACAATACAAGCATCCACTATTGAAGTGAAACAGTCTTGGGTGCGTCAGATTAAAGGTGTTCTAATGTCTCAATTAGCTGAACTTAAGGGAAAACAAACTTCTGCTCTTGGAAAAACTAATCACAAGTATGTGATACACGTATTTCTGTACATCGAACTTTAAATGTATCTATTGTAACATGACAACTAATTATACTTGCACAAATTATTTCTAGACCACTACGACAGACGATTTCATGGGAAGCTCAGGGCAGTGTGTCTGGATCTTTACGTACACTTTCAGTGGATGGCAGCAGTGTCATATCACACATTACAGACGTCTCACAGTCAACAGAAGATGATGTTGCTTGGAGTTCAGAAAATAGTAACACAGACGATGAAGACGCTTTCAGTGAAAATGCTGGACCAGCACCCGTAAGTTTCTTTTCTCTTATCATTTAATTCACACAAAGAAGCATTCATGGAGATACTTATAAGTTATGAGGAATATAATCATTTTTTATAATAAGGTGCAGACATATCTCCATTTACGCTTTCCAATGTAGTTTAGCTAATTAGTTAGATAAAGTTAACACCACATCCGAAACTGTATCCAATTAGGGTGGAAGATACATAGCATTAGCTGATTATTGTGCAGTTGGGCAATCGGAAGTGACTATGCGCGAGGGAGACAATCTAGAGCTCCTTAAGGTCGGTTGTGCTGGTTGGTGGTTTGTAAAATTGATAGGCACCGGGATAGAAGGATGGGCACCTGCGGCCTACCTGGAACCAATAAATCGAAAAACCTCACGCAGCTCTCAGTCGGTGAACAGTCAAGAAACTATATGAAACAGGCGTCTAACACACTAGATTTTCCTAGTGTGTTAGGTTTCTACATGTCTCGTTAATGGATATCGATTGTTATGATATTAAATATTGCATATGGAGGCTTTTGTAATATAAGGGAGATGAAGGAGACTTTGAAAATTTTGCATAAAACACAACCAATAACTTATATACATTATATTAAATTTCTTATACCTGTACATTACGTAATATAGCAATATGCGCTTGATTAATATAATTAATCAATAAGCGATTATAATAACACACAACTGTTTCAGTTGAAATTTCGTGGAAACGAATTCGATAAAGTGTCTAGTAATCCCTTTTAAGCAAGAAGTCAGGGAATAGAGAAGTTGTATGAACTTTTAATCACATAAAGTGCACTCCAAATGATTTGTTGGTGTAAGAACTTTATGCGAAAAAATAGAATATGTATTTATGAAACAAATATACTATTTATTAGATTTATTCTTGCAAAGAGAATGACATTTATAGAATTGTACAAAACGAGTTTCGATAGCAAATTAATATCATGTACACGCATATTTGCATTTACGTGATTTACGATTGCTGCAGGTAATCAGATTTTAGTATGTCAAGTTACATACTGTAATACTAACATGAAAATCTACAAAGAAATGCAATCATTTATACAATTCTGTTATTATATTTGTAAAAATTTTCATGGGCGTATGACTATGAAATTTATCTCTATTTAAAAACCTTTGTACCATTTGGCTGTATGTAAAGATTCTAAAGTTCAAAATTTGGGATCATTTTGTTTAGCGTAATACATTACTAATGCTTATAATATTTTCTATACAATAAAATTTTGTGTACAGTTGCAAATCAAAATTAAATTTATTTTTTTATAATCATGTAATTGAGATACATAAGTTCCTTTATGGACATATATTTGCTTATTTGAATTTATAATATTTGCAATTTGTCGGAAACTGGCGAACGAATTTTTTAAATTGGGATACACAGATCAAATATTTATTTGGTACTTCTGTAAATGAAATACAAAGGAGTTAGTAGAAATACTTTGTTGTTATATTAATGCTAGAATACAAAATATATTGTTAATAAGTTTTTGTGACCAAACTGCTTGATATTAGTAATTATTTTAGAAGATAATAAATAAACTATTTAGAAACATTTAAGAAAAAATAAAGCAAACGAGTAATAAATAACATATAGCAAAGTAATAAATAACATATATACAAGTTTTTTTAGAAAATAAAAGATTAACACCAAGTATTGTGCAATATCTAATATTAATTGTAAGAAACTATAGAAGAAAGCATTTTAGCAAGAGAAATTCCGATTTTAGCAGAGCTAATAATCTATTAATACTTTAAGTATTTAATAATAATGAAACGTGTATGATACTGTAATTTGTACTACAAATTTATATGAATGCAGAAAGAATTAGAAAATTGTTAAGAAATAACATTTTCTTGTAGATACATAGAACGCAATAATTGTGTTTATTTTACAATTCAACATCACATAAATATATTATTACATATATTCGTATTACTTATACGAGTGTTATTTAAATGTAGCTTATATATTATTTATACATAAAAAAATTCTATTGTGATCATAAGATACATATATTGAGTACAAATAATTTATTTTAATATTAGTAACATTATTAAAATAAATTCATGTTATAATGATTATACTTGAGTATCATAATAAACTCATCTCCATAATTTACATGTACATATAATTTATAGATTTATTTTTAATGTTTGATTAAAAGGTGATGTGAATATGTGACCAAAGAAAACTGCATTTTTCTTTGGTATGATAAAAAGCTAGATATATTAAGTATTGATTCTAGATTATATAAGTATCAGTTACTATATGTTGATTATATTAATTTTGCAAGTAATTCATCATGTTTATCCATTTCCACGCCGTCCTAATATTAACTAGTTATAGGATTTAACCAGATAACGTGCATTATTATTTTGTTTGATTTATGCAACATATAATTTGTTTGAAAGTCATTGGAGGAATCTGTGGGTATTCATAGCACCAATAGTGCACAATGGTAGAAATTGAATGTTGACATATATTTATGAAAATAATTTTAAACGATATTTAGTATAATACAGTATAATTATTAATTCCATCCCACATATTTAAGTTTAAAATTTAAATAATTCTGTTTTATTGGTTTCTTTCATTGAAAGATGTTTTTTTTAACATAACTGAATAAAGGGCGTTCAAGTTTTTAGAATCTTTTGTAGACACAAATTAAATTAACACATAGACAATAAATATATGCCCATTGTGGAAGGATTCCATTTTGAACTTGTAATGAACATAATAATTTTTGACATGGATGAAATGTTAACATACTTCCTTTTAGAATATTGATAAGAAACAAACTTTCACAGAACAATCGTTCGTTCTGCATAATATTAATACAACTACTATGTAAGAAAATTAGAAATCCTAGATTTACTCTAGATATTAAAATATGTATTACTTTATAACAGTGAATAGTAGTTAGATCATTGATTGCAATGTTTTAATGAAGGGTTCCTTTCGTTGTTCCTTTATAGTAAAATTTAAAAAGATTTATTTTTACATGTATACAAAAAATATGAATGCTAAAGCTTTTCTGTATCTTAAAACTTTTTTTATAAAGAAATATATAAAACATTTTTAATGAATAAAGAACATAAATGGCAGGATATTGTTGAATATTTAGTGATTTCTTTTGATTTTAATTTTATTCAACATATTTGTGAAAAATAATATTGTGATTAGTGTTATGGTAATTGCGTTTAAAACAATAATTACACAAGTCATTAGCATTTACTTATTAATTAAGATATTTAGATATGTTATAAGTATTCATTATATGGTTAATATTTTCTTCGATATATTTCCTATATATTTGTAAAAATAATGTAATAAGATAAAAATACATATGAATAATAGAAATAACACATTAGTGCAAGGTGATTATTCATTCTAATTTCGATTGTTTCAAAAAAGTATTTGATTGCACAATTAAATGTCTTTTATGAAAACGGATATAATATAGATTAATATAAATATAAATAGATTATTTTAATTTATTCACGAAATAATTTTCTTTGCATTATACGTTCATATACCGAGAACAGTGTATCATTTTATATTTGTCAGAAATGCAAGAATTTCCATATATATTATTCGATACAATATTTAAATATTATAAACAAGTAGTCGCTTCTAAATAAAATTTTTGATCAAAAAATCCTTTTTAATCAAAACCATTAATTAATCTATAAAATCCTTACAAATGTATAAAAATTAGGTTACGAAACTGTATATCTCCAATACAAGTTTTCAACATATATTAATTAAAATATTGCCGCGTTTTCCAATATTATAAATGAGGTTTCGGAATTAACTGCACATGATAGAGATAGAGCATATTCGAAGATTGCTTTGAAATATGCTGCAGGAAAGATCTCACAAATGCGATTGGATGATGGCACTGTACAGCACATTTCAGAGCAGTACCCGAAAATGTTCTGTCTCTGTCATATACAGTTACTTCCGAGCCCCTGTAGATTCCTCTAATATTTCATTATCTGTAGACTACAATTGACTGTGTGCCTCACCATAGTAGGCCAAGGCGGGGGCAATCGGCTTAGAATTATGAAGCAGGTAGAGAAACTGCTCTTCTCCTCTGATTGGTTGACGCTTCACAGCTAAACAGACAAAGAGATGAAGTGGTGAATAAGCAAGAGAGCATGACACCAGATCCAACAAGCGAAACAAGTCTCACCGACGACCAATGTAGTTTGTCTCACTTTACCATGCTTGCGATCTCACACTATTCGCGCATTCATTTGCCTAGCGCTCCAACTGAAACACTTGGAACGATATTCAACTTATATTTTTCGCTCCAACTCTCGGATTCTCGACCGCACAATCGAGTATACTTGCTAACGTATTGAAACAACAATAATTTTTACAATTATTAAAAATTTTCGCCGGTCATCCCAGCGAAATCGTTTGCCTACGGCTCCAACATTAATATCGGATTAGCTAATATCAATATGATATCGATCAAAATATTACGCCATTGAATTCCTGTCAATTGAAATTGAAATTGAAATTGAAATTGAAACTGAAATTGACAGAGATTGAGATGGTATCAGGAATACTGGTAACAGCGATGGTAAACAGTGAGGTACTCAAAATACAATACAAAAAGACATTACAATAGTACACAATAATTTCCCTAATAGCAAGCAGAAGTCGTAAACCGTGATTGTTAGTCGTTATCTTATAATTCGGTATCGTAAATCGTAATCATGGATCGTATTTGTAGCCGTGTTCGTAATCTTAATCGTAATTGTAGGCAATAAACGTAATCTTGTGGATGGTCGTCGCGATCTGCTTCGCGTCCAGCCAGCATGTCATTTTATCGATGCGCCAGCCGAACGTTACCAGTCTCCTTTCGAATTTGGCCGCTTCGCATGGCCAGTATCTGGCACCCACCAGTCATCCCAGCACGCCGCGAGGTTTACATATAACACGGTGCTTACGTACGCGCACACACTTACATCACGGGATTCGGTGTACGCGACTGGTGTGACTTCGCAGAACTTTTCGAAATCATTTGCCTACGGTTCCAACACTAATATTGGATTAGCTAATATCAATATGATATTGATATATACATATATATATATATTAAAGCAACAGGTGTTATAGAAATATTAAATCAATCTTTGTTTAATATTATTTTACGTATTATTCGCCTTCTGTTATTATACTGTAATTTTTTAAACATTTTTATATTTTCATGGCGTTAGCATTAAACAATATTTATTTGATCTACTTTGTTTATTTTATTCAACGCGAAAGGTATCTAATATGTAAAAAATTGTATAATAATATGGCAGACTTACACAGTAATTCAATCTAACACTTTCGTCCTAATAGTAGATAACGCTGCGAACAAAAAGCTGAGATTAATACGCTACCGGTCGGTAAGCGTTGAACACAAGAAGCCGATTAATAGGCAATCGGTCGGTAAGGCGTTAAGTTTCCCTAGTGCGTGCATGCGAGCATCTTAATTAATAATTGTCTGCCTTGTTAGTTAAGTAGTATGTATTGAGATCGCTCAGGATCTTCCGAATCACGGGAGCGCCCGCGGAGGGTACGGGAAATAGGATCCCCTTTCATGAAGTATGACGTTCGCGCACTTCGAATAATACCAATAAATATCGAATAGCGTGCTAATTTAAGGAAGTTAAGTGTCAATCCTTAAATCAATGATTTCGTATCGCTATGTCGGTAAAGAGAATCAAGATTTTGCTTCAAGCGACGGCACTGATGCTGGTTTTGTGGCAGATGTAGGTAATAAATGTTTTCTATTTTATCAACAATATTTATCTATCTATAATCTAAAAACAGTTCTGAAAAGTTCTAAAAACTGTTCTAAAGATAGTGATAAGAAGTTCTGAAAACAGTTCTAAAAGTTTTTGAAGACAGTTCTAAAAAGCTCTAAAGTTTTGAAGTTCTAAAATATTCGAACTGAATCGATATTTAAAAATTGTCGATAAAATAGAAAACATTAATTACCTTCATCTGCCTCAAAACCAGCATTAGTGGCGTCGCTTGAAGCAAAATCTTGATGCTCATTGCCATGTGCAGCGCCAATCACTTTAGCGGAAAGATGCTTACGAGGCTAGCCACCTTAGCGGGGAGATAACGGTAGTGGTCACAGTTCCAGTGGTCACAGTACTGGAACGATAATATGGGATTAGGGGTTGATACTTAACTTTCTTAAATCAGCACCCTATTCGATATCTGTTGGTATCATGGAAAGTAAGCGAATGTCAGACTTTATGAGTATTATGCAGATATTTGGTAAGATAAGTTTTAGAAAGTACGATAAAAATTGATGACGACCAAAACGTGGATGATTTTTGTTGTCCAAAGTCTGACATTCGCGCACTGCATTGTACCATCCACTGTCGAATGATACAAATAAATGTCGTAAAAGACTTAATCGATATTTAAAAATTGTCGATAAAATAGAAAACATTAATTACCTTCATCTGCCTCAAAACCACCATCAGTGCCGTCTATTGAAACAAAATCTTGATCCTCTTTACAAGGTTCGTACAGTGCCAATCAAGTAAGCGGAATGATGCTTATGGGGCTAGGTACCCTAGTAAAGAGACAACGGTAGAGGTCACACTTACCGACATAGCGAGACGAAGTCATGGGTTTAGGGATTGACACTTATAACTTCCCTAAATCATACTCCGTACCCTCCGCGGGCGCTCCCGTGATTCGGAAGCGATTCATGAGCGATCTTAATACTACTTAACTTACAAGGCAGACAATTATTAATTAAGACGCTCGCATGCACGCACTAGGGAAACTTAACGCCTTACCGACCGATTGCCTATTAATCGGCTTCTTGTGTTCAACGCTTACCGACCGGTAGCGTATTAATCTCAGCTTTTTGTTCGCAGCGCTTATCGGCCGATAACCTTTAAATCGGTTGCCTTCGATTGTCACGATAAAGTCTTATCGTGAATGAATTACTGTAAGTCTCCCATATTATTATAAAATTTTTTACATATTAAATAAATACCTTTCGCGTTAAATAAAATAAATAAAATAGATCAAATAAATATTGTTTAATGCTATCGTCATGAAAATATAAAAATGTTAAAAAAATTACCGTATGATAACAGAAGGCGAATAATACATAAAATAATATTAAACAAAGTTTGATTTAACATTTCTATATAGCTGCTGCTTTAATATACGTACATATATGTCGATATCATATTGATATTAGCTAAACCGATATTAGTGTTGGAACCGCAGGTAAACGATTTCGGAAAGACCTCCGAGAAGTCCCAACACCATCGCGTTCGTCCACTTTCGTGAGTAACCATGCGCGACGTAAGTGTGCGTGCGTACGTGAACACCGCGTTGTATTTATTTAAACATCGCGGCGTTGCTAGGACAACTATCGGGTGTCAGACGCTGGTCGTGCGAAGCGGTCAAATTCGAAAGGAGACTGGTAACGTTCGGCTAGCGCATCGATAAAATAAATTGCTCGCTGGACGCGAAGCAGATCGCGACGACCATCCACAATATTACCTTTACGCCTAGAATTATAAATACGATTACGACTACGAACGCGGCTACAAATATGATCCACGATTACAATTTACGATACCAAATTATAAGATAACGAACACGGCTTACGATTACGGTTGTATTTTATTTTGTGTGCCTCACTGTTTACCGTTGCTATTACCGGTATTCCTGATACCGGTATCAATTCTGATTCCGATTCCTACTCCGATTCCGATTTCAGACTTAGATTTAGATTTTAGACTTAGACTTAGATTTAGATTTAGATTTAGATTTAGATTTAGATTTAGATTTAGATTTAGATTTCAGACTTAGATTTAGATTTAGATTTCAAACTTAGATTTAGATTTGGATTTGGATTTAGATTTAGATCGAAATGGAAATTGAAATTGAAGTCGGAATAGAAATTTAAATTGAAATTGAAATTGAAATTGAAATTGAAATTGAAGTTGGAATAGAAATTGAAATTGAAACCGAAATTAAAATTGTAACTGTAATTGAAATTATAATTGGAACTAGGATTGCAATTGAATTTAAAGTTGAAGGTGAATTCTAAATTCCAATTGAAATTGAAATTACGAATACCGGTAACTACTACGATAAACAATCAGGCACACAAAATACATTTCCAAAAAATAGTACAACAATAATTTCCGTAATGGCACGCTCGAATCGTAAACCGTAATCGTAAGCCATGTTCGTTATTTTATAATTCGTTATCGTAAATCGTAATCGTGGATTGTATTTGTGGCCGAGTTCGAAATCGTAATCGTAATTGTAGGCGTAATCGTAATATTGTGGATGGTCGTCAGTATCTGCTTTGCGCCCAGCGAGCGTGCCATTTTATCGATGCCATAGCCGAAAGTTACAAGTCTCCTTTCGAATTTGGCCGCTTCGCTCGACTAACTCACGGAAGATCGGCGAACACCGATCGGTGTTGTGACTTCGGAGATCTCTCCGAAATCGTTAACCTTCCACTTCAATACTAATAACGGTTCAGCTAATGCCAGCATGATACCGACACCTCAAAATATACCGACAATGAATTCCTGGCAATTGAAATTGAAATTGAAACTGAAATTGAAATAGGAGTTGAATTTGAAATTCAAGATGAAATTAAAATTGTAACCGTGATTCAAATTGAAATTTAAATTGACGTTGATGATCAAATTAAAAATGATTGCTGCCCGTCACAGTTTACAAGTACACTGGGATGGCTAAGTTAATAAAATAATTGCAGAAATGGTCACCGTTTCAAAACGTTCGTAAATACGCTGGACTGTGTGGTCAAGAATCCTACTAGGCGAAAAGTGGTTTAGCTGTGAAGCATCGACCAATCAGATTTCTTTACCTGCTTCATAATTCTTGGCCGGTTGCCCCCGCTTGGCCTACTACAGTGAGGTACTACTGTACTATAGCGAAGTAGAATTGCTTACTATGGTGAGGCATGATTGTAATGTTGATTTATCAAGAAGTGGCAACACTGGCTCTAAGCTGTGCCCAAGATCTCTACGTAGGGAGTGGAAAACACAAAGGTTAAGTCAAATGCTGTGATATGAGTTTCGCATCTGGTTAAATACTACATACTCTGTAGCACTGCGTTGCGCGATTACATTATTACCAATTATTACATACATAGCATATGAGCATAGCACAGCATAGCGCATAGCATAGGCATAAGAGTTGAAGAGAATTAATGGTGCTCGATAATCACATTGCTCGTAACGGTGATATGTACTCTTGATAGTGAACTTTGATATAAGCACTCTCTAAGTTTCTAATTCGCGCTCTCTCTTTCTATATTTCATATTTTCATTAAAAGAAAATCCGACAGATATAAAATGGCACCGCGAACAGAAACAGTAGTAAAAGAAGCTTCAGAACTGCCGCAAGAAGTACCTCATAGAGGAATTAAGGCGGTTTTATTGGGGCCACCTGGTAGTGGAAAGGGGACGCAAGTAAACTTTTTTTCCTTTTAAATATATATTATATATAATTATTCTTCACATACTTAGAAATTGTTTCTACCTAAATTCTTCTGCATACTTTTTAAAGGTATTTGATCATTTTTCAGGCTCCGCTATTCAAGCAACGATATTGTGTATGTCACCTTTCCACAGGTGATATGCTTAGAGCAGAGACACAATCTGGGTCAGCTCTTGGTAGGGAAATCCAAAAGGTAATAGATGAAGGTAAATTGGTTAGTGATGACCTTGTAGTTAACTTGATCGATCATAATTTGGACAAACCAGAATGCAAACAGGGTTTCCTATTGGATGGCTTTCCCAGAAGCATTCCTCAAGCAGAAAAAGTAAGTTTATGAAAAAACTTTGTTATTATAGCATTTTGCAGAAACTGATTTCTGCTGTATGTATAATGAACAGCTTAATCAATCTTATAGCAATATTTAAATGAACTTAGTTAGAATTGTTATTATATAATTATTTAACTTAAGTAGACCACTTGACCTTGACATGACATTGAGAAAGAAAACATTAAAGTAGTATTTAAATAAATTTTTAAATAGCTTGATGATATGCTAAAGAAGAGAAAAACTAAGCTGGATGCTGTAATAGAGTTCGGAATTGCTGATAACTTATTGATAAAGAGAATCACAGGTCGTCTGATACATACTGCAAGCGGTAGATCATATCATGAAGAATTTGCTCCTCCCAAAGTTCCTATGAAAGATGACGTGAGTAATGAAACTTTTTTAAATCCGATTAATTTAATAAGTAACAATGGTTGTTGAGTAGAGTTAAATAAGTAACAGTATTTATTCTTAATAGATCACTGGGGAGCCATTAATTAGAAGATCTGATGACAATGTAGATGCATTGAAGAAACGGTTAGCGGTATATCATACACAAACCCAACCATTAATTGATTATTATGCTTTGCAAGGAATTCATTACTATGTTAATGCATCTCAGTCTAGTAAAAATGTTTTTAAAGATATCGATCGCATCTTTTTACGAAAAATTAAACAAGATGAAGAAAAGAAAAGCTTTTTTAGTCGATTCTTTTGAGATGTCTAATAAAATTGTTCCAGATCATTCTTCTCTTGTAAACGAAAGGGCACCCTTGTAGTTAATGGGGTTATGCTCAATTTTAGTATTACAATAATTTTTGAAAGAGTGTAGCATTTTAGATGTATAATTTTCAACTCAAAAGCGATTTACGTGTTTAGAAATACATAACGGATACAATATGTATTTTTTGATTGAATAGTGTACAGTATAGCTTACAAGGTATGTAAAAAATAGAGGAAAAAATGATTACTACTGCATTAACTTAGTTGCCAATGAAATTGTAGGATTTTAAAGGAGAGTATTGTAAGTTAACAAATTGAATGCACACATATTATTAATATATTGAGCACAGTGATAACTTAACATATAAATTAGTCGTTTGACTATGTCAGATAAACAATGATTTGTATATAATGGACATTGACATTTATTTCATTAATTAATGTTATAAAAGACATTTTTTATTTATTTCCACTTTGTTACTTTGACTTATATATACTTTTCTAAGATGTATCTATTTTTCTTTATAGAATATATGTCACAATTCTTGCATTTTTTAAAGACAGAATTATAATTATCGACATATCTTTATATATACTGTTAAACGATATTAAACAGTTTTATACGCACATGTATAAACTTTTATGATATTTTTTATTAATCGATTATATTGTAGCAAGGCAAGTTAATGTGGAACGTCACTCGTTTTAAAATGTTGCACTATCAATGCACTGAATATATTATTAAGCCTACATATTGTCAGAAACAAGTAATTTTAGAAACAGCTATAAATTAAACATAATTTAGATCAAAATCTCTATTTTCCATAAATAAAAATCAGTAAAATCTATTCTGATACAATATTTCTGCCTATACATGCTGTATCATGATTAAAGTGTAAATATTTTACAGAGAGGATTGAATGTAAATCTGGGTAAAATAAATTTCTAATACATTACAAAAAATATCTTTTTTTACATTTTATATAATATTATATTAGCTAAAATAACCTCACCATAATACGAAAAAGTAATAAATTAAAATGTGTAACAGTAATTCTTGAATTTTTGATTTCACAAATTAATACCTTTAAAAACGGAGTACATATCGACTTATCAAAGACTTAACCAAAAAAATATTATTACACTTACATAAATAAAAGATCATAACAAAATGTATTTATAAGTGTAATATTTGTCCGATTCGAATTAAAGTTTTTTTTTATAAAATGCAAAAGACGTAGAAAGGAGGAAAAACAGTTTAAGATTTAAGATCCGCGGTAAACACGCGGAGCGCGCCGGGTAAGCGCGAAACGCGTGCGCAGCGATCGCCAATTGTTCGCAAGAGTCTCGTCGCGAGCAGTATTCGTGGATAAATAAGTTTTTTCCGCTTGTTAGAACGCACAGGGACAAAGGTAGAACGGTAGTGGGAGAATCGGTTGTGGATTTCTCGGTGGAAAACTGTGTTTTCCGAGTGCTGAGGACCGGCGACCGAGTAATGCACGCATATGTCTAGGCTTGGAGGGACTCAGGTTCTGGCCTCTACAGCACAGGTGAAGAGGACAGCCACCGATCACGCAGCGCTGGTGAACGTCGGTGCTGCGAAACGCAGCAAGCTGTCCGCCGTTCCGGTCACGGGGATCGACGGGATTGAAAACATGACGGACACAGCCGCGGCCGCGACAGATACGCAGAAGAGGGCTAATTTCTCGGCATTGACCGTCGGGAACCCAAACGGCGTCATTTCACCAAGTTTGGCAAGTGCGAAGACGGGCACTGCCAGAAAGCTTGTCATCAAAAACTTCAAAAGTAAGCGACATCACAGGACCACCTAACCTCAAAGTCAGCTGGTGATGATTAGCGACAAGATTCATTCTGTATAGAATTTATCGTTGGCATTGTGCCATCGAGGATTGCAACATTTCTTTCATAATGCGTATTTATTCGTTGAGCGAAGGATAAAATCATTCTGATAGGGATTAACAATACGAGACTAACATAACCTAACCCGAAGATTGAATAGAACTAAAAATGGATAAATGTTCTTAAGGCGCATTATTTGTTCGTTTTTTGTACGGTTTCCAGAACTTTCGTATTTCCTATGATTGTGTAATTGATTTAAGATGTCCGCTTACACGGCTTCGTTTCCCTCTTCCGTATGACTAATGCAAAAATAAATATAAACGAACTATTTTTGTAATGATCTTTAAGTAGATGCATATTACTCAAATATAAATTTAACTTTGATTTTTATTATCTTTTATGTTTGAAACAAGGAATAAAATTATTTCCACTTTCGTTTTTTTATAAATAAATCTTATACATGGAAATATGGAGAAATGCTGGTTCTAATATGGTAAATTTTATTTAGATAAGCCAAAATTACCAGAAAATTATCAAGAACAAACATGGGAGAAGTTGCAAGAAGCTGTAATTGCCATACAAACCAGCAAAAGTATTCGTTATTCATTAGAAGAACTTTACCAGGCTGTTGAAAACATGTGTAACCACAAAATGGCATCTACATTATATACAAAACTGACAGGGCTAACAGAAGCTCATGTTCAGGCTAACATAGAACAATTCTTGGCAGAATCCATGGACAGGCATATATTTTTGAAAAAAATGAATGAGTGTTGGCAGTCACATTGTAGGCAAATGATTATGATTAGGAGTATTTTTCTATACCTGGATAGAACATATGTATTACAAAATCCAAGTATTTTATCCATTTGGTAAGTACTATTCACTTGATTGTAAATATTTATGTTATTAATGTCTTACATATTTTAAATATATTTTTAGGGATATGGGATTACATTTATTTAGAGTATATATCGTTCTGAACAATTTGGTTCAGACACGTACAGTAGAAGGATTACTTATGCTTATAGAGAAAGAACGGCAAGGTGATACAGTAGACAGAACACTTCTTAAGTCACTATTACGAATGTTATCAGATCTACAAATTTACCAAGATGCCTTTGCCACGAAGTATGAATCTTTCATAAATGTGATTGATTAATATTTTTTTCTAGCTTGCTCATTGAATTTTTATTAATAGATTCCTGATAGCTACAGAAAGACTATATGCTGCAGAAGGACAAAGACTAATGAATGAACATGATGTTCCAGAGTACTTAGCACATGTAGACAAACGACTTCAAGAAGAGAATGAACGTTTGTTACATTATCTTGATGCATCTACAAAGTATGTAACAATTATTTCTACTTAGGTTTTTAATACTTCTTACATATGATATTTGCAATTTAATATTTTAGGTGGTCGCTAATCCATACAGTAGAAAAACAATTGTTATCTGAGCATATTACCAGCATATTACAAAAAGGATTAAGTGGTTTGTTGGATGAAAATAGAATTAGTGATTTATCTTTACTTTATAATTTATATAGTCGAGTTAAGAATGGCCTTGTAGAACTATGTTTGAGTTTCAATTCCTATATAAAGGTATGCACCATATTTATATTTGAAAACTGCTTTAATGTACATCAAATTGTCAAAACTAAAATTACACTTTTTCTTAAATTTTCATAGAAAAAGGGTAAAACCATAGTTATAGATCCAGAAAAAGACAAGACTATGGTTCAAGAACTTTTGGATTTTAAAGATAAAATGGATAACATAGTTAATACATGTTTTCATAAAAATGAGAAATTTTCAAATAGTTTAAAAGAAGCTTTTGAAGCTTTTATTAATCAGCGCGCAAATAAACCAGCTGAATTAATAGGTAATGTTATTGCGCATTTACGTGGTTAATATCACCATTACTTTTTACAAAAATGATTTCATACGTAATTTTTAATTACAGCAAAGTTTGTTGATTGCAAATTGCGCGCGGGTAATAAAGAAGCAACTGAGGAAGAATTAGAAAGATTATTAGATAAAATTATGGTACTGTTTAGATTTATACACGGAAAAGATGTATTCGAAGCATTTTATAAGAAAGATTTGGCAAAACGTTTGTTAGTGGGTAAATCAGCTTCTGTTGATGCTGAGAAGTCTATGTTGTCGAAATTAAAACAAGAATGTGGAGGTGGTTTTACTAGTAAATTGGAAGGAATGTTCAAAGATATGGAACTCAGTAAAGATATTAACATTGCTTTTAAGCAGGTAAGGATAAATTACGACATATCTAAAAATATTGTATAGTTTTTAAATATTAAAAACGTTCTTCTTATTTAGTATGCAGGAAATTTACAAAATGAGTTGTCAGCGAATAACTTGGATTTAACTGTGTCAATACTTACAATGGGTTATTGGCCAACATACCCTGTGATGGAAGTAACATTACCACCAGAAATGGTTCAATATCAAGATGTATTTAACAAATTTTACTTGGGAAAGCACAGTGGCAGAAAATTACAATGGCAACCTACTCTAGGTCATTGTGTTCTAAAAGCGTGGTTTAATCAGGTATTTTTAATATTCAATAAGTATTATTTGTAATATCTGAATTGTATGTATTAAAAATACTGAATATTTTTTCATTTCAATGTTGTAATAGGGTAACAAAGAGTTTCAAGTATCATTGTTTCAAGCGTTGGTATTAATTATGTTTAATGATTCTGATAACTTATCCCTGGAAGATATAAAGGCAGCAACAAATATAGAAGATGGTGAACTTAGAAGAACTTTGCAATCTTTAGCTTGCGGAAAAGCTAGAGTATTAAAAAAGAATCCAAGAGGAAGAGATATTGCAGATAATGATAGATTTGTCTTCAATGCAGATTTCACGAACAAATTATTCAGAATTAAAATTAATCAAATCCAAATGAAAGAAACGGTACAAATATCCTCTTACAAATTGTAGTTTTATATTTTATTGGAGCACTTAATATTAACTAATCTATTGTTTATTTTTTAGAACGAAGAACAGAAAGCTACAGAAGAACGAGTTTACCAAGATAGACAATATCAAATAGATGCAGCTATTGTTAGAATTATGAAAATGAGGAAAACGCTTACACACAATTTATTAATTAGTGAACTGTATAATCAATTAAAGTTCCCTGTGAAGGTATGTAATTAACATTATACATAGCTCGAATTAAATATATATATTAAGTAGTATGTAATATCTGTGTAATTATATAACAACGTAAATATATTTTTTTCAGCCGGCTGACTTGAAAAAACGAATTGAATCTCTTATAGATAGGGATTATATGGAGCGAGACAAAGATAATGCAAATGAGTACAATTATGTTGCGTAACTTGAACCAAATGCCAAAGTCATTGCAGACTGGGATGACGCCATGTTTTGTAGTAAAAGAAATCAACCAATTCATTTCGGTGTTTGTCTAATGTGAATGTGACATACTGAAAAGCGAAGAACTCTGTAACTGATTGACTGTCAGCATGATGTTGCAGCAAGTGATCAGTTGATAAAAAAAAATTAGAGTGGACCTCGTTGTCTTGGTTTTTGTAGTGCATAATGGACACTGGACAATTATTGAGATCCCTTTTAAACAGTGCTTTACTGTTGTTATCCTTGTGTTGTTTCTGGATTTTGCTAAAAAGGACCACGTGCAAAAATGTCTTTAATGGTGTAGCATTTAAAAAAAAAAAATATGTACATCAACAATTTTTTATGCAAAACAGTTTTTCACAGCATATTAAAGATTTAAGATGATAATATAGTAAGACTATTCTAAGAATAAGAAACCAATGTATTTGACTGAAAGTGAACAAGAACTCATTATTTATGGCAAACGTAAGATAGTGTATTATGGACATTGAATTCAATTCACTACAGTCATTTCAAACAAGAAAGCACATTATGATATTCTAATATATTATAAATATATAATTCATCGCAAAATTTAAAAAAGATATTTCCAAAAGAAACAAAATATGAACAATATGTGCACACTACACAGGATGAATACTCCAAGATTTAGAGGAATCTCATTGGAAACACAATATGTATTTCTGTAACAAATTTTTGTACATTACCTTATAATACAGAGTTTATAAATAAGATAGTTATTGTACAAATGTCATCCATTTTTGTCAAAACAATAGCAAAGCAATACATATAAATTTAACTTTAAAATAATATGAAGCACTTTTTAAATATTGTCTATGTTGTTTAAGACTGCTTATCTATATTAATATCGACACTACCAGTGTAGTTTTATGTATAAATAAATGATACACCTCGTTTTAAATACACACCATTAGTTTATGATGAAACTGAAATAATGTACGCCAATTTTCCTTCGATATTCTGTAATAAAATTATATATAAAAAATTATTATGGAAGTGTTTCATATTATAGTGTAATAAAAATACTCTGCCATTAGCTATAGGATATTTCATAAAGTTACATAAGATTAAACAAAGATAAATGTCACTTTTATTTAATTAATTTTGAGATATCTGTTGCGTGCGAGTTTATAAAAAAACTATAATTATCATATATATTTCTAAATAAAAATTGATATGTATATGATATAAACCAGTTTAGTCTGATTGTGATTTTATTTTATGTGTATTATAAAAGATTGAAATAAATTTAAAACATCCGTAATTTAATCTTATATTGACTAGGTACATATGTACACTATTAATTTGAATTACAAGGTTTCTTTCTTAGTACAATTATAATTCTAAATAATTCAAATCTATGAAATTATAGTTCACTCTGTATTACAAGGTTTTTACAAACAATTGTTGAAGAAGTAATTTATAATTGACATAAATGCTGTGCAAAATTCTATCCTTCAAATTATCGGCCGATCTTGAAGCAAAATTAATTTGTAAATTTTCAGAATTATATACGATTTCTTATAATCATTTTTAGTGTAATCTGAAAACGGAGACAAGAGACTATTGTAAAAAAAATGTCCAGTGCTTTTTTTGTGAATACAAGATACCTAGTTATACATTATTAAATATTTAATAAAATAAAACTTTAAAAAATACGTAAGCAAACAATTGCGTAATGTAGGAACTGTAATGTACTGGTATTGATAAGATTTAGGAATGAATCATTTATTGGCTTGTTCAGTCGATTTATGTCAGTAATTATGAATAGCTTATTAACAGAATTTTATATAAAAAAAGAAAGAATGTTGTTAATGAATCCTTAGCTAATTTTAATGGAAACCCTGAGGAGAGTTTTAATAGAATCAAAAGCAACCTAAACACAGTACATGGTAACTTCATGCAGGAAGTCATTTTAAAGAATATTGTATAAAATAAGATAATAGTAATATTGCCATGTCATATTTTGGTACTTCATTTCATTTTTCTAAAGCAAAAAACATCTTTTGCTACTTACAAATAGAATTACAAATCGTATAGAAAATGTAACTAAATCTATAAGTTATTAGTCTTCTCATTAATTACCTTATATGTACTGCGTTTCTCTATATTACACTAAAAAAACTTATTTTGTGTAATCATTCATAGATTTATCAAGATTGTAAATAGGGTAAGATTTCCGTACTTGTAATAAAATACGATAAAAATTTCAAACTTATCTTTCGTTTATAACGCATCAAATTAAAATTATTTAATATCATTAATTATTTATAAATTTATTTTTACAAAATAATCTACTGTACCTTTATAAAATTGATCTATTTCACATGTTACATTTTAGTTTATTTTATCTTCTCAGATTTTTTACTTGTTCAGTTCTCATATCAACTTCGTTGAGTAAAGATCTCGCAAAATTGTCGGCGCTAGCTTCCTTATCTAGGAAATCTGATACTAATTTGGATGATGGTTTTCCACCTCCATGTGCTAAACATTCATTTCGATATCGATCACCTGCTGTGCGATTAAAAGGATCTGCTTGAAAATAAGTTTGCCATATCCATGAGGCAATTGCTCGAGAAATTAAATAAGCGTAATATTTTGCACCATACCCAACTAAGTGAGAAAATCTTAAGTGCCATGCCTACAATAATTATTATGTTTGATATGAGTTTTTGTATAATTTAAATATAAAATGCAATACATACTGTATTTTCAACATAGGGAAGCCCGTAGTATTTTGCTTGTATTTCTTTTAAGATGTCAATAGATGATTTTTCCAACTTTCCACTATGGTAAACTTGATCCAGCATACTATAGCATACTTGATTTTGTAATTCAGAAGCACAGAATACGTTCTTAGACGCATGTAACTTCTCTAACAAAGCATTCGGTATTTGTTCTAAAGTTTGAAAATGTCGTGCGAACGTGGAAACCACCTTGAATGAAAGTATAATCATTGGATAGTCATATAGAAACCTACAGTTCAATTATTGTTGTGGTAATAACTTACTCTTGGATCATTTGCAAAATATTCCATCAATATACTTGGAACCTCTGCAAAATCTGTACAACATCTGGTACCAGTTACATGTTGATATTTTGTTCTGCCTAACATAGAATGCAATGCATGACCCATTTCATGAAATAAGTTTTCTACAGAAGCAGGACTTAATAAACATGGATTAGACCATCTAGGTGCAGGTAATGACAACATTAGTACAGCCATAGGAGTCTGGAAAGAAATGTCTGTATACAAACCAAAACCCCATTAAAACAATCGGTAAATATTAAGAGTTTCTGGTACTTGGTAAGTTCCATCAGCTAATTGTCTTCCTCCTCTAATAGTGAAATGACAATCTTGATTTGGTTTACCTTGCCGCTCAAAAAAATCACAGTATATATAACCTAATACTGAGTCGCTTTCATCTATTATAGCAAGTTTTTGTATATTATTGGCCCAAACTTCACCCGACAAGACAGGCGTAGACTCTAATCGAATACCATATAATGACTGAGTCAAAATATTTATTCCATCCATACAAGCACCAAGTGAAAAATATGGAGTAAATTCAGTGTTTGACATATTCAACCAAGTCCTTTTCGCTTCTGCCGTAAAATAAGCAGTATCCCACTGCATTATTTTCTGAATAAAAGTACAGAAATTTAGACAAATAGTTAGAAAAGAATTTTGCAACATTTAAATAAATTTGTGAACACCTGCTTTGTACCAGACTCGGCATCTTTCATTTCTTGCATCTGTTGGAAATCTTGTGCAGCTTTGGGCTTTAGATTATCATTCAAAATATTAAGAAAATCGTATATTACTTCTGGTGTCTCTACTGTACTTCCCTTTACAGCTCTAAAAATTTGTCACTCAAGTATAAATAGATTATAAGGCATACTCTTCATTTATAATTTAATAACCAGTATTTTAGATCTACCTATGAGCATATGATGGAAATCCGCATAATCTAGCCAAATCATGTCTGGAGTTCAAAAGTTCTTTTAGAAGATATTCTTGACTTTTATCTGGATATAAAAATACACGGTATGCAGCTTCCCTGATCAAGTTGTTAGTAGAGTCTACATAAAGTCCTTGTACTATTATCTGATTATTTTTTATTGTAAAACTGTGAAATGAGTTTGATGAAGTACGATACTATACAAATTATGATCTTCCAAATATTTTACTGTATTACTTACTGTTCCCTTACACCAGGTGGAAGAGTACTAGCATCCACTGCACGTGGATTGCTTGCACCTGCCATAAATTTTTGACCTACCTATACCATGAAAATATAAGGTATTTAAATGGATCATTTAAAGATTAAATAAAGATATAATTTTTTAGAAATAGCATATATAAAAACCATTTACATACTTGTAATATGTAGTCATTTAACTGTACAACAGTTTCTCTTTCTGCTTCAGGTAAATGTATGCCACACTGTTCAAAATCAAAGAGAAACAGTTTAGCTACGTGCTTGTCCACAACAGATGTATCTTGGACATCTCCATTATGTACAACTTGTTTTAAGGCATTGTACAGATCTAGATGAGTATTTAACCTGATGAAATATTTAAATATTTACAGTCTCCCAATGAATTGTATTGCTAGAAGAAAGTTTTTGAGTTTCTACAAAGTCAAACTTAATATTTTTTGTTAATACAAATATATTTACTTTTCTACTATTCCACTAACAAATACACAAGCATCTTCTGCAGCTCTAACATATTGTTCTTCTGGATGTGCAATTCTAACGAACTCTGCTAAATCTGCAACCTTGCACAGTGTATCAGACAGGTCATCAAAAATTTCAACCATTTTACGTTTTCTGTTTGGACTTGTAGCTTCTGCTATCAGCGTGTCTGTTTGAGACATAGCTTGATGTTTTAAAATGCTAAATCCTTGGGCCGTCTTCAATTCAGGTATACCAAATAGACCCTACAATGATTAGATATCTTGAATAGTTAACTCAATTAACATTCACTTTAATGTAAAAATAGGAAACTTACAGACTTCTTTTTGGATAACTCAAAACCATATTTATCTTTGGTAATGGAATTAAATGCTGTTGCAAGAGGAGACCATGTATTAACACCTCTACAATTAACATGTTTTATAAACTGTTTCTTCCACATGTTCATCATTTTTTATACAACATTAAATCGATTTTATTAACAAAAAAACAATAGTTATTCTGAAAAAGATAGAGTAGTTTACAGTGTTTGAATAATTGCACATTTCGTCCAACGATTTACTAATAACAACAAGCATAAAATTAAGTTATAAACTATCTGTTTTAATCACTTCAGTGATCGCTGATTCAAATACTATTTTAAATAATTGTACCTACAAAACGATAGAAATAAAATAGTATTTCAGAAACGCAAAGAATTTATATTATATTTTAGTAGTCCGAAATATTATTGTATGTACATATGTACTACATATGCAATTTCGTTCGCCTTGTATTCATACTGACATCGTTATTAGTTACTACATTATATTGTATGTCTACCTCTACATATAAACAATTTGGCTCTTGTCTCTAACTGCGATGGCAGCACTGTCACATGTAATCGTAGTAGTGAGAATAAAAGTAGAAATTACTTTGCTGTGATTGGCTGACGATTCAATGATGAGACAAGATTCATTGCGGATTGGATGCACAGTAAAATGGTGGGGAAACAAGCGCTTCCTTAGAGAGGAAGAAAACCGAGTAGGAGTGAGGTGTCACTGTACACATATCAAGATTCAGAGTTAACTTGTCCGCGACAAAGACAGAACATTTTCGGAGACTGATCTGAAATGTGCTGCAGAATGGTTGAGGAAATATCTCACAAATGGAATTGGATGATGCCACTCTGCATCACATTTCAGAGCAATCTCCGAAAATATTCCGTCTCTGTCGCGGGCAAGTTAATTCCGAGTCCTGCTGTATATTGTCAACCAATGGAGGCGCTTGGAATCTTTCTTTCCCCGTTTTAGCATTGTATTGTACACATTGAAATTATGCGACAGTACGGAGAGAATGCTGCATTATAAAAGTCGAAGCGTGATTCTATTTCTGACGGTGCGATGGCATTACTGTGATTTTAACCGCAGTCTACTGCTTCAGCAATTGTCAACCTTTTATTGAAATGGATTTAGAACAAAATTGGAAGTGTAAAATGAATAAGATCATTGAGACAATTCTGTTTCTGTAATGAAGACAAATTTGAATGTACTTACAAGATCATCTCTTCGTCTTTCTGAAGTTGAAAGTTGTCCGAGAATGAAAACCATGAGTTGTCAGTAAAAGTCGTTCGTTGTAGTGTTGAAGAGAACAGAAAAATTTCGAAGTTATACATTAAATGCCAATGGTGAGGATCTGATCTTAGAGATAAAACATCTGCATATGATTTCGGCGTAATTAGGTAGAGATAATTGTTGTTTTCGTAAAGCTTACGCGTGATAATACATTATGGAATGGAAGGGGTATCGATATCTATACAAGGATATGTCTCGTACCGTCACCCACATATTAAGTATCTGTCAACATTTTATATTGCCTGCGATGAACGACGTAATTTAAGTGCGAAGCAAAAGTTATTAAAATCCCTCCTTTTTATCAAGGATTTTAATGAAAAGTGCAATAAAAACTTCCAGATAATTCAGTAAAATTTCTTCCTCTGTTGTATTTTGTAAATTTATATATACAACAAAGACAGGGAAGAAAGTAATTACTTTTATATCTCTTACAGTCTGATTCTGTGATTAGTGGTAATTTATTCGCTGCTGCTAAACAGTTAGCGGATAGTGAAATTCAGCTCCTAAAAGTTATACAAAATTCCAAAAAAGCAAACAATAAAAATAATACAAGTACAATGTCATCTGGGAAAAGTGCCAAAAAGTCAGGGGAAACATCTAATGTAAGTATAAATTCTAACGTTCATGACTAAAAACAAAATAATTAATGTGTGATATTACAATAATCCCCCAAATTACAAATTACAAAACCCTCAAATACACATGAAATTCGCATAATTACAGAGCTCCTATACTACTATAGTAATAAGTGCTATATGTACTGCCCACAAGAAATACACAGATTTTTATGTATTCTTGTATTATCAAAACAAATGCATAATATAATATATTTATTACATTTAATATCTACATACGAAAGTTTATAATTAATTGTAAAGCAGGTTTGATTTTGTTAAAAACCAATAATGTTTGGTTTGCTTCGAGGTCTTTCTACACCTGCTTTTTATATGCAATGGCAATTATTGTGGAATTAGTTTACACAAACGAATTCACGTTTATTCTTGCTGACCTCTCCTATTTACCATGATAAAAGAAATTGTAAAAATACGTTAAATTGATACCAAAAATGTAAAAACAATAAAAGTTGTAAAAAATGATCAAGTAAAATCAAAACCAAGTTATTCGAGAGAATATCGTACTTATATTAATAATTTCTGTCTTAAATAGGTTTGCCCATCTATAGCATTGATAGCAGCCAAAAAACAGGCAGTGCAAAGGCAAATGTTGCAGGGAAAGAAGTCCAATAATAACAATAATAATATTTTTGTACGTGATATATATCAAAAAGCTATAGATGCTTATACTGTAAAGAGAAAGGAAACTGGACTAGTATTTGATCGGTCTATGGTAGAACACAAGTGTCTTTGGGATCCAAATTATCCAGAATGTCCTGGTAGAATGATAACCATTTTACAAAGATGTGAAGAATTAGGTTTAATAAATAGGTGCAAGCTCATCACACCACGGGAAGCTACAGAAAATGAAATACTTACAAAACATAATAAAAAAAGTCTTGATATTTTAAAGACCACTGATGGATGTAAAGATGTACATAATTTAGAGTTATTATCATCCAAATACGATGCAATTTATGTACATCCTGTATGTAACTATTTCTAGAATGTGAAATAAGTTATCTTGGCATATCAATTTTAATACTAAACTGTTTAACATTTTCTAGTCTACCTACAAATTATCTCTATTAGCTGTGGGGTCAACAATAAACTTAATAGAAAGCATTTGCAAAGGAGAAGTTCAAAATGGAATGGCTATTATTAGGTAACTGAATTTTGTTATTCATGTTTAAATACAAAATTAATTACTTCTCTTTTTAGACCACCTGGACATCATGCAATGAAGTCAGAATATTGTGGATATTGCTTCTTTAACAATGTCGCAATTGCTGCTGAGAAAGCTTTGAATAATAATTGGGCCAACAAAATTTTAATTGTAGATTGGGATGTACACCATGGACAAGCAACTCAACAAATGTTTTATAACGATCCACGGTATGCTATTACTTTTATAAGTAGGGTAAATTGTCCATTTGAGTTCTTTCTTCTTCACACCTAAATTTCTTAACAGAGTTGTTTACTTCTCCATTCATCGTTACGAACATGGTGAATTTTGGCCGAATCTCAGAGAATCTGATTTTCACTTTGTTGGAGATGATTTAGGCCAAGGATATAATTTTAACGTACCACTTAATAAAGTTGGTATGACTAATGCCGATTACCTGGGCATATTTCAACAAGTCTTGTTACCAATGGCTTATGAGGTAAGTAGTATACTTCACAGTGACACACTTTGTTTTAGATGAGTACTAAACTCACTTTACTAAGTTAGAGATTTTCCTCTAAGTTGTATATAAAATATATAAATTTAATCGTTGTAGTTTCAACCAGATCTCGTAATAATCTCAGCTGGTTATGATGCAGCCTTGGGCTGTCCAGAGGTAAATGAATATAAGTTATTAATTTATTTTTCTATCCTAGTTTAATCCAGATTTTGTCATTGTTTCGGCTGGGTTTGATTCGGCGATTGGAGATGAAAAGGTTAACGATTTTTTTTCACTCTTATGTATTTTCTAGTTCAATTTTTACTTATATGTTTTCAATAGATTATATGTACTTGATATTTCAATTTATTTATTATTATATTAAGGGTGAGATGTTGGTGACTCCTGCATTTTATGCTCATTTAACATCATCTCTAATGAGTCTAGCTTCTGGAAAAGTTGCTGTTGTATTAGAGGTATAAAAGATATTTCAAATATTGTATGTTTATAGTGATTTAAATATTCTGTTGTACATATTATTTTTTATAGGGTGGTTACTATTTAAAGTCACTAGCTGAAAGTGCAGCACTAACTTTGCGTGCTTTATTAGGTGATCCATGTCCTACAATAGAAAATCTTGAATTGCCTTCATTAAGGTAAAACTTTAATATTTATTTATACAATAAGAATCAATAAATTTATTTTTATGTATTTCGTATTATTTCAGCATACGTGATTCAATTTTAAATACAATTTATGCACACAAACCATATTGGAAATGTTATCAATATCAAGATACATACAGTATTAATAATACAACAAATAATAAGGAACAAAATATCAATCAGTATTTACCTGTAGTTACATTCAAGTAAAAAATTTAAACATTGTTAATAATAATTAATTTTATTATTATATTCAATTACGTACAATGTTTCCATTGTAGAGGAACTGAAGAGAGACCAGACATGTATAAAACTTCTGACTGTTATCCAGTTCATAGTAAAGAAGTTCTCGAGCTGCTTGATTCAAAATTAAATACTCTTATACATTGTAAGCATCTATATGTTGATAATTATGATCTATAGCCCATATATTAATCTCTTAAAGCTACGTTCTGTTTTTTGAAAGAAGATAAGTGAAGTCATAATTACCGTTAATTTCCACTCCTATGTTGCAAGTCTGAAACAATAGGAGTGCTGGACACCTATTATGACTTCAGTTGCCACCTTTCGAAAATAAGTAATAATTGTTCTTCTCTAGTTACTAATTTATATAAAGCTCCGGACAAAGTGAACATTGTGTATGATGAAAGAATGCTAAAGCATTATGATATAAGCGATGAAACCCATCCAGAAAAACCAAGTCGTATTAGTGGTATCTATAAACGATTACAAGAGTACAATATTCTTGACCGATGCTACGTGCAACAGGTACGTTAATACATTTAAAATAGCATATTCACTACTAAAGTTTTATTTGAAGTATTAATAATAATTTTTTAAAAGGGACGAAATGCAACGATAGAAGAATTATTATTGGTTCATTCAAAAGATCATATAGAGAGAATAAAGGGAACTGCAAACATGAAAGCCAAAGATTTAAAGAAAGTAGTATCATCATTCAATTCAGTTTATTTGCATCCTGAAACTTGGACAAGTGCCAGCGTATCTACTGGATCGTTATTACAAGTCGTTAGTAATGTGTTAAATGGGGAGAGTCAGTCTGGTGTTGCTATTGTAAGGCCACCGGGACATCACGCAGAAGATGACATGCCATGTGGTTTCTGCATTTTTAATAATATTGCTGTAGCAGCTAAATATGCCATAGAATGTCATCATTTAAAAAGGTACAATTAATTAAGATATAATTATATTGATATGCTTTTAATTTGTCTTTGCCACAAAGTAATTTTTACGTTATAATTTTTAGAGTACTAATAGTGGACTGGGATGTGCATCATGGCAATGGAACTCAATCTATTTTTGAGGAAGATCCAAGAGTTCTCTACATATCTGTTCATCGATATGATAATGGTAGTTTTTTTCCAAATTCGAAAAATGCTAACTACACCAGTGTTGGCTGTGGAGATGGAGAGGGATTTAATGTCAATATACCATGGAATAAAGTTAGTATCTGCAAATTTATATAAGATAATCTAATTTATTATTAGATATATTAATTTGTATGAATAATATATAGAAAGGAATGGGTGACGCTGAATACATAGCAGCATTTCAACAAGTGGTAATGCCAATCGCGTATCAGTTTAATCCAGAACTAGTTTTAGTATCTGCAGGTTTTGATGCTTGTATTGGTGACCCTCTTGGAGGTACACAAAATGATTTATAAATATTGACTTAAATTCTGTTTGCTACTACTACTATATACAAAATATTTATTCATATACTTTTTGTATCCAGGGTGCCTAGTAAGTCCAGAAATGTATGGTCATTTAACACACTGGCTATCATCATTAGCTAATGGCCGCATAATTCTTAGTCTTGAAGGAGGTTACAATATCAATTCAATTTCACATGCAATGGCACTTTGTACTAAAACGTTACTCGGGGATCCTCTACCGATGCTAGAAAGTGATCTGATCCCGTGTTCTAGTGCTGTTAATTCTATAAACAATGTTTTAAAAACGCAGAAACAATATTGGTCGAATTTGATATTTAATGTTTCTCTGCCAAGAAAAAACGTGCTACCTAAAGCTAAACTGAAACACATAAAATCAAATGAACAAATGAAAACTATGGATGAGCCTTGTAAACAGTCTGAATCTAAGATAGCATTGGAGAAAATAGAAAGTGAAAAGTTGGCACTGAGACTTTCAATTGATAAAAATTCTGTGACAGATGAGGAGATACTAAAATTACAAAACGAAGTTGAGAACATCAAAATAAAAAATTCATCTCACGACGATATGCTAAAAGCTACTGAAAAAGCACACAATAAATCGATTAATATGCAGACTATTAATACTTGTGAAGATAAAGGTAAATAGCAAATTAGAAACATTGTTATAGAAGAAGTAATAACACCTATATTTTACAGTTCTTGAATGTGAAAGGCAGTGCGTAAATCATTCTAAGAAAGGAACATTTTCTGACAAAAATTGTGACAACTCTAATCCAGGTAGCAGTAGCGAACATAATGAAGGCGCTGTTGGTCAAGCTGGTGGTGTCACAAATTTATGCGACTATTTATCTCAGAATTTGGAAGTAAGTAACGTAATTTTTTGTCTAAAGTGATAATAATATGCATTAATTACGTTATTACATTGAAAAATTTAAATATATGTATGCTTTTCTAATTTTTGTAGGCATTAATGGCTGGTGATATGTTTGCTGTAGTTCCTTTAAAGGACTGCCCCCACTTGGATAGTGTCAAAGATGTACCAGCTTCAGGAATCGATATACATTTACCTTGTGCAGAATGTGGTAGCATTGCTGAAAATTGGATTTGCTTGCTATGTTACACTATACATTGTGCACGTACTGTTAATCAGCATGGTCTTTTACATAGTGATGGATTAGACCATCCATTGGCATTAAGTTTTAGTGATTTGTCAGTATGGTGTTACAGGTGTGAAGCATATATAGATAATCCAGTAAGTTATAATTTTAATACATATGCAAGTATTTATTAGGTAAAAAAATTTAATATCTTATGGATTATTATAATTTTTCAATTATTTTGTAGCGATTATTTGCTGCTCGTAATGCTGTACATCAAAGTAAATTTAATGAGGAACTACCGTGGACATATAATGAGAACTGAAGTGCAAACATGCATTTGACAAAGTTGTCACTAGTACTATACATAAATTTTCTAATATTTATAAATATTACAAAATAGAAATATTTACAGTTTCTCTATTTGTTATTTACTTATTTTATGTTTCATTCTTGTTAAGTTTCAATTATAATTTGTGTTCAGGAATTCATTAAGCAAAGAATTGGTTTATAAAATCATTAGTATAAGAATAATTCTGCTAATATCTTTTGCACCACTATGAGTAAATAACAAATAGTAAATGTTTAAACTTTAATTTTCAGATAATCAAACTATTTATAATTTAATTTTAAGCTTACCTAAAACTTCTATTTGCAAACAGCATATTTTACTAAACTAAAATAGAAAATTGCAATAACTTTATATTCTATTTTTCTATGTAGGATAATGATTAGGTCAATGATAATCAATCAAATCGTAGATTAAAAGACAGAAAATAATTTTAATTTTATGCAATTGTGTAAGCTGTCCTTGATAATTGTAACTATTCATACTATTAAACAATATTTGTACATAGAGTAGCTTTATTTGTTAAACTTTTTTTTTTATTTATCTATAGATTTGAATTTAGTGATCTCAAAAGATTGATAATTTACAAAAATATTTGTAAAAGATAGAAATATTTTAACACTTTTTTTTATTTTGTATTCTGTTGTTATAAGAAATATATCAATCTTAACGAATAACTTGATAGTAAATGTGTGAAAATTTATTTTATTTTGTATATGTAATGAATTGTTATAATGAATAAGCAAATTAAAAATGTATACTTTTTTGTTTATTATGCTTTACATATTCTATTCTTACTAAAATTAATTGAAATTGTTGAAATGCATTAAATACGTCATACATAATTTCGCTAAAAGTGTGCTTAGAAACTGTGTTTATATTTGTTAAATGTATAATAACATTAGACATTTTTGAGAGTGGTAATTTCTCGACTGTAACATGTGGTTGAAATTTCTTTACTATATGGTAATTAAACAGGTTTGTCTTATTTTGAATAGAAATAAATTCTTCCATATCAGTGCCAGGAAGAGCATAATATAATCTATATGGTATCCTTTTTACAACATATTTCTGTTCACAATCACGGATCTTTAAGGCAATAATATTATACACATCATTTATAGATTTTGAACCTTGCTCGTAAAGATGAAAATCTTTGACTAATTTATACTTATGATTCCCACTACTAATATAAGTTTTCTTAGTATTTCTCAAATGTAAAAGTGCAGTTGGTAAAGAATAAGTATTTGATGTAAATAGATGTATATGAGTCAGCTCTGGTTTAGCTTTCAATTCATTGGCTAAATGAGATGTCAAAGGTAAAACTCCACCTTGGTGAGCAAACCCATAGAAGTATGCTAATGCAATATTACATATGAACCAACACAATTGCAATTTAGTGAGTTTCTTTTTTGTTGTAAAGTTACTATCGTGTGCATTGTTCTCAGTAACTTTTGCAACAGTATCAACACCTGAAATTTGATTTAAATCTGGTGCGTACAAGAAAACCAGAGGTAGAACCGTTGGTATTATAAATCGAGGTTCTTGATGTGGGAAAATAGACAGCATTACAATGGGGATAATAAAAGATGCAGTCATCAAACCAACAACACTTTGTATACGCGGCAAATCCAACCAGCGAGCTTTCAAGCCACTGTAAGTAATTACAGTTAATAATTTTATATATCAACAATTTAAAGTAATAAAGATTATATTGATAAATCATTCATTCACCTGTGTAACATTTTGCCAAATGTAAAGAGGCCAATAACTCCAAGAACATTGAATAAAAGAGGAACATTTACTATGAAATGTACATAATATGGATGTAATCCATGACTTTGTAAGTTTTTGCTGTTTGCATTGTACTTGAAGAAATTGAGTGGTGTTACTACAAAATTATTCATACTAATACTAAGACTACCGATTTCTGCCATAGTTAAATAACCAAAATAAAAGCTGTCGACTAGAATAAAAAAGATAGCTACAGGTATTCCACATGCTACAAGAGTGAATATTCGAATGTGAAAATCTCCAAAGCCTACGCTCCTTGAGCCTAGACCTCTTTGCAACCAAAAAAATATAGGGGAAAATGCAAATGCAATGAATGTTGGTCTATTAAATATACCAACTACTGTAATTGTTGCAATTTTGAAACAATGGTTTAAAGAATGTGGTGGTAGTGTAGCTTTGAGCTTATAATATTTTACTCTGTCCACTCCAGTTTGTGCTTTATTATATTTGTCTGAGAGATAGTCGCTTTGAATAACTACCTGGAATAATAAATATTTTTTGTATTACATTTCTTATGACTATGAAAATGGCAAGTAACTGTGTTCTGATCCTCACTTAATAAGATACAATAATTAGATGCATTCTAACAATTAGAAATTAGAGAGTGCCTAATGGATTTCCCTATATCTGTGAAAGTATTGTATACGTAATTATATTTACTTGATTACTTATTTAAAACAAAATTGTACCTTTTCTGAATATACCATACAGTATGATGCATAGTACAGTAACAAAGCTGTCAATACCAACTCGACAGTATTTGATAATGTACGTGTCGCATAAATAAGCATAACATAGGAACTGGCATAAGCGATCAGTCTTATTTTATAATTTTGTCCATACATGTAGCATATTTTATATAGACAATAGTCTGATACAAAGGATAAGCCACACATCAATAGACGTGGAAGTAATACAAGAAAGTATGGTATCTTTAATGACATGCCAAAGTAGAAACGTGTATACTGTGATACTCTTGTTAAGATCGAATATGGTATACCAACAGTAATTTGTGGTATTAAAGCAGTTCTTATGGGAAATGTGGAATTAAATTCCCATGGTTTATGAACATCAATATCAAAATAATCCCCTGAAAGATTTAAATAGTTCTATGTTACACGACTGCTTCATTATAATAATAATGAAATTTTATGACATTGGTGTATCATAGTAGAGTAATTTCAATTCTTGTTCACAAATCGTATTCTAAGGTATGATACAGATGGTTATCATTTTTATTGATAATTAATAATATAACTCACCAGATACAACTTCGATGGATTGAAAATATTCGTCAGGATGGATGTATCCCGATTGAGGAATTAATGTCAAAATAATTCTTAAAGCCGCTAGAAACCAATACGGACCGATCTTCCTTCTTATTGGAACAGCAGGTTTATACTCGTCTATTGACCTGCGATATTCATTTTTCGAGTTCATTTTCACGCGCGAGTAATCTGAATAAAAAATGGGCTTTCTATCCCCTCGACTTTTTGTTAGATCTGTTTAAGTTAGGTTATGAAAACTGACAAAGGAATGTTTGTAAATTGATGTCTTTTTAGTTTTAACCAAACAATACATTTAATCATATTGTGGTTGTTTCATTATAAATTTAATTTTACACAAGATATAATACAGACTAGTTGTAAATACTGTAACGATACATTGGATCGCGATGAGCCGATCGGAGACGATGAGCACTGTTATTTTCTGACGGTCACGTGACAGTCATAGACGAAGTATCAGAGTAGACTGAACAGCATATGTGGTTCCGTGTCTGCGACACATGTTGTGAAATACCGACATCACTAAAAACGAAAGGTTCTCTCGTGCTCTCTATCTAAATTTCGTATCTATTTTACAACATTGTCGGCTCTAAAATTGTACCTTTAACTGCACATGATAGAGATAGAGCAGTCTCCGAAAATGCTTTGTCTCTGTCATGTGCATTTAATTTCGAGCCTTGACCTAAGTCATAAATATACGATTGATTAACATTAGTTTCGTGGAAGGGTTAATTTATGACACTCTCAAGTACTGACGCCACTGTTTCTTTCTCCTATCATAGAAAACGTTAAACGACTGCATTTTCTTATATGTATACATAAAAAGAATTTATTTATTTATAAAAGAATTTAATTCAACAATACAAACATTTTCAAATTTTGTGAAGCTAGCAGATAAAAAAGCTTTTTAGATTAAAACGAAAACCTTCCATTTATTAAGGACGTTAATTGAAATTTTTGTAATGTTTACAAATCTTACTTGCTTATATGTATAGAAATAAATCATGCACAATCAACTTTTTAAATTTTCTGGGCGTACAAAGATTCCTTATAATAATGTAATAATTGTGATATCCTCTGTTTTTAATGACATAATTAATCAAGTTAATTGCAGATGAACTTCCGTAGCGATTTTTATTCCGGCAGTTCATTATAATTTATAGATACCATTTTCATCGTTTGAATGTACACGTTGTATGAATTTGTAGCTTCCATCACATAGAATGTGCCGTAATACGAACGAGCTATACAAAATACTCCATCCTCACTAACAAGCTTTTTCATTTCTAAAATATCGGTAACGATGGGCGCGACATGGGAATGGTAATGGGACTTTTGAAGCACCATTTCTGGGTGATAAAATACATAATACATTGGATATCCAGTCTACTCCTATACTTCGTCTGTGGTGTCAGTATCCTTAAGATCCTAACTTTGAGATGTCACACTTTCTGAAATATTGACATTATTGACATAATCGACATATGGTACAATATCGATTGTCAGTGTGTCTCTACTGTACCGTCTGTCGATACACTGTCATCGAATGGTAAACTGTTAAGTACACTTTTTTGCAGAAAACAATATTGAGGATAATTTACTTTGCAAACACACGCCAAAATAAAATGTATGATCAGCCTTGTTGTTCTTACATCTCAGCAACCGCACGTTTCTTGTTCGATGTATAGTTCGATGACTGAACACATCTCTGTTTAAATATTATGGATACAGCTATCAATTTCGGCAATCCTTCCGCTTTGAACTGCATTATCAGCCCCGGAAGGAAGATCTTCCACAAGGAAAGAATCCCGACCATCGATCTAACCGATGTCTCTGATCAGAAGTATACGGTGTCAACGTGCAACGCACGTGCGCCTTTTCGTTTGAGATTCCTACGCAATTTACCGGTCGACCTTGAATGGGTCCAGCCATAATATTCGCAGCTTGGTATCAAAGGGTCGAGGACGGGTCGCGCAACATCAGGAAGATGGCGGTCTGTAGGATCGTTTGTCGACTGTAGAGCTGTTAACGCTGACGTCTGTCATCGGTGGTTACGTACGTGCGATCCAGCAGGAACCGCGGCCAGAAAATCAATCCGGAACGTCATGCCGTCGTGTGTATCAACATTGGAAAATCAATGGTAACCCGTGACGTAGGAGTCCCGCCTCAGGACGGACCAATCAGCTGCCGGTCTGGTCCCCACCGGGGCAAGCTTTTACACCTAACCACACGGCGGCCGGCGTGCTCATTCCGTAGCAGACAGCTGCCCATATCGGACGCGCGTGTATTCGAACGTCGTTGTTGAAAAAGCAGCTCGCCGAGCTACCGTGAAACCGACACGGACGTGTATGCAGTTTTCCAGTCGACACTAGAGACCAACAACCCGTACCGAGCAACCGCACAACACGCGGATCATCAATTAATCAGCGGAAACACTGACCACGGGACGCGTGAAACGAAAGAAAAAGCCGAGAACACAGAAAAACACGATCGATACGAATATACGTTTTAACGAGAGGATAATCGGCGACCGTTAAAGGCATCGCGAAATATTATTTTCGCGGAAGAGACGGAGAAAGAGAGAAATTTGCGCGCGCTGGTTCCGCTGGATCCGTTGTGTAGGACCTGCGGCGACAAAAGGACCCAGAGGCCAGTGAAGTCGAACGCGGTGTGCGAAACCCGCTCGGGGAAAACTGTATTCTCCTGGTTTGAACTTTCCAGAGAAACGGAGGGAGAAAGACGGCGACTAGAGGCGCGGAGCGTGAGAAAGGGAACGGGGCCTGCGAGAGGGACAAAGAGGAATAGAGTGCGCGCTGACGAGTGCCGGCTGATCGAGATGGCGTTTATGATGCCCGTAGTGAAAAACGAGTGGGACATTTACAAGACTAACCGCAACCGACGATCCTCGGAGTGCTCTAATCCCCAGGCTTGTCGCAGCAGGAAGGTGAGTACCAGAGAAAAAAAAAAGATGTTTACCGTCCTTCTATATGCTGCATGGCACTCTCTTGTTTCATTAGGACTCAAACATTCCCGTTTTCGAGTAACTGTTCCCGTTATTTCGAGATCCGCGGTCTCTAAAGCGATACATCTGCACGATGTAGTTCTCTTAACGAGGCATTCCAGCGATCTATGATTACCTCTCCGCGCACCTAGAGGATGCAGATCACGCAGTTAGCCCGTAGCTCAATACAGGTCGACTCTTTCCGAACGAGACATGTGGGGTTCACTGTGGACAGGAGTTTCATAACGTGGCAATGTTTATTATTGTATGACAATGTCATATGATCATAATAAACTTGATTCCAAGTTGAATATAGACTGACACCGATCGCTTAGTGTTCATTTCTCGTTTAGAATTCACATTGTGTCATGGGTACTTCTCTATTCGACATATGTGTAGAGATAGAAATAGTAATTCTTTTACGAGTAATATCGGGGAAATAATGAATCGACAGTTCTCTACGGTTGTTCGTTCTTCGATCAAATTTTTCAGTTGTAAATGAAAAATGATGATCGTGACGTTTGTGTACCTACTTCGCACAGAACGTGCTGAAGAGAACGTGCTACGACGACTACTGTCACTCGTCGTCATAAATACCGTCAATTCAAATCGAGCATTAATCAGTATACGCTTCGAGAAACATTGAGCTCCTGTTTCGTGAAAGAACCGTAAACGCTCAATTTGGCGCAATCTGTGTTATAATGTATAAATCATTTGCATGAATTCAGAAATTCTCCGGCAGGCAAGCAGAGAGTAGTATTAGTCAGAATTATTGGTTGCGCAGAGAAATACTAGTCAGAATTATTGGTTGTGCAGGGTGTAAGATCAGGTGTTAGAGTTGACAACATATGTTTCATGCCGTTATGTAAACGATTAGTAGACTACGGACTTTATGCACTTCTAACAAAAATATGTAAATTAAATATGAGAAACAGTAACAGTATATTTAACAGAACTTAAAAATACCGATGCATTAGTTTCATCTCATTAAAATAACCAAAGAACGAAATCGATGCCTATGTAGCTCCATCGTTCTTCTTAGTAATGTAAATAACAAAAATATGATACATTAAATTAAATTATAATTATATTATATAATAATAATATATATAATTATATATATTATATAATTAATGATACATTAATACAATACAATAATTTAATTATACATTAAATTAAATTATAATTATATAATATTATTATATAATATATATAATTACATTATTATATTTAATTATATAATATAATTATAATTTAATTTAATGTATCATCATATTTTAAATTATAATTATATGATAGATTAAAAATTAAAAATAAAATATTATCACATTTTTCCAGTCTTATTAGATTTCTATAGAATCTATTGGAATGCCCGTACATCATCATGAGAGATGCGACAGGATCGACTGGATATCTTTCTAATTTCAAGAACGGGTTAATTCGAGAAATCATAGAGGACGAGTGAACGGAACCAGTTTCTTTGCCGAAACGTTAACGCGTGCCTCGTCCGAGGATCGTCAACCAGATCGTTCCTGATTGGTATTCAGGATCGCGCGCGAACGTCCAACGGACTTTAACCGGGAATTTCTTGAACGAGCCATATAGGATCGGGAATGTCGATTGAAAATAATTTCGTGCTTAGTCAGTCGGTTAATTAAGCGCGACGAAAGCTGCCCCGGTAACGGATGACAAAACAGCCGCGGCTTTATTTCGCCCGGCGTGTTAGGTGAGGTAATGCTTGTTGACAGTCTTACATCGCGCTGACCAAGGCAACAGAAACGGGTGGCGATCTTTGCGCGTTGGCTGACTGGAACATAAACGCAAACTTCGATTAGGTCACAGAGGCAAACAATGATGCGAATTTCCATTGTTTCCCGCGAATCGAGAGTCTTAGGAAACTTGGCGAAAATATGACGGGACTTAAGAGTGACATTCACTTAACGACGTAGAAAGTCAAACAGTACTCCAATGTCCATGTATAATTATCAATATTTGTGTTGTCGTAGAACAAAAATTTCATCGAGTACTCAAGGCTGTGGGAAATTTTCAATTCGTCATCGACTTCGTTATCGACTACGTTATCGACTTGACTTCATTATCGATACTTATAACGTTTGATACGATTATCATTGTATAATTGTTTTAACTGTCGGTCAGAGTCAAGGTTGCGTTTGACGTAAGAGCAAACTTTAGTTTCACGTTCGGAGCAAATTGCAGCCAAAATGTGCGGCGAATGCGGTCTAGGAGTCAAGTGTAAATTACGTCCTTGGTTCAACAGTTCCCGGGAGGTAAAACCAAGTTACTTTTCAGAATTGCATCGCGCGCTTGATAGCTTGTAATACGGCTACGACGTTATAGTATTCAATAATTTGAAGAATTTATGTAACAATCGTGTGGCAGTTATGTTAACGACGATTCCAAGGATGATATACGAAAGACACGCACATTGACATAAACGACCGACTAATCCGAGTTCCAAATATCGCAAAATCAAAATTACGAGAAACCAACAGAATCGTCGAATGTAACAAATGGTTGCATTCGGGTAAAAATATGGGCTCTTGTTTCACCTAGTTGAATATCAACGGCCAAACGCCTCTTCGTCGGTGTGACGTACGATTGCGCAACTTCGATTCTCAATTTCATAATGCGCTGCATGACTTCTCGATAGGGGACACCCTTATCGGATATACCTTATTCATGTCATAATCCGATATGTCATTGATAACGAATCTCGCAGTTTTCATGGTCTAGAACGATCTAGTAGATTTTCTGAGTTTCCGTTATCGATACGAATTGCTCACTTCAACGATCGTACAAACGATTCCACGAGACGCAGATAGAAAGGATTGCACGCGATTTCGCGTTGCATTCTTTCGCTTTCCGGAGGCGTCGTTCACTTCGTCGAGCGTATCTTCGATCGCGAATAAACCGATGCAAAAAGTAGGGACTGATCCTAAATTTTATTATTTTAAATCGTATTCTATTCATATTTATCCGTTTATTCCAAAGCATTCTAGGATCTATTGGCTTGGCAACTAAGTAATTGCCGATTTCAGTTATAGATGTCTCTCGCTCCCATTTTTATGATATCCGTAAATGTTATATTATAAAATTATTATTATTATTATTATTATTATGTTATTTTTTATTATCCGTGAATGTTAGCAACTGGACAAATTGGATGCAACGGTCAAGGAAAAGCGACCAGAATTGGTCAATCGTAAAGGTGTCATTTTCGACCAGGACAATGTTAGGCCGCACACGTCTTTGTCCACTCGGCAAAAATTCATGGATATTGGTTGGGAATTCATGTTACAAGTGATTCACATATATTGGCTTGGCAACTAAGTAATTGCCGATTTCAGTTATAGATGTCTCTCGCTCCCATTTTTATGATATCCGTAAATGTTATATTATAAAATTATTATTATTATTATTATGTTATTTTTTATTATCCGTTAATGTTAGCAACTGGACAAATTGAATGCAGCGGTCAAGGAAAAGCGACTAGAATTGGTCAATCGTAAAGGTGCCATTTTTCACCAGGACAATGCTAGACCGCACACGTCTTTGTCCACTCGGCAAAAATTGATGGATATTGGTTGGGAATTGATGTTACACCCACCATATAGCCCTGATTTCGCGCCATCGGATTACAACTTATTTCGATCCCTGGACAACTCCCTTCGTGGTAAAACTTTTAATGATGATGTAAAATCTCATTTAACTCAGTTTTTGGCCGAAAAGGATCAGACTTCCTACGAGCGTGGAATTTTCAAGTTGTCAGAGAGATGGCAAAAGGTCATCGAACAAAATGGAAAATACATTACAGATTAAACTTCGTTCCAAGTAAAAAAAAATTTTTTATTTCATTGAACAAATCGGCAATTACTTAGTTGCCAACCCAATAGTTCCAGAATTCGTACACCGGAAGTCCGAGTTTTCATCGATCAAGTTATTGGATTTTTTTCGTTTCATAAATTTCTTGGCATCGTATTGCATTGAAAAAAAAAACGAGAGCGAGAGATAGAAAGAGTGGGTCGCTGTAAGTTGTGCAGAACTGCAAATCATGTTAATCGATAACTACCGGCTCGAACAAGATAGTTATCGGTCGGTGTATTGCACGGCGTGAAAATTACCGGTCTGGCACTGTGTTCTGCTGTTACACTTTCAATTATGAATACAGATGTCTGTCCTATATCGTGCAATGCGCTTTCCAAACAATCGGAAATTCTCTCTAATAACATTTGAAACTTGTCTTCTATTAGAATCACACGAATCATGATTGTGTGAAAACTGCGTCTGTAATTCCGTTTAAAAATCACTGTAACACTGACTTCAAAATATTGCTCGTACGATAGTAGTACTGTTTTGTAAAATATTCATTAGAAATCAAGAGAAATGAAAAAATCTCTTCAGAGATGAAACAAGCACTGTGTTTGACGCAGATCCGACGTCACGTAAGATGCCCGTCGGTAGATTTACCGCTGCATTACTGATGTTTATAGCGATCTTTATATCTATATATATTCACTTATTATAGCAAATAAAAAGATATGTAAATTTACGAAAAAAACACGAAACTATAGAATTGCCAATTAACATCTCACGGCATTCGAAGACGTGTAGGGAATACGAATGGGGAAATTCTATAAATGCGTACGGAACAAATATATGTATAAACTCTGGAATAGCGCGGAGTGTGTCAATGCAATTCGAAATGAGCACACAATGGAAAATCGTTGCCGGTAATCCTTGCGTCAGGATATTATTTTCATTCGATACAAGGCCACGTGTCGCGATCCATATGTGTTTATGTGCTAGTACGTATTATGCAATCGCGTGTAATCCAGGGGGTGGGAAACTGCGGCGAGAAATTCAACGTGTCCGCGGTCATGGCGCACGTGCACACGCGCGGCTTTGATTATTTGATGCGATGAACTCGTTCGTGCCCGAGAAATGTCGCAGGAAGATCGTCATCCGCTAGCCGCGCGGCTCGTTTCGGAGCACGTCGATTGGAAAGTCAACGAAGCCGCGCGCGCCTTCGTTAAATCTTCGCGAGGCTTCGGTACAAATCGTAGAATCGAGGTGAAAGTAGACCGGTTTTTACATTTCTCGGCAGAAGCGAAGCCGCCGATTAAATAAGATGACAGGAACGCTCAATGACCGTGCATAACGACTTTCGATTCATTGATCATTCGAGCACCGTGAAATTACCTACGGGCTATACTCGTAACAATTAAACGCATGCCAAATGTTATTTTATTGATCCAGTCGATGGTAATCTTTACTGTACATTTCATACGCTACGCTGACATGTTTCCAGTGCTCACTAAATTGAGAAAGTACAATAGCAGAAATGCCTACTGATTATATTATTTCTATGATTTTGCATTGTATTCGTGTTAGATGTGATTGTGTCACTCAGATTATACTACTTGCACTTACATCATAATATGTATCATAAATTATGTATATATAAAGATCACGGCAGATCAAATTTTTTTGTAGATACCAGAAATTAGATGGACTGAACATTTAAAAGGGTTAAGTTCTTTACTATTTTGGATCTTAAAAATGATTAACTATTCCTTAGAGATTCTACGATAAGTGACAACAGCGTTTATCTTAAAATTATAGCATACAAGTAGTAAGAAAAAACACACTTATTTTAGTTTCACAACATTTTGTTGGGGTTCAAGACGGATTTGATGGAGAATGTGATGGAAAGGGGAATTAGTGTCAAGAAATTACGTGATCGTGGAATAAGATTTGTTAATTTTTTATACTAAGGAGGATTTTACTAGAGAGACTGTGTAAACTTTGTGTAAATTTCTAAATGACGAGAAAATATGTACGTTAAAAAGAATAAAAAGTATTCGTGCCTCATTCGAAACACGATAAACGTTGTCGGCGCAGTAAAGTTTCATTGCCTCGTTTTGTTTCACGTAGAAACTCTAATGAAAATTCAGATTTGCATAAAGACCCATAATCTACGTATTGCACATATATTCCTATCATCTTTTTAACTTACGTAACTAATTTCCATAAATCTTATCGATGCATATGCTTGATCATTCTTGTGTTATTCCCATAATTGTGTTAACACCCGGAAGAGAGTGATTCCTGAGGTCATTTGAAGTAACTTTTTCCTCAGCGAAAATGCAACCCGCGGCTTTGTTTACGAGTTATTCAGGAAAAACAGTGACCAATGAGAGGCGAGCTCGCCTGGCGCGAGGCGGCTCAGTCAATGAGCGCACGAACCCCAGTTCCGCTCACTGGCTCGGCTGTCTCGCGCCAAGCGAGTTCGTCTCTCATTGGTCACTGTTTTTCGTTAATAACTCATTTCATAAACAAAGTCGCGGACTGCATTTTCGCTGAGAAAATGACCTCAGGAATCACTTCTTTCCGGGTGTTGATATAATTATGGGACACCCTGTAGAAAAGAATGATCAAGCATACGCACCGATAAGATTTAAGGAAATTAGTTATGTTAGTTAAAAAGATGATAGGGATACCCAGTATTATTCCTTTTTTTTCATATCGTGGGCATTATTAGATCGGGTTTCGTATTGCAAAGTTAAGGTTGAAACGTGTAAGATGCGAGTTGTCGAATTTCGTGTAATGTTAGGAGCTGCTCCAGAGTATGGAGTCTATTTTCCTCTATGGTATACATATATCCTCTATGAATGTACACATTGGGGACGACATAGATAGATTGTGCTGACAAGGAGAACCGTCGGAGTTGAAAGTCACTTTTGGAAAAAGAGTGTCCAACTCTTGTGGTATGTACCTAGTATTGAAGAACATTAACGGCTTCTTTTAAAATGTACCTATGCTTTTGAGAAGAATGAATTTATCCAATTCTTGCACATGTTTTGAAGAATACAAACAAAATTTTATTTATTTCTTCGTTTCAAAATGGCAAAGCACTCGATGTGCAGCGTGTGTTTTTGTGGGACTTGCTGTACGTGCTGCAATATGTATACAGGGTGACCCAAAATTGTGGGCACTTCTGGGAAATGAAAGGTTCCTGAAGTCATTTGAAGTAACTTTTTCCTCGGCGCAAATGCAAACCGCGGTTTTGTTTACGAGTTGTTAAAGAAAAACACTGTGGCAGCCGAGTGCTCGCCCCTCATTGGTCAGTGTTTTTCGTTAATAACTCGTTAACGATGCCTCGGAGAATATTTTTGTAAAGGAAGAAGTTACTTCGAATGATCTCAGAAATCTCTAATTTCCCGGAAGTACCATAATTTTGGGACATCTTGTATATTGAAGTAGCTAAAAAAAGTACATAGGGGATTTTTAAAGTAGAGATGAACTCTCGAGGACAAAAGTTCGTCTTCACTAAAAAAGGATCGCATAAAACTGTTAAAGAAGTGTTTCACTGACCATAGAGGCAAACATTAAATTCATTTTTCTCCAGAAAGAAGGCTCATTTTCAGAAAAGCCTCTTTTCCAAGAAGCAGTTTTCAACTCCAGTGGTCTCTTCGCCCGTATTTTTCTAGAAACAAACAAAAGCGGCTAATTGAAACTTTGAAAAACGATCGGTCCCCGAAGTGCCGAGAATACTAAACGGCCGAAGTTGGCGACACGTTTTCTAACGAAGGGAATTACCCGTGTCTGATTGCAGGTGTCGGAATGTTCAAAGTCGGAGGGCCCGTCGCTGTCGACATCCCCGGGCTCGGACTTCTTGACGTCCCCGGCGCATCGTTCGGTGCCGCTTACCTCCCGGCACTTCTCGAGGACGTCCTCGAGGGCGTCGCAGTCCTCGTTGCAGAGCCCGAGCAAGAGTACCGGCTCGTCTCCGCCGAAGACCGGCAGCTCGAACTCCCTGAACAAGTTCCACAATCGGCTGGTGGACAAGCTGAAGAGGTCGTTGAGGAAGGCTGAGGAGTGCGGGGAGGACCAGCGAAACTTGTCGTGAAACAGTCAGGGGGTTTTGGGCCGGCCACCAATTTCCGGCTCGAAACCGATCGAGATCCGACGTACCTCCGCACCCGTTACCACGACTGAGGGGAGGAACGAGGCGGTGGCACGATCGTGCCCGGATCCGCCGGCGTCGGCATGGTAAACAAAACCCTGGCTAACCGGAAGAGGACAAACACGAGGACGAAGAAGAAGATTAAGAAGAAGCAGAAGAAGCAGAAGAAGAAGTAGAAGCAAAGAAAGCGGGAGATGATCGCGAAGAAGATGATCGTGAAGAGAGGATGATCGTGAAGAAGGTGTTGGAGGAAGAGTCCGCGCGTGTCGTTCGCCGGTGAAGATCAGGTTGATTCCAGAGAATGGTTGACCCGAGGAACCGTGAACATGACAAAGACGACGACGACGACGACGATGACGACGATGACGAAGAATAAAACGTAACACTACAGAAGAATTGTCGAAGTCGAGGAACAGAAGATCGACGAAGAAGGATGATAGAGATGATCGCTGTGAAAGATCGACGAAGACGAAGAACAGAACTCACCGTGGGTTATTTAGAAGGTGAAGAAACAGCTTCGAGTTCTCCGGTCTCCTCTGTCCGCGCGAGGGAGAGGAGGCCTCGCTCGAGTACGCGATGTCCAAGGAGGGAGGACCGTGTGGCGAGCGGCAGCTGTGGGCTTCTCGAGCTGTCGAATATACGTAACCAGTAGGTTGCCGTGTGCTCTCTTCTCTAGGTTTCTCCTCACACAGTGACGTCGCGAGATAGAATGAAAGTATTGTGTTCCTTTCGCTCGATCAACCCCCTTTTTTGGCACGTTGCTCACGGAGACGCAGGACGAACGCAAAAAACGACCAGTACAGGCTAGCCGAGGACGGATAAATCCATAATGGGGATAAAGCGAAAATCGGGTTCCCGTGTTTAGTTTCCAAACGAGAGAGTCGATGCACGCTCGCGGCTCCCCTTCCTAAAAAACAAACCCGCCTGATCTATCTAAATCTCGCGAGACTCTACCCAAGCTGATTCCTTTGGATAACTGTGAGAATCTGTTTAGGACGTTGGGGAAGAGGAATGATTAGGAGAGAGCGCGGCGGAGGTGTCGCGATGCTTCTCTGTGAAGAGGGGAAGAAGGAGGAGGAGGAGGAGGAGGTGGAGGAAGAAGAAGATGATGATGAAGGAGACGTAATCCTCGAGCCGACTCGCTGCAGCTTCTTTGCGTGCAGTTTGTAGTAGGATCGGGGATCACGGTGGGAACGTGATGAAATCAACGAAGAAGAAGAAGACGAAGAAAAGCCACGAGAAGAATCCAGCGAAAGAGGTACATAATAGCGGCGGAATAGTCGTCGCTTGGGGTGCACGTTCTATGTGTACATATACGTAGAATCGCGTTCGCGTGGGCGCGCGCGAGTGTCGCGAGGGGTTCATGGCCAGTCGGGATCGATAGAGGATCTCAATATGTCCGGACCTAATGAAACAAGAATGCTAGTTCCTTCGTTGTATATTATCGCGCGTATAGAGTTCTACCGGCGAGTTTCTGTGACTGTCGCTAACACGAGTACACATTGCTTTCCGCGCTTTTCGGTTGATCGAGGAGAAAAGATGCTCCGGGAACAGAGAAACAGTGCTGTCCAACTGTGCGGATCGTATTCGTTTGGGACGTGTACGGAGACACGAGAAAGTCAACGTGTAATTGGCGAGCTAACGTTGAATTGGGCCGAGTTCACTGTTGGGTCCGATATAGCAGGATGGTGGAAGGACCCAATGTTCCGGAGTTAACATTGGACAGCACTGATCTGTGATGACGGAGTTGGGACTCGAGGCGGAGAGTAGGGGACCTAACTACGATAGAGCGGAGGATTCCGGGGCTTGTTGATCAGCGCTGCTGCCGTAGATTTCTGTTTTTGCGCGCATACCTTCTCGTCGCTCGGATAATTGCCACCTTTTGTTTGAGTTCTAGTTCCGTTGTGATCACTCTTTCTCGGTTGTCATTCGCTGGAGAACATCCTGTCTCGGTCGTACAAATGGTGATCGTAATATGCGTAATGTTTTCGAGGCATTAGGACAGACCTTAGACCATGTATACTACTAGATACGGCACGTGTATAGTGCGTGTGCAAAAAGCAATGAAAGTTAAAGTAAAGATGATTATTCAAAATATAACCGACACGGCATCAAATCGATCATTCAAGTTCAAACCTTAGATGCTATCTATGTATACAATACGCATCATCGTGTTTTGCAATATTTTTTAAAACAATGGTGCGCGCGCGTTGTTTCAACGGCTGCAAACAGAATCGAAATACATAATATGGTGGAAACGTATTTTTCCACTGGAAAGTATCTTGTTACTCTTAATTTGGGTATTAGCTAAATATAATATTTCATGTTTCATTAATTGAATTTGCTTTCTCATATTTGCATACTCATTAACGTCGAATATTAACCCTTTGCACTCGGATGTCGCCGACATGGCGACACAATATATTCGTGTCAAAGCGGCATCTCTTTTTAATTATTATTTTTCTTTATACTTAAAATGCACAATTAAAACACGCAACATTTATCTATCAGTTCCCATAAAATTTTCGAGCAGCATAATAATATTTTTTTTCAATTCGCATTTGTATAACAACATCTCGATGTTTGCAAAATCTGTTGCGAAACAATTAAAACAGTTCAACACGTTTGGAACATCGGCGTGTCTTTCGAAATTGCAGATACATCGTGCTAGCATCGAGTTCATTCACTGTCACGTCGTGCAGATGATTCGTTCTTGCTTCAAAGTGTCCGAAGCCGTGTCTACAGTTCTATATGGTCTAACGGACAGACAGATATACCGAAGCAGCGACGACCACCGGAAACGCTCGTTCAGATTGTTAAGATTACTTGCTACCTTCAAGGGGGATGTGTGCGCGTGTTGCGAAAACTACGGTGAAAACGTATTCGTGGGGCGCGGATACGCGCGGGCACGATTACACAGACGCATCGGTAACGAGAGGCTAGGCGAGAGCCAGCGAGAGAACGGAAGCCTAAGCGGAAGACTTAACTTTTAACCACGTCGCCGCGTTCGAAGCGCGATTAGCCGTACTTGGGCGCGTAAATATTTGCCCGACGGTTTTGTTTGATTCATTCGAGGAGCGCGGTCAGGTTGCACAACGCGGCGAAACGATATCTCCTGGGGCTAATTTACTTTTAACCCTTTGCGGTCGAAGCTATTCGAATTCGAAATCCAAAACATGACTTCTGATCTACAGTAGTTCTATTTTATATAATTTATTGCGACTTATGCACATGAAATTGAGCCTGTTGACAAGTACAATGCAATTTGAATAGTTTCTTTCCAAGTAGAAACGAGTCCGATGCTCTTAGAATGATTTTGAAAAATAGTACACCAATTTTTAGTGGCGCCTCAGAGTCGCCATTCGAGTGCAAAGGGTTAAGACACAGGTTGATTTGGATCCTCGAGCAGTTGTTGTTACAAGAAACTCTGTCCGCTGTTGTCGTTTCGTTTCGCACATGTTCCGCGTACGAATGTTATTGTTTACCGAAGTGTCAGCGCTTCGATCTGTTCCAAGGCAACTTGTTCAGAAACGATTCCGGTCTTATGGGAAAAGCTGTGAAGGTTAAATTATATTCGAGCTGTCACGACACGACTGCGTACTTACATGAGAACAATCGCGATGGAAGCATCTCGTATTCGATCGTCAACCATTTCACGCAGACTTGTCTCTAGTAATATACAGTGGCCCACAGAAGTGTACACCTTCTAAAACGTAATAACTCTCTTAAAACTCGACTAACACGTTGACTGCCGCGTCACCCGTATTCGGGTGACAGCAAAAGTTCTCATCAGGCCACGTCACCCGGAATTCGGGTGACGCTGATTTGACTACTTACAAAGGATTTCCGAAAATATTTCGACAAATATTCTACAGGAGGTAATGAAACTATCGAATTCTTATAAAAATGGTTTATTAACAAAATTATTCGCGGTGTATAACATTAAAACATTCTCTGCAAAGTTGAGGTTGATCAGGACAGCTTGGACAAAGAGTTGTTTGTTTTTTCAGATATGCTCGTGCCTCTGATCGGTCCATCTCGTATCTTTTATTTGAACTGTAGCTTCCTCAGCATCATCAACATTTCTTTCTTCTTCCATGACCAATTCTCTCGTAAAATCTCGTCAATAGTATCTTCATAACTATTGGAAATGGGTAGATAAATAAAAGTAAAACGCAGTGAATTAAACTTATCCCTTTTAGTTTATTAATTTGATGTACGAGGAAGGACCGTCTTTACTCTCCTGATTGCTCCAGGAGACTGAAGACTATTCACAAAGACGAAACCAAAAACGTCACCTAAAGACAAAGAGCACTCTGTTCTATATACATATGAAATCATTGTTTATCTAATGGTACTCTGGCGAGACTCTCGGCGGCGATTCGTTTTTGTAACTTATATGTTAGAAGGAAAAACTTCTGAGTATTCAAAAGAGAGAAAATAATCCAATAGAAACAGATATGAATTAACAGCGCACGCTTCCTATAGCGGCACGGGTGGCCTGTAGGAGATTTTGTTGTAAATACGCGTGGCAGTCAACGTGTTAAAACTCGACTAAATGACTTGAATTTATTTTAGATGATAGAGGGACTGGTCTACTAGACTTTGGGGTAGGATAGTTCGGAATTACTAGTACGCTCGTGTGCGGTGGAAAAACTTCTTTATTTCCGCGGACTGTGTCTTAGGACGAGTCGCGATGCAGTGTCTTAAGGCAGGTCTCAGTCATCGTTTTTCCGGCCAGACTCTGCATGTGCCGCAGGAGCTGGGACGGTGTTCGGTCACCGATTTCTTCCTACTTGAAAAGCCTCAGCATTTTCTTATTTTCCGAGGCGGACATGCATCTCGTATTTCTCGGTTTCCAGGGGCGCAGTGAAAATGTCCCACACCTCCTCTGCATATTTTGCGTCGAGTTGCGCCATTACATGACAAAATTTGGTACTGTCTGCTGTGATGCCGCTTAGCGCGAATTGCGCCTCGATCTGGTTGAACCAGATCTCTCTGGTCGCTCCGGCCAGAACGGTGGTATGCGCATACTTACGCGGCAAACCTCCGGGGTCGTGGCACTATCACGGTTCTCGTCGGTATTCATTTTATTACACTTGTATTTGACTGTCTATATCTAGAGGCGCACTGCACTCACTACCGCACAGCACTAGTATCACGTCGGGGTCACCAGTTTGGCGGCGGTCGTAGTGTGTGTTCGGTCGAGAAAAGGAGGTGGGAGACAGACGTTTCGTCCGGGGTCCGCGATAGAGGACTCAGTAAGGCTATCCTAGCGGGCCCTTGCCTTAGACGTGGGGGTAGGACGAAGTTTCTGTATATATAGGGATCGAGGCGGATCGGTTACTATCGGGAAGAGGAGACCTCTGCTAGCGGGTCTGGAGGTAGCCGCCACAAGACGATAACTGAAATGCCTTTTTTAAAATTTTGCTATTACTTAGGATAACAGAAAAAAAAGAAACTCTCATTTTTTTAACTTTTTTATTTGATTTATTTAATGATTCTAATTTTTTCATCTATAATTAACTTTTCATATTAACTTTCTTTCGTAGATCTCGGTAACATATATGCGTGCTAAAAATTTTATCGAAATCAGTTGACGTTGTTATGAGTTGTAACAAATTAAAGATCGCAAAAGTCGCGATTTTATCACGATTTTGACCAAAAACTGGAAGAAATCTTTTATATTTTTGTCATTCCAAGTAATGGCAAAATTTAAAAGAAAGCATTTCAGTCATCGTCTGATAGATCAGTTCCGCTATCACCTAAAAAAAAAAGTATTCAAGTCACTTAGTCCAGTTTTTTAAAAAGTTATTGCGTTTGAAAAGGTGTACGAACATTTTTCTAGAGCACTGTAATTTTAACATTGACCGTATCGAAATCGAGAACGAAAAGATTGGAATTTTCCGACAGTTCTTCCCGACACTCTCTGCAGAACCTTACATAAGAATAATAATATTGCCCGCTATGATGATATTCCTACGCGCTCGTTGGAGCGTTAAAAACAACTGTTCTTTTCTGTTTATGACTGCGTAGATCGGATCCACGGTATCGTTTTGACGCGAACCGGAAGCGTTCACGGAAGACGAGCTAGACGAAGAGCCTGTCGTCGAAGAGAATATTTTCTTAAGACGCACCTGGCAACGCACCGAGGTGCATCGTGGCGCTTTCCCCTCTGTCCCGCGCCCGAGGTATTCGATACTGCTACTTCGATTAATCGTTACGAAGCATTTGTTGATTTCTTGTTTAGTCTGACCGCATCGAAACTAGCGAACGCGCTTGTTGTTCGTGGTTCGCGTAATTTGAACGATCCAGGAAACACGACGGAGGAAGGTGTTCTCGAAATTCGGACGCAGAACGACGTCACTCGTGAAAAAAGGGATCGCAACGTTCCGGACCCGCGAAACTGGAAAATTCGAAACCAAAGATTGTCTGGTTGCGTTTCTACTTTTTTTTTTTCTTGTTTATTCGTTACTTTATTCGGTTCGTTGATCCTCCATTTCGGTCGAGCGCCTTTCAATCGGACAGTATTAAAGTCGGCATCTCGCGTTGGACAGCGATCCCGGAGACAAAACGACATCATTTCTGCGTCCACGTTTGCTAATCTCTTAGTTCCTCTTTTGCTCGCGTGCGCGTTCTTCTTATCGTTTATGAAATTCATGAAGTGGGAGCAATTAAGCGATACCGCGTGTAACTCTGTGATACCATAAGCTATAAGGTAGAATTATTTTGCAACGATCAAAGAAAACAAAACTGCAAAAACAAAAAAAAAAATGAAGAAAAGAAGAATAAGACGAAGTACATATATAGTTGTGGGAATAAGTCATGAGACCGAGTAGGAACGTTATTTTGTCGCGACGAAGATAATCGCACGGACGCGAAATCGATTCTTCGTCGATCGGCGCGCGGATCTTTTCTTTTTTTTCAGGGGCGGCGGCGGCGGGAAGTTCTTTCCTCGTTCTGGACCGGGAGGAACGAGCAGAGAACCGAGGCGATGATCGAACGATTTTTTTCTCGGCTTCCGGTCGAGTATCGATGCTGGTCCGTCGTTCGGGAATGGCGTGAGTGAATCACACATTGTATTATACAATACCTCTACGGCCGCATTCGAGAAAATCGGTGCGAGATTCAACGACGCGCGAGCTTTCGTAGCCGACCCAACGTTTTGCCCCGTTAGCTAGAGAGAACGATAGCCCCGTCTCTCGCGAGAATAACGAAAATTTCAACGATTCGATAGACTCCGAAACAAATTTTAGCGTAAAAGGGATAACACGAAACCGGATCGATCACCGATCGAGAAGAGGAAAGAACTCACGAGAGAGAAGAGCGATGGGCTATAATGACGCGAACAAGTTTGCCGTTACACGTAAGACTGCTTTAGAGACACTGAAGAATACATTTAAAAGTAAAAAAATACGAGAAGGAAAACGCAGAAAAAAAAAGATGTAGTATTACCGATTACACTGTGGTGCTGGACGACCGTCGGGGATCGAAGGGTTCCAAGGGGGCAGGGACGTCGTCGAACGTCCGAAACCCCCTTCGAACCACATCCCCGCGTTCCGTCGGACGATTTGTACTGATGAAAGAGAGAGATTAAAAATGGCGTTACGAGAATTTAGCGATTGACGAGATAATACGATCTATTTATTACGGCGGCTTCGGACCGCGGAGTAAACGTGAATCGGGCGCCTCCCTGGTTTCCTGGCTTTTTATATATATACCTATAGTATTTTATTCTTGTTGATCTTGTAGAGGTGCGCAGCGGGTTTGTTATTCATTTTGAACATCGAGGATCATAAAAAGCTTCGAAATAGACTGTTCTTATACGATTGATTGTCTCTGTTTCTCTCTGGCCCGGGCCACATTCACTCCACGGTCGCAACGTTCGCACGATTACAAAGCTATATTATAAATATTATATGAAATATATTATATATAAATATATATATATATATATTATATACATACACACTTAAACACATATATGTATATTTATTATTCGACGACGACTATTTTTTGTATTACTATTTCAAGTACTTTGTAATTATTCGTTATACCTCACTCGGGACATTTTGAGCTGATTTTTAGCGCGTGGCTGAGGAGACGAAAGGACCGTTTCGCTTTTATTTTCGACGCGTTCACCATAGATTTTCGATAAATAATTTTTCTTCCGGTTATACGCAGAGAACTCGATCCTCGAGAAAATGATATGTGAAATTGATTCCAGCCGTTGACACATCGCTAGAACAAATTGCCAATTAGAGTCCTTTCTCCTCATCCATGACGATTGAATGTCACTGCCAAAATCCCCCAGGATTTCAAGAGACGGGAAATTGTGGCGCGCTAAACGACCGACTCGGCGACCGGCTGCCGCCATATTTTTTTTTTCTCTGGCAGTCGGTCTCATATTATGCCGTCACCGAGCTCCTACCATCTCCCGTTGTATTCCGATCTAGCGTATTTATTTCTCCGTTTATTCGGTTTCTTTTCTCGGACGGATTAGCGGCCTTCGTTGTCGAAAAAGCGTACCGGTAGCCGTTTACAGTTTCTTTCTCTTTTCTCAACCCCTCCAGCCCCTCCAATTTCGATCCAATGTTTCAAGATGCTTCTGCAAAGAAGCCCGCGACGAAATATTTTAATATAGAAGACGCTCCTCGTCGAAAGTCTCGCGGATTCGTTCGGAATTCGAGAGGCGAGATCTGTTTTCGTTGAATGGAAACGTTCGCCGTGACGAGGCGAACAATTACCGGCGGGTGCACATTCCACAAGATCTTCACTACGCATACTTGTACGAAATAAAATAAATCTGTTAGAGTTTGATAAGATATTTCACGACGCGATGATAATAAATGACTAATATATCTAAAGTTTGAAAGCTTAAAATAGACTCGGTTTATCTATTATTATGTATCGTGATTTTTATGTCATGTTCAATAAATGAGTTTTAAGGTATCCTCTGTCTACTGTGTCAATTTCCTTTACTAATTAGCGCACTGCGGATCCGAGAAGTTCAAAGTACTATCGACGAGCGTCGAGGTACACTCCCGGATTGCGTAGGTCGTAGGTAATCCTCAGGCGGAAACTGAAAATAACGTTCAATGGGATTGATGCTCGAGATCTCCGCCACGCAAGGCATACGATTGTAAATTAATTAGATCGGTTCGCGTTGAATCATTGCTGGTAACGACTAACATAATTAATCGAAACCTTTTACTTGCACGGTTCACTAGCTCGCGAGCTCCATTTGTGTCGAACTCGCAGCTTCGGGCCGAGCAGAACTCGAAACGAATATGCACGCCTCGATGTTGGTTCGTTGACGCTTCCTCGAAGAGGCCCTCGCCGTTGCACTTTTCGCGAAAGAAATTTTTCGAATTCGTCGATTTAACGCGTTCAGCGCCGACAATCGACCAACAAAATTCCCACAGAGTCAAAGCAATTTAATTAATTAAACCAAAATTAGAAAGTTAATATTTATCATAGCGGATGACGTTAGAACTGTTTCGCATCCGGAACAGCCTAATCGAATTCAGTTCGTTCGAATATATTATAGTGAAAATGAATTTTCCCAATCGGTGAAAAATTAGTGTCACCCGTATGTGACCGACGCGGCGCTCAATGTATTAACCCTTTGGAGTCTGATTTATTTTTCGCTAATTTCCGTTACATCTGAAGTCAAGTTTTACGTACATGTAGATGCTGATAACAAGAAATGTTGATTTTATTAGTGTCGATTATGCCGTTTAGACGCTAAGGGCTGGGATATATGTGTCCCATTGGTTACATGTAAACGAATATGTGCGTGGTATGCATTCTAAAACTGGTATATTCGTCTATTATGGAAAAACGGGATTCATTTTTCCCAACAGGCGTACGAACTACATAGTCCTGGTAGACTTCAAAGGGTTAAGTTTCACAGAACGCTAATCGAACAGTGTGAAAAAACTGATTAAGAGGTACCAGTGAGACCGCAATAAACAGCTCGATAAAACTGTTGCCAATTTTCGTTCGTTATTCGAGCACTGCTCCACCCATCTCTGTCCTTAGCTTAGTTTCAACAATGGCGCATGGTCTCAAGGCTTGCGAAATATTCAAATACTAATTCCCGTGTAATGAGTCACGCGAACAGTTCTAAAATTACTGCGGATGATCGTTAAAGCCGTCGGATGACACGCGAAAAACGGTATTTGAATCCGAAGCGGCGATACGTTATGATTCACATTTAAAATAATTATCGAACACGTTGCCTTTGTGTCGGGATTACAGAAAATCGGTGTATTCCGGGGACATAACTTTAGAATCAGCATGAAACATGTGGTTGCGTAACGATTGTTATTTCGATTCGCGTGCTTTTAGTTATAAGTAACAGTTATTGGGTTGGCAACTAAGTAATTGCCGATTTGTTCAATGAAATAAAAAATTCTTTTTAACTTGGAATGAAGTTTAATCTGTAATGTATTTTCCATTTTGTTCGATGACCTTTTGCCATCTCTCTGACAACTTGAAAATTCCACGCTCGTAGAAAGTCAAAAACTTTTCGGCCAAAAACTGAGTTAAATGAGATTTTACATCATCATTAAAAGTTTTACCACGAAGGGAGTTGTCCAGGGATCGAAATAAGTGGTAATCCGATGGCGCGAGATCAGAGCTATATGATGGGTGTAACATCAATTCCCAACCAATATCCATCAATTTTTGCCGAGTGGACAAAGACGTGTGCGGCCTAGCATTGTCCTGCTGGAAAATGACACCTTTACGATTGACCAATTCTGGTCGCTTTTCCTTGACCGCTGCATTCAATTTGTCCAGTTGCTAACATTCGCGAATAATAAAAAATAACATAATAATAATAATAATAATAATTTTATAATATAATATTTAGGGATATCATAAAAATGGGAGTGAGAGACATCTATAACTGAAATCGGCAATTACTTAGTTGCCAACCCAATATATGTGATCGAAATGTTGTTTACGTTATCCATAATTATTATTGACGAGTTTGCTTGGGTTAGCTATCTATAATAGTTGTCGATAAGAAAAATTGATTTCGGTTGTTTACAACTAAACTATGTGGTTATTTTTATGCCAAATACAAATTGTTCAAGTTTATCAGAAAAAAAATGTAACTTAGATAAAAATATCTTTTCTCTTCTTATAATAGTAATATCTTTAAATTATTCTAATATCTTGTCCCTACTGTTTTGCATTTGGCCGATTTATTTTTATCATAAATACGTGAAAATCACAGTCTGTTTATAACAATTATCGCAACAATTATAGATGGGTGAAATTGTATTTCGATCACATAGTATACAGAGTGTTCCATAAATGCACGTCATCGTAATACTTCAAGGGGTAAATCTACACATCGGTACGCGAGTAAAGTTTTTGTAAATTTATTGCCAATTTAGGTAGGTTGATTTTGAGTTAATAAAGTTCGGTATTACAGAGAAACGAGTGTATTCCTTACAAATCGTTTCAATCCAACATTAAACATAGTAATCAGATATACATATACATGCTTGAAGTATTAGGGTGTCCCATAAGTTCCTTTCGCGCCGCGCTACGGATGACTTTAATTGGCTGTGTTTATATAAACACGAAGGCTTATTTCTTGGCTGTTTAGGGTATCGGTTGCAGTCGTCCCAGAGCTCTTTTAGAGTATGTTTCGTTGGTGACAAAGTTCCTTATCAAATTTTTTCTGCGCCGTTCGATATGGATAGCCAAAATAAGCACACACACACACACACATTTGCGGCATGTTATGCTTTATTGCTTTAAAAAAAGTGATAGGGCAAACGAGATTTGTACCGTTTACAGTGATGGTTCTACGACTATTAGGCCAGTCCGCAATTGATTTGAGAGATTTAGAGCTGGCAATTTTGATTTGAAAGACGAAGACCGCAGCGGCCGACCAACAACGACGGATGCGGACCTTGTCAAAGATATGCTCGCTGAAAATTCGCGATATAGTGTGTGCGAGATAGCGAATGCCACTAACATACCCAGGACAACGGTACATAAGCATTTAATCAAGATGAGATATGTGAATCGATTCGAATTTCCACACCGTCGATAGGTGTTGACACCAGCCTTATGAACCGCGTCCCTACGTGCGATTTGCTTCTCCAACGACATGGAAGAAATCCTTTCCTAAAGAGACTTGTCACTGGAGACGAGACTTGGATTTTATACCAAAATGTGCATCGAAAACGAACTTGGTCAAAAGGAAATAGTCCCTCAATTGTTGCGAAGTCAGGAGTTCATCCGAAGAAAGTTCTTTCGTGCGTTTGGTGGGACTGGAAAGGCGTAGTCTACCACGAGCTCCTTTCTCAAGGTGAAACGATCAATTCGGCTAAATATTGTAATCAACTCGATGAATTGAAAGCCACACCATAGCAGAAAAACGACCAGAATTGGCGAACCGACGCGGCGTCGTTTTTCATCGCGACAACGCAAAACCGCGTGTTGCGTTGTTCGTAAGACAAAAATTATTGCAGTTCGATTGGAACGTTCTACCTCATCCTCCGTACTCTCCAGACATTGCTCCATCCCGATTATTACTTGTCCTTCTCGTTAAAAAATTCTCTCCATGAAAAACGGTTTAAATTCGTAAGCGAAATAAAAACGCACCTTGAACAATATTTTGCAAATAAGCCTCAACAATTTTGGAAAGAGGGCATGATGAGGCTTCCTGAGAGATGGAAGAAGGTTATAGAACAGAACGGTTCATATATATCATAATAAATCCATCTTAAACAAAAAATATCGTGTATTCATTTCGCATCAAAAAAAGGGAAGAAACTTATGGGACACCCTAATATTTACCTTTAATCGAAGAACAATTGAAGTTTTTTAATCGCGTGGTTTTCCGAACAATTTTTTTCACATTTCGCGATACAGTAATTTCTCCCTAATTCGCGCCCAGATTGCGCACAAAAATGGACAATTTGGGGAAAAGAGATACGATTGTTCGAGCCTTGCGTCTCGTTTTTATAGTTGTTGACAATCGGAAACTATAAAAACGAGCCGGAAGGCTCGAATTATCGTCTCTCCTCTTCCTGAATTGTCAATTTTTGTGCGCAATCTGAGCGCGAATTATGGAGAAAGTACTGTAAATAGTATCAACCTGAATAATAAATACGTTTCTCTCATTGATATTTTTCAGGAAAATTGTTCAAGTAACCGTTGATTACACTGTCCGACAAAATCAAACTTTTTTTCTGGGTTCCTATAGCCACTATGAAATTCTTGTAGAGCTTCACTCCCTGAACAAGAATCCGAAAACCGAATTGCTCCATCACCCTCAGTTTTATAAATAAACGAACTCTTGTAAAAACCCAAAATTTTCGACAAAAATGAGGTATTGCATGAAAAGTACAAACGTTAGAAAGTTCTTATTGGTGTTAAAAGATAGAGGAGAGTTTCCCGAATATAGTGGCATGCAATTTATTAATTGTTTTCGGTCCTAAATAGCAACAAATTGATGTCAAAGTTTAAAAAAGTGTCGACGTGCGCAGTTTCTCCGCAATATTTTTGTATTTTTACGAAAAGTTCTTTGTTCGGCACGAAAACTCTACCCAGGATCGGATTCTGTAGACATTTCTGAAGAAGAAACGGCCCGGTAAAAGTGTCGGAACGATATACATTTCGAGTAGATCGAGAAAATGTTCGACGGCAACATGTACACGACATTTTGCCGCCATGAGCTTCGGTGCTCGCTTCTCCATTTTGAATTTATGATTCACAGTTTGGTGATTATTATCCATAAAAATATGTAAAAGAAGACAGCACATTGAAGTACTAAAAAAAATGGCACGCCCCATACGCTAAGTGGGTGCCCCATTGGATCCCTCCATCGGTATTGATTACTCATAGCTCAAAATGTACATCGTTTCGACACTTTTACCGGGCCGATGGAGCAATTCGGTTTTCGGATTCTTGTTCAGGGAGTGAAGCTCTATAAGGATTTCATAATGGCTATAGAAACTCAAAAATCGTGTCGGACAGTGTTATGAGTGGCTGCGAGTAACGCGCGTGATTCTCGATTGATCGGTGAATTTTAACGAATGCGCGTTGAGCACACCGACCGCGACGGAGAGCGGCGAATGTCGATGGTAATGGTTCGCGTTGGTAGCTGGAAGCTCCGCGAACTAGCTAAGCAAATCGATATCCACCGGGCTATGAGAAAAATAAAAGAACGTCTCGACTAGAGTTCGTTAAACCGGGGCTGCGATGCAACCACCGACTTGCCGGCTGTAAAAAAAACTTTTCCGCGAACCACTCACGTGATTCGATCGCGAGTTTGTACGTATATTTTTCACGAGCCGCGCCACTGGAAAAGCGTTTTCTTCGTGTTTAAGAGTGACGCTTATCTGTGCTCGCGTAATAACGCGAATTATGTCGCAACGTGTGCTGTTCGCGATTATCTGCAATACACGCACGCGAGTGTAATCGTTAGTCAACCGAGCACGGACTACTTTTTGATCCTCCATCAATGTTCAACAAGAATTATATTTCAATTTTTTAATTCGTCGTCGACGATATTCGATCGTGTTCAACATTCGTTTGACTCACTGTAATTTTGATTACCGTGTTTTTCAAATTATGGCATAGTGTCGCTCGTATGTGTAAATAAGCATGTATCTCATTTGTACACTTATATTACAATCTAGACGTTACGTAATCTATTCTAGTTTGAAAGCGGACATTGGAGTTTGTGCTTGTTACGTGTTTCATTTATCAAGGTACCTTTAAAAGTATGTCAACATTACAGTTGGTTATTATTACTGAACGGATGCGATAATAATCCCTTTATTTCATGTTACATAAAATATAGAAGAATTTTAATGAAATTTCAATTCGCTAAATTTCAGAAGCGATATCGAAGTCGATTTCAGTGTCGATCGTTATCGCGCTCTAACGAATGAATGTAATTTCCTAAATCGGATGAGATAATTCATGTTAATCTCTAAATCACGAACATTGCTCCATTCGATTGCTGAATAAATTCTTTACATAAGCTGTCAGCACATACGATTATCATTGACATCATTTTAAACGTATATACATATATCTTATTAATTTTGTTCTCCTTTGTTCTTTATTATGTCCTACTTACATTGCACTTGTATTGTATGACGTGCGGATGAATAATTTGTGTCCAACAGATTGCGTAATATACATACATGGTGTCCCAAAAATGTCTCGCAATCCGGAAATGAGGGGTTCCTCAGGTCATTTAAAGTAACTTTCTCTTTGACGAAAATGAAATCCGCGATTTTGTTTACGAATTATTAATGAAAAACCCTGACCAATGAGAGGCGAGCTCGGCCAACGAGCGCACGAAGCCCAGTTCCGCTCATTGGCTCGGCCGTATCGCGGCAGCTGATCTCACCTTGCATTGGTCATTGTATTTCGCTAATAACTCGTGAACAAAGCAGCGGATTACATTTTCGCTAAGGAAACAAATTACTTCAAATGACCTCAGAAATCCCCCATTTCTGGATTGCGAGACATTTTGTGGTTACCTAGTAAGTAAATATGTATATATTTGTGAACGATAACAATGGGTAACAACGACAGCGATATAACGATAACGAAATAACAGTAACTACGGAATAACAACAACAATACAACAACGACAAATAGTCTAAAATACTTAGGCACTATTGCAGGGATATGTTTAACGGTGTGCTTCGTTGACTGTCGAACCTTTTCTCGTCATCTGGCAAGGGATGCGCACTAGTCCCAGTCGATGACTTTCCGAAGAAGAGGGAAGTTCCTTTTCCTTCAAACCGAAGGGAGCAATAAAGGGGGTGCAATAAAATAACTCAGGAAAGTCGTCGCCTACATGTACAGAGTGTCCCAAAATTATTGTACAAGCGGGAAATGAGGAGTTCCCGAGATCATTTGAAGTAACTTTTTCTTTAATGAAAATGCAAACCGCGATTGTGTATTTACGAATTATTAACCCCTTAACGCGCAGAAACGTATTAACACGGGCGTGCAAAACCGGCCAAAATGTGCAGACCCGTATATATACGGTCGGCGTCGCAACTTATGTTATGTTACCTATATTAATTGAAAAACAGTACGATGGGTACAAAATTCGATCTGCAATGCGATTCAATATTCACTATAATTATTTATCCACTGTTTTTATTGAATTTTTAGTAATTTTTGCATTTTTTTTACATATTTATTGAAATTAAGGTCCAAATATGTATTTTCTTAGATAAAAAAAATTGATTTTTTTTGGTCGGTTTTTTTTTTTAAATTGTGCATTAAGGGGTTAATGAAAAACGCTGACCAATAAGAAGCGAATTCGAATGGCGCGAGGCGACTCAGCCAATGAGCGCACGAAGCCCACTTCCGCTCGCCTCGTATTGGTTTTTCGTTAATAACTCGTAAACAAAGCCGCGTATAGCATTTTCGCTAAGGAAAAAGTTACTTCAAATCATCTCAGGAACCCCACATTTTCCGCTTGTACAATAATTTTGGGACACCCTGTATATCTGGTCTTCGTCAATTTTACGACCGCGTCCGTAAATTTCTTCCTTCCCTCGTTGCGGGTCCGTTACATACTCTTCTCTATCAACGTGTTATTGTTCTTTCTCTTTCATGGTTTATCTTTTCCCATTTTTCTCTCACCCTGTATCTTTTATAGCCATATACTTTACTTATATTATCATTTATATTATATATGTATATATTATATATTTGTGCGCCAACATTTTCTTGCTAACCTTTCTTTGCATCAAATATGTACTGAATTAATATAACAGGTGACGATGTTTTTTAATTACTAATTCACCGTAGAGCAAGCTCAATAAAAAAGTTTGATATCAAAATACAATAGACAATTGAAGCGAACAGTATCAGAAGACGTATCAGAACGTGACCCAGTACACTCAACTCGACTGATCCGCGACAGTTGATCCGGCGATCGAGATGCTAATGCGGATTATCGATTAAGAACGCACCGTGTAGACGACGAAACGTGTTTGGTATGCCAGTCTACCACTTTACCATGAGGCAAACAGCAGCCGAAAGTAGAAAAATATATTTTCTGATCGTAATCATATATTTATGCTTAGTTTCTTGATTTTTTATAACGAGGCTTTATGTATGTGGTCCCGTTAACACAGTAAATAACAATATAATTATAAAATATGGATTCTACTAGATTCCTGACGAGACGACAATAATTGTAAAAATTATTATAAATTCACTGAATTCCACTAAATACGCATTACAAATCAAGAATGAAAATGAAAATATTAAACGACATCTAATTCGACAAGAATTAATTATCAAAATTAAATTTTTCCACGATTCGAATACATGTCTAGTATACTTATTTTCATTTGCAATTAATTTAATTAACAATTGGTTTACGGATCACTGAGAACAGTTATTTTATATTATTCTATAAAAGTAACAATAATATGTTCATTTCGGAATTTTTATTGTAATATTTGTCTCAAGTAGCAAATTTATTGGATAAATTCCTAATAAATGTAAATATAAATATAATGCAATAATAAGGGTAAATTAAAAAATCCTCACTGTAAATACAATAATTTTATATCTCAGTCATTTTGAGGGTGGTTTTCTTTGAAATCGTGCGGTATAGTTTAATAATTAATAAAAATGAAGAAAGATTATATCACATTATAACCCAAACGTCCGATTGTATATTTTCGATCTGTATATATTTTTTCAATTTTGAATTAAAACATTTTGAATTCATGAAACGAGACTTCTCATCGCTTTTGAGCGCCTCTTGCTACACAGTGCACCTGAGCGTTCTGCGCAGACCTTCCAGAACTTTCGACGTTCCTTACCAGTGACTCGGCTTGTATTCTTCGCACGCAGAGAGAATAGGCCACTGGTAACTGCGATCTCGGCAACGTCATCGCAGTCGCAATACTTTATATGTCACCCTCAACGACCGAGTAGTGAGCATGAAATCTTCGTTTTACTTCAAAATTCAAAATCAAACCGTAAAACACGGTCGCGTCCTGCCCTTATCAACAGCTTTTCACGAAGATAAGGCGAACCAGAGATTGCGCAATCGGGATTCAATAGTAATCGGTGCACGCAACGTGGTCTGCGTTTACAATCAGCCGGAGACACTGAAACGACGGTCACCTTATCTAGGCTTAGGATACGGGACTAATCAGTGCTTCGTATCGAATAAAATGCAAGCTTAAGCGGATCTCAGATAATAAAAGAAACGCGATGGTGGAATCGATAAGCGGTAAAATAGTTCAACGACAGTACGACGCACATTAACGCGAATAACGGGATTCGATGAGTTGAGAGAGTTGAAAGAAGTGAGAGAGTCGAGAGAGTTGAGAAATTTGGAGAAGTTGCAAGAGTTGAGAAAGTTGAGAGAGTTGAGAGAAGTAACAGGGTTGAGAGAGTTGAAAGAGGTAAGAGGGTTGAGAGAATTGAGAAAGTTGAAAGATTTGGAGAAGTTGGAAGAATTGAGAGAGAGTTAAGAGAAGTAAAAGAGAGTTGAAATAGTTAAGAGATTTGGAGAAGTTGGAAGAGTTGAGAGAGTTGAGAGATTTGAAGAAATTGGAAGAGTTGAGAGAGTTGAGAGAGTTGAGAGAGTTGAGAGAGTTGAGAGATTTGGAGAAGTAAGAAAGTTGAGAGAGTTGATAGATTTGAAGAAGTTGGAAGAGTTGAGAGAGAGTTGAGAGATTTTGAGAAGTAAGAGAGTTGAGAGATTTGGAAGAGTTGAGAGAGTTGAGAAAGTTGAGAGAGTTGAGAGAAATAACAGGGTTGAGACAGTTGAAAGAGGTAAGAGGATTGAGAGAATTGAGAAAGTTGAAAGATTTGGAGAAGTTGGAAGTAAGGTAAGAGAGATAAGAGAGTTGAAAGAGTTGAGAGATTTGGAGAAGTTGGAAGAGTTGAGAGAGTTGAGAGATTTGAAGAAATTGGAAGAGTTGAGAGAGTTGAGAGATTTGGAAGAGTTGAGAGAGTTGAGAAAGTTGGGAGAGTTGAGAGAGTTGAGAGAGTTGAGAGATTTGGAGAAGTAAGAAAGTTGAGAGAGTTGATAGATTTGAAGAAGTTGGAAGAGTTGAGAGAGAGATGAGAGATTTTGAGAAGTAAGAGAGTTGAGAGAGTTGAGAGAGTTGAGAGATTTGAAGAAGTTGAAAGAGTTGAAGAAGTTGAAAGAGTTGATAGATTTGAAGAAGTTGGAAGAGTTGAGAGAGTTGAGAGATTTGAAGAAGTTGAAAGAGTTGAGAGAGTTGAGAGATTTGGAGAAGTTGGAAGAGTTGAGAGAGTTAGAGAATCAGCAGAGTCGAGTCTCTGTTGTTGCGTCAGATGAGGATTGCGATGAAATTTCATAATCGACGGCCGCGTGTTTTCAAGGGGAGATTTCTTCTTTCTTTCTGTGACAAAGATCGATCTTTTTTTACTGAACCTTGTAATGTATGTCTTTAGAAATGTCCCTGGAAAATCTGGTACTGGGATCACTGAACTTAAGAGGTGACACGATTAACACTTTATGTCCGGCACTGCATATAAATGAAAAGGAAACATTGGAGCGTTCGACTTTCGATACACAAGAAGGCAGATATTTCGATTATAAATGAATCGTTCTAGCCTATCGGCACTACATACATTCCATTTCAAGATGAGATCGATACTTTTCACCGAAAAGAAACTGCGAGGTCGACTGGCGCGTCGGCGTCGCAGTGGTACGGATCCATGAAAACACGAACTAACGTCAAATTTTCAAACTTTCTGAAAATGTATGAAACTTTAGATATAGATTCTCATATCCATGAACTAACATTTTGCATGTTACGAGTTGCCAAAAATCAGCTCAAATTGTGTTTCATAATGCGGAAAAACGTTTATTCCAGAACGATTGTACAGTAGTTGTTCTTTACCTAATTCAGTTTTTGTTTTGGTTCCATCCAATTATTACATCAACTTTCTGTATGATTAAAGAGCATACTTTTAGCTATAAATCCCAGGAGCGATAAAGGGATAAATATAATTTACCTCCCCGAAATCGTTTTCTTTTTAAATCCTTATTTTCTCGATTTCGTTTTTGCTTTGATTACAGCTACAAGTTGGAATTCACGCCGCGTCACGATGAATCTCGCAAAAACGTTCTTGGCAGTCTCTGTAGAAGATGTCTGAAGAAGAATTTTGTACATCAGTTTGCATCTGCAGAAGTTATAACGATTTATTTGTAGCCAATGCGTGAAAGACCGCAGCGTCAAATCAAACACCTTCGCGTCAGATCACTCTCCGCACCGATTTATTTAACCCGATATTTCGCGAGGACCTAAAGCTATCAAAAGTATGTTCCTATAAAAGTTGTTTGGTACAGAGGGAAACGTTAAATGATATAAACAATATTCCTACGGGTGTAGTGGTGGGAGAGATACTGAAGTCGAATTAATATTTTTAAATGGGAGCCCGTATTATTTTATCCACGATATAACAGTGTTCGTCGCGACGAATACAATGATCTACAACATGGTATCTCTCTCTCTCTCTCTCTCTCTCTCTCTCTCAATCTATGTAGTAAAATGACATAAATGAAATTCATACGTTTTAATCCATTCTAAAATTTCATTATACGATGCGTCTGTAACCTGAATATTTATTTTTATATAGATACTATAAAATATGCGAAAAATAAGGGTATAAATTGGAATAATTACTAAATTAAACAAATTTTAGTAAAATTTATAAACATAATCTTTTATCATACTAAAAAAATAATATCATAACCGGATTCTACAACCCAAAATATCCCTAAAACTGTTTTATTTATAATGAAAGATGTAAACATAACAATACTATTCATTTATTATGTGTTTTCGGGGATCCGTGCCACTGTGTCGTAACGCATGCGATACGGGTTCGGCGAGATTTAGGTACACGGAAAGTCATCGGCCGTGTAAACAAAAAGAATAGAACTTTTGGAAGCTCATGGCGCAGTTGACCTGGAACGCGGGAATGCGACGTTTTCGTTGTGGCGCCAGGCGGTGGGATCGATTACAAGCGCTGCGAAAGAATTTCGCAATTGAATTCGGCTTGATTTAGCTGCGAGGAAATCGTTGCACGTTAAATCAGCAGCGATTACTATCCTCTGGAATGTGAGTAAACAGAACATAGTCGTTGCGTTATATCTTAAGTGTTTGTCACTTACGAGGAAACCCCGGTGATCGATAGACGCCGATTATTGATGAAACTTTGCACTGACGTTGCATAGATCTGTCGTATGTTGCGGTTAGCCGTAATTCGTTCGTGACACTTTCCTACCTTGACATTTTGATTGCAACCGCAGTGCTAGCAACTGCAGAAATCTCGTACAATTAAACTATTTTATTTAATTAAATTGAAATTGAGAGAAGTTGTCTGTATGACAGCAATGACTTTTTCAGCATTCTTACGTTTTTCGGATTCCAATGCAATCAGGAAGATTCGATAAATTAGCGTAAAAATTATGGGTGTCACGGGCACAGTCAAAGTGTTAACGGAGAAATTAATTACATTACATTTTGAAAAGTAAATAATTTATTTACGAAAATAAGAGAAACACGACTTTCTCGAAGAAATTACAAAGAAAATTATAAATCCGAAAATACGATCGTAACTTTGATTTGAACTACTACTTAGACAAAGGAATTTTTGACAAAACAGACAAAAATGTAATGTTCGCACAGATTCGCGTACTTAAAGGTACGATATAATTTCTACTCGAACTGCTTTTGGATATCGTTTGCCTTTCCCGATTTCTAACCATTTACGCAGGAGGTTATCATAACCTCAAAGTAAAAACCGCGAGAAGAAAGAACGCGAGTTCCAGTCGTTCGCGATTTTCTGCTCCTGGAATCTCGCCGCGATACGGTAACAGCACAGATAGAGTAACTGGTTCCCCATGAATTCGATGATCGCCACGGTAAGAACACCCGGGGAGAAGTTGGCTGTGCGACGATCTGTACGCGCGAAGTTCGCGGTCGGTTACGCCAATGGTTTTCGCGAATGGAAATTTCCGCTGCGCGGCGCCTGGAGGCCTCGCCGGCCGCGATGGTGTGTCACTGTGTGGCTTGTGACTTATTAGCGTGAAAATTGCACCGGCAAAAATACTCGGCGCTGCGACGGCCGACGAGAAAAACGAGTCCGCGCGCGAACTGCTCCGTTGCTTCTGATTCATCCGTGGATACTGTTCGCCACGTGACCGTGTCTCTCGTTCGTCAAGACGGTATCGATGTCCTCGCGGGATCCGTTGAAACATTATCGGCGGTTGAAACATACTCGCCGATCGTCGCCTTTCGGATTTCCTGTACGACCGGTTTAGTTGCGATACCAGCGATTTCCGCGCGTAATTAACCATGTATGGGGAAACGACAGAAAGGAAGCAGAAGAGCGCAGTCACCGGGCGACACCCACGACTCCTTATCGCTTGTTCGAAATGTGTGCTTCCATTCAGCTGTTAGCCTCGCATCTGGCTCATATCGGCCGGTTCGCACAGCCTGCCTACGCTCGCCGACGCAGCCGAGTCCTGTGTGTATTTACCATCGACGCAAATGGTACACACTGATACTGTTCACGTGTTCTGACTGCCGCAATTTAAATGTCCTGGGTCGCCGCTAATTAGATTCTCAGACATTGTAGCGAAATTTAAGAAAGAGGTAAGGAGGGATGTTTTTGAGTTTTTTAGAAGTCGATTTCGACGAGGCTTGTTGTGAAGAGCAGCTTTTAGAGCAATAGACGTCACATGCTTCTTTCTATTGGCCATTGTTCGCATTGAAGACAACCTGCAAGGTGGAAGCTCGCACATCGTTTGATCTGTATTACATTTTATTCCAGAAATTGCATACTTATAATTTAATTACGTACGTAAAAAGAACGAAGATTTATTGTCCATTGTTTCCATTATTTAAGACTACGATGCACAATCTAGTTCTCCGAGGAAAATGCTCGTAAAGCTTTAGAAAATCCTCGACCGCAGTGGGTTTAAGTCTTTAAAACCAGAGAGTGGAAGATGGTAAAGTATTCTTCTCCTCAGACCTGGGCAAATTTTATTTGAATCGCAAATAAAAGATACATAAGTATTTAAAATCATTCATTACGGATCGTTATTTTCAATGCAGTTATTTGAAAACAAAAATAATATCGATCCAACTGTAATTTCCAATAATTAATTGCTTCGTCGTTTTGTTACTTTTAATATGACCAAAGAAATTGTCCTGAAAATAATATGCAACGAAAATATTTCATTTTAAAAGATCTTTACAGTAATTTGCTTTGAGCTCTTTCTTTGAAAAGTTCATTTATATAATTCGAATATGTTCCCTTATGAGATACGTTCCCTATTAAGATAACATTAGCTTAACCTATTAATTAATCGTTACAGTTCCGATTGATCCTTAAGGAACATTTGCCCACAGAACTCTGACGATATGGCACAGACGTTAGCCTGTGTTTAAATCACCTAAATTGTTTTTAGACCGCTGGGAGCAATGATCGTTAATGTAGAAGAAAATGGTGAACGAAATGTACACAGGTACATCCAGATCAAAAACAGATTGCTCGAGTTTTAAAATTCTCATTTCATTCAGATTTGAATCCTTTGCAGTTGAAGACATTTTAACTCTAGAGCTCTTTTTGCAAATAGAAATAATTGAATACTTTTTCGTGTCACACTTGAATTTTTAACAATGTATTCAATACAGACAGTAACATAAAAATTGTCTGATATCACAATATGATAAATTTTGGTTGGTGTTTTAGTGTCGCCATTCCACAGCAAAGGGTTTGTTTTTTTAATTCTGAAAAATTTGAGAACAAGTAGAAATATGTTTTACTGCTTCAGTTGCCAGCTCTTTGGTAATCCCGGGATTGGAAAGCTGGTTTGATCGTAAACTCTGTACAGCTGTTTCGAAGCTACTGACGAAATGTTTGCTTCCATCGCTAGGTACGTTGAATCACGTTCCATTGCACTCAGCTCGTTCTCTTTCTCCCGGCTAAATCCTCTCCTCGTTCGTTCCTCTGCCACGCCGCGTGTTCGTCCAGTCCAGCTAACGATTTCCCGCGACCTTTAAGTACGGTACACTTCAGAATGGACAGGGTCGGCCTTGAAATGACGAGGACCCTGTCCTTGGCCACGGGAACACGTCGACCCGCGATGTACACCGGTGTAATTGTAATTAGAAGCTACGTTCGGCATGTGAATGGGTTCGATTCAACGGTACTCGCTCGAGCCGCTTTGCATACAAGCGATTTCACTTTAAATCCCATCGGAAACTAGTGTGGGCTCGCTGCGTGAAAAAGGGAGGAGTGTAATCCGTGTTAAACATCGTAGAAACATTTGAGAGGATTACTGATTTTTTTCTCTCTGTACGTTACAATCGTTTGTAGCATAACAAATGGAACATCGAGGGCTCGAAAATTGATTATTCAAAGCAATATTTAATTTTTATATTGCTTGCGAATAAATATACACTGTTTATGCAGTGATGTACATTTGCAACCAGGTTTTTCACATTAACCCTTTAAGCATTGACTGAAATGAGAAAGTATACTAGAACAAAAATATCTACTTTTTATGTTAGTTTTATATTGTAAAACTTTATATTATATACTATATTTATATTATATTACATTATATTGCATTATATTGCGTTAAATTACATTATATTACAGTTTGTTACATTACATTACATTATATTACATAAATGTTATTCAGATCAAGATCATTGGTAATTTCTATTGTAAATCATACAAAAGTAACGGTAGACTAAATTTTTCATAAATACCAGCAATTAAACAACAGTATAGACTCAAATGAATGCAATTGAAGGGTTCTTGAAAGTATGAGCTATAAATTATGTTGGCAACAAAGAAAATCGCCGTCCTTCCAGCGGATTAGGCGGTATACCTGAAAAAGTACCGTTAATACTGACCAACCCTTCGACCCTTGGGTCCGACAGATGGACAACACCTGCGACAGACCCACCAAAGCGACTAACGAAAATACACCATTGACGACCGTAGATAATACGAAAAAGGACCTTACTCTAAATTCCTTTGCACACAGCCACGCCCAACTGAAAATCGCTACGTTTCTCCAGGATTTCAGAAAATAAAATAGACCCATGTTGCACACAAATTTTATTGCGTTTTAAATGAAACAGAATTGGTATATTTTTATTAACAAAGGAATCGCACAATATAAAAACATGAAATAATAATAATAATTCAATTCAATTTGTTGTTATAGAGAGTGGGATTCAAATAGTCCTATCGTGCCACATGGGTTCATGAATGCGCATGCAGCAATATTTCGAGGTGGGTCTAAAAATGTCTTACCATGCATTACCGTTCATAAAAAAAATGGGACATTTTTAATCCCAGCGTGCCCCAAAGAGTTAACCAATGGCGAGATAATCGAGCTGACTGCGAGAGATAGACGAAAATTAAATCCGCGATAACGCGACGACACTGTAACGTACGGAGAATCTTCCCACGAATTTTTTATATTCCTTTCTAAAGGCATACGCCAAGCTGGCGCCAGTCAGTCGGGGATTCATTTGTATATCGCGAGTCAAGTACCTCCAAGGGGTACGACGACGAACGTTTTTGGAATCGAACCACATAGGAACACCTCCACTACCATTTTTCCAGAGAAAATCTGGCTATATAAAGGGCCCAAACGCGACCAGAAAGCGGGCTAGTTTCGAGTCATTCGTCGACATGGAAACTCTAGTGCAGTGGTGTCAAACTCAAAAGCTAACTTGGGCCAAATAAACAATGCTTAACTTTAGGTGGGCCGCAAAAAAAAGTCAATGTTCATAGAAACAAATATTTTTATTTTGACTAGTACATTGTAATAAACACACATATATAAAGTTAAATTATTGTATATATACTTGACATCAAAAATGTTCATCTCGGGCCGCGAGTTTGACACCCCTGCTCTAGTGAGATCGAGTCTTCGAACAATCTAGTAGGTAATAGATATCAAATCAGAAGCCCCCGCCGACTCAGTGCGAAAAGCTGAGAGCGCGATAGAGTCCGCGAACACTTAGATACATTTGTAAAAAACCAAAACGCGCAATAAACTAGCTTTTACCAGTTTTCTTTGGTTACAAGTTTAATTATTCCCATCTCCTATTTCTTGCAATGTTACGAGGCAGCCTAATACCAATTTCCCCAAATACTATCCTTACCTTAAAGGTAGCCACCCGTGCCGAAATAAGCATCGGCTGACCTACGCACCTTATCCTTATTTCCTTGAAGGTAACCACCCGTGCCGAAATAAGCATCGGCTGGTCTACGCACCTTATCCTTATTTCCTTGAAGGTAACCACCCGTGCCGAAATAAGCATCGGCTGGTCTACGCACCTTATCCTTATTTCCTTGAAGGTAACCACCCGTGCCGAAATAAGCATCGGCTGGGCTACGCACCTTATCCTTATTTCCTTGAACGTAGCCACCCCTACCGAAATAAGCATCGGCTGGTCTACGCACCCCTATCAAAAATCTCAATTGCATGCAACCTCTGGCCACCCAACCTGCCTGGTCCTCGGCTCGTAACAACACCATCCACGAACATAGAATGCAACTACCATATATGAGATCGTGAGTCATTTGTAACATTGTGTAATAAAGTGTACACAAATCGAGACCAGTGTATTTTATTGCACAACCAAGCTGCAACACTTGGTGCATACTGTGGGAGGACAACATCTATCAACGTGCTGCCTTCACATATACAGATTGCATTCTTAAATAAACTTCTTGATCTTTTGCGAAATAGAAACTTAGTCAAATTACGAGAAGTAGAAAATAAATAAACACGAATTTCTTCTTTTCATGACTGTAACAAGACCAGAATACAGAGTGTCCCAAAAATATCTCGTAATCCGTAAACGGGAGTTCCTAAGGTCATTTCAAGTAACTCTTTTCTTAGCGGAAATGTAGTCCGTGGCTTTGTTTATGAGTTATTAACATTAGATTTACGGAGCACAAAAAACAGCTGTTTTAGATTAGTTTATGACAGTAACAATAAGACATTCATTCTGATTTTTAACAAGTGCTATTGTAACATTTGCCATAAGTAACATATAAATTGAATAAATAACTCGTAAATGTATCTTTACGATATGAATAATCGTAAATTAAAAAATTATTGACCCGACATTTTGACGGGTTCCGTAAATCTAGTGGTAACGAAGAATAGGGACCAATGAAAGGCAAGGTTAAAAAAGCTGACCAATAAGAGGCAAGCATGGCTGCCGCGAGACAGCCGAACCAATGAGCGGCTTCGTGCGCTCTTTGGTTGGGCCGCCTCGCGCCAACCGAGTTCGCTTCTCATTGGTCAGCGTTTTTCGTTAATAACTCGTAAACAAAACCGCGGATTGCATTTTCGCTAAGGAAAAAGTTACTTCAAATGACCTCAGGAACTCTTCATTTCCGGATCTCGAGACATTTTCGGAACATCCTATAGTGCAACGATATTCTCAAATTCTCTTGGTGTTTTCAAAACCCTGTATATTACCTATAGCACATTCTACCTAATTTTCCTTCAGCTTGTAAACAAAAGTGGACAATTTGGGATTATTTGCGCCTCGCGGCTCGTTTTTATAGTAGTTGACAATCGGCGACTATAAAAACGCGCCGCAATGCTCTAATAATCGTATCTCTTCTTCCCAAATTGTCCATTTTTGTTTACAAGCCGAAGAACAATTGGGGAGAATTTACTGTATTTATTTTTCTGACAAATACGTAAGATTCGCAGTCTACGTCACTCGCGTTTAAGGCTCGTTAGTTCGAATGTCAACATCAGCGAGGCTATCGATGCCTCCGCCATTTTTATGAACAGGGATGCTTCTCAGCATCTGTCACTAGCTTCGACATCATTGTCGAAGAAGTGTTTCTCCAGAGTTCGATCTCATTTGCTGTACAGCAGCCGCAGATAAATTGTGGAGAAACTACCCGTAAATCGTTTATAAAGGGCGTTTATGAAGAGCGAGGAGTTATCAAAGTAGCAAACGGAAGCCCGAATAGCACGTAAGATGCGGTTAGATGCAGTCGATGAGCGTCGAAGTGCTGGTACCGGGGTAGAACGCGGTCCGGAAAAGAATTCAGGTCGATGGACTTTCTGGCTGGTGCAGAATAGGGCCGACGATCAATACGTTCGTGCGACGATACTATTTCTAACTTGCAGCGAATTATTCTTAGAACGTAACTGCCCTCGCGTCCGTTCGATTAAGATACAACAAGGCTGAGAAACTTGTGAAATGCTTCTGTTTACAGTCGAGACTCGCCACGAGACCTCAGCGAAGGTTGACGATCCAAGAAAATTGCCCGCGAAGTGCAGCCGCGTGCACGCCTCCGCCTTGCACTCGATACTCGGTATCGTTGCTTTTGCTTTCGATTCGGAAAAGAAAGAACGACGCCGTTCAGCTGAAAAAAGCTAAACCTGGTAATTCATTATTTTCCTACTAGATCGGTTCAAATGATAGCAACACGACCATCGGAAGATCTGATGCTTTCTACAGGAAGTCCGTGAGCCAGTCGTTTCTCTTGGCCAATTTATTTCTGAGAATAGTTGTGCTACCTTGTTCGACATTCTCTTAGCGTTCACCTGGCTCTATAAGATACCGTATCGGGCGAACGTTTCAAAAGTAATAACGACGGTGACGTGTTCATTAATCGTAAAGCGTAGAAAGCGTGCGACTTTTATTGATGAATGACGCATCGTGGACATTACAAGATAATGGACTAACGGACAAGGATAACTTAACAATACCACGCTGATAGAATCGTTTAAAAGAACGCGATTTATTCCCACCCTTGCTATCTTGCGTGCTCGCGATCGATAGAATTGCGCAGTTCGGGGTGTCAATCGGGTTTTATCAAGATATACGATGATGTTGGCGATTAATCGCTGCATCATAAGTTGTAATACAGCGAAGTTCCGTCGTACTCAGAAAATCATATTTATCGGCGGTATCGCAAGGCCGTGATACATTTACATGTATCAATTTCGCGGTTTGAGGAAGTCCTTCGTCTGTGACAGTTGATACCACCAGTTGGAAAGATACTAGTTACAGCAACCAGAAGAGAACTCGTGACAATTTTTCCGTTTTAACACAATGACATCGTTCGCTGTGAAGCGTCCGTAAATGGAAATGGTGTTCGACCATTAACTCCTTTCGTGCGAGTCGAATCTGGCGAACTGTGGAGCTGCGATTTACAATGTATCAGATAAGGATCCGTTGGAAAAAGTTGCCTTTTAATGGCAGTAGAAATCTCAAGTCTACTATTCTTGATTGATAGAACGGTGAATTTCTACGCGCGATCGCTAGATTGCGCATTCTTGTGCAACATAAAAATGTTCTCAGTCAATTTCTGGGAACAGGAACTGAATATCCCTAATTGACGCCGAGATTGTACACAAAAAAATGGACAATTTGGAAAGGGAATGTATGATTATTCGAGCTCATACAACTATAAAAACGAGCCGCAAAGCTCGAATAATCGTATCTCCTCTTCCCAAATTGTCCATTTTTGTGCACAATCTCAGCGTCAATTAGGGAGAATTTACTGTAAATGTATTACATCTTTTGACAACTCTAATAAGTCGCACTAAATCTAGTCATACTAAAATAGTGTGACAATATTTATAAATTCGTCGAATGTCTTCACAATTTCGTATCTCGCTTATTCATCCGTGTCATAGATGCATAAAATTCGCAGTTTTTTTAAAGCTAGTTGATCTTGTTAATTAGACACTATCGACTTGTTTTCGCGAGGAAAATCTTACACTGTCCAACGCGACGAGATGATGGATAATAAACACGTGCGCGTGAGCAGGACAGGACTGGCTCACAAGATCGAGATCCGTACAGATTCGGAAAGAACCGAAAATATAGTGTTCGCTTTTTACAGAGTGATTTTTATAAACATATCATAAATGAAATCTGCTAACTGTCGATTTCTTCCTCGTCGAAAATGAAATTCGAAATAACGAGATAACAGGAAAAACGGTTTTCCGACGTGAAGTAAATTACGGCCAAGGTTCGCTACAAATAAAGTGGCTCTTAAACATATTCCACAAATATTTGAAAAGATAACATATTTAGATGTTACGAGGATCAGTTTACGAGATAGCGCCCAAGAAACTATAAATAATTGCGAACGATCGGAATTTCGAAGTTGCGGTGAACATCGTTGTGCGATTTGGACGACTTTTCAAATATTGCATAATATGTGTTAAAAGATTTATTCATTTCTTAACACTAGCTTTACGCGGAACCCGTCAAAATGACGGGTCACTAATTTTTTACTTTACGATTATTCATATCGTAAAGATACATTTATGAGTTATTCATTCAATTTAAATGTTACTCACGGTAAATGTTACAATAACACTTGTTAAAAAACCAGAATAAATGTCTTATTGTTACTTGTATAAACTAATATAAAACAGCTGATTTTGTGCTCCGTGAATCTAGTGTTAAAGGTGTTCAAATATCTCTTTTAGACTCGCTGCAGAAACAGCTAAAAATTTAAAGCGATAGTTGCAATCAGGTACCTGAACGTTTTGTTCATGTCTCCTCCCTCGTCTCGTTGAACACACTATAGTTCTATCAAATCTGTTCATAGAGTTCTCGAAGACCGAACCTGCGCTCGAAGTTAGATAAATCAAAGAATAAGTTGAAGAAAGGGGAAAAACATGAGCGTTTCCGTCCTTCGACAATAATTTCGCTCGAGATTAATCGATCATAAAAAATAATCACTATCAAAGAAGAAGAACAAAGGACGACGGGGAGAAGAATCCTCGGAGAATTTTCCACTGTTGACGCAGCACGTCTGTCCACGTGATAATTATCTCGCCACTTTCCTTCAATTTTTTTTCGCGACGCGTCACAGGTCTATTATTGTCCACGACCAATTCGCATTCTGTTAATAATGTTAATTACATGCATGATAGCCCGCGGGTTATCGATAACCTCTAATTTCGTTGGTTATCGCGGAAGAGGGAAGTCCGTCTGCGCGGGTACGCGACTTATTTCTGTTATCTGCGCGGTCGTTAATAATAACGAGCGACCGTTTACGAGCGTCACTGAACGATAATGCGCCAGCCGATCGACAGTGTGTTGGCGTGAAAATTTGCAACTTGCAAAAACATGTTTGCTGCAGCGGCTTGTCGCGGTGTAGGCGCCTATTTTAGCGGTGCCGGACTGATTAATTCACGTAACGTGAGAACTATTTTCATGCTATCGCAACCGCGAAACGCCGATCGTTTCTCTTAATCACCGCTAATAACTCTACTCTCATCGATAAGCGGCTGCGGACGATAATCTTATGCGAATAATAGATAAGTAGATTAGATTCACCGGTGACTAATCGGCTGAAACTTTCTCGAATAATCTGGATGTACGTCATATTGATGAATTGATTTTCGAACGTATCTCGTGATTCGCATCGGCGACGATTTTACAATTGTATTATTATTAACACTTTAATGACCGCTCGCACAACATGCGTGCGATGCTACCGTCGAAGGTTATTAATTCGTTTCGTATATATGAATATTTAAATACCGATCACATTCGGAAATTAAATAACCACGATTTTTTACTTAAAGTAGCACGTGCGTGGATTAAAACTAATGAAGACGATCCTGCTATATTTCGCGTCGTTCGTCCCGATCCAGTTGAAAGATTAAGATTTAATTAATAAAAGAGAAGGTGTTCAAAGGGATTGTGTCATGTTTGCTATGCGAATAAAATTAGAAAATCTACACATTTTATGTGTAAGACTTGCCAGGTACGGTTACATGTATAGGTGATTGCTTTAATAATAATCACACAAAGGAAAAATATTAAATTTGTTGTATTAAATATGTTGTTGTTCTTGTTTGTTTTATGTGTATATTCGCGCATGTTAAATTATTTCATGAATTTATATAAAGTTTTTTTAAATTAATTCTTCAAAAATATTGCCGGCCCCTGGCGACGTTTAATTGCGTAGACATGCAGCCATTAAAGTGTTAACACTTACAGTAAATTTTCCCCAATTGACACTCAGATTGTGCACAAAAATGGACAATTTGGAAAGAGAAGATACAATTATTCGAACCTTGTGGCTCGTTTTTATAATAGTTGACAATTTTAATTATCAGAACTAGCTCGAATAATCGTATTCCCTTTTCCCAAATTGTCTATCTTTGTGTACAATCTGAGCGTCAATTAGGGTACATAATAAAAAAATATATAACACAATAACAAAATAATAACAGTAAAATAACTTTATACGTAATAATTAGAAAAGTTTTATTTTTTGCATTTTAAATATGTACATTTTTCAGAAAGAGGACTTGAGAAATTGATAAAATTATATTCTATTTCAATAATTTAAATATGAGCATTGAAATTATATAAAATTCAATTTATACTACGCCGCATTTTTTACAGATCGTGAGCCTCTGCAGTGAACATTTTCCACAGAAATATTTTTTACATGCACAACAGACGTTTGTGGTTTTATTTTCTTTCGCAATATCCAATTTGACATGTTTCTCGTTTCTCAGAAATTATAGCGGAATCTGTTGACGTTCCTACCATACCATTTGTTTCTCGTTCCTGTGAATCTCGATATTCGTTGTTATTCTACTGCTTTCACTTTTTGTTCGCTTCTCTTATCCTGAAATTTTTCTTGTAACCGGAAATTTTACACATGATTGCCAGTTTATTTTATTCTTTCGAAGCGTTAATTCAAAGAGTGTCACAGGTAATCGTTATTACGTTAATTTCGAGAATCATAAAGCGAGAGTCATTCTACGTATTAAAAATAGGATTATGCGTCTTCTACGAATACTTGTTTGACGCAAAAGTGACTAAGTGGCTGATACAAACGCATTTTCTCTCCATTTGTTCATTTATCTTGACTTTAACGCTAAACCTATTAAACCGAATTCACGAAGCTTCTTGGAAAGCTATTGTAAATCCATTGATATGTGCGCGTGTTATAATAAAACCTACGTCGATGATGAAGGGGAGAGGTGGTATGAAAGAGGCACGTATCGAAGGGGACATTGCTGCTTATTCTAAAGATGAGATTACTGTTATCGATACGAAAGTTATTTTGTTTTCAACCAATACTAATACGTGATTGAATTTTTTCCACAATAATAGCACACTTTTCGCCAAGCTCCTGAAACGTTTCTCAAATTTTATCATTTTTAGCTATTTACTTATTTCTTTACTACATTTGAACAAGCATTTCATGAAGAATAAAATAGAAAGCACTGTTTGTTATTTTTCCTTTAATATTGATCTAATTATCGGTTAAGTTCTTGTAACTAGACAATGTTCATCAATGGCAGTGAAATGTTATGTTGTCTTAATTTTATTAGGATTCATAAAATATCAGAGTGTTGAAAAAGTATTTGATATATCGTGCAATTTAAAGTTTAGTTTGATTATAAATCAAATAAATACTTCAACTTTATGAAATTTTCAGTCGAAAGAAGCGATGTTTCTGGCGATGTGTTAATGGTACCACGTGCATTTACTGTAGCCAGATAGTTGACCTTTCCAATGTCACCAAGTAGAAGTAGAATGGCCATTCAGTTCTTTCTCATTTCCTTTCATGCAGGGAACACTTTATACATACGCGAAAGATTAAAACCGTGTTGTCTCAACAATTTCGAGTTAAAAATAGTTGCGAAAGAGTCTTTTACGCGTGGCTTGATCAATGGGCCCATTGATGGAACGGCAAGGAATCGCGCATTGTAACTGGATCTCTTCGATAAAGGTGGGACGAGTATTTGAATAATTGAACGGCGAAAAAGATGAAAAGTTCTCTGATCACCGTTGCGGTGTGTGGGCCGCGTCTGACGTTAATTCAACGTGCCCACGTGGCCGTTTGCGCGCTGGAAAGAATAGGTCGGCGCGAATGCAGCATAGATCAGAAACAATCGGCAGACGTTTCCTCCTCTTCTTTCGCAAATATTTGCGCTGGTTCTGCATCGACCGCGCATCGTCATCGCTCGAGCTTTCGCATTGTTCCCTCGTACAAGAAATGCATCTTTATCGTAACTCCTCCGCCAGCTACAAGAATAAGCCACCTTCCTGTTGGCCATGCCAACATCAACGTTCTCCTCGCAAGAGATCCAAGAACATGTTTCAGGGAGATGTCTTGCGAGCCGTTCGCCCGCCCTCTGATGCATTTATCCGGAGAAAACCGGAAATGATTAGCCTCAAGAGTCAACGCCGCAATCTATTCTGAGAGAGCGGAGGCTGACAGTTTACGAGAGACGTCTTCGGAAAATTTGCCGAGGCAATCGACGAACGGGATAGTCGAGAGTGGGCACGTTTATAGTCCCGAGTGCTAATGGATGTTAATTTTCTATGACGATGTCGGCGTATTGAACGTTTATTCTCGAGATCACATTCTAGACGACCGTAAATTCTTGGGTACACAATAGCGGGCTTCCAAAGTAGTCGGCTGGAAACACTTATTCCTGTCTCTGAAATGGATTACGCTCTATCTCGTAGTTCTACAAGATCAGATTATGAATTTATACGTAGTGAGAGAGCTCGCCTAGTATAGGAGATTTACGGTTTTTCTTCAATGAAACAAATATTGATTTATTTCAATCTTTTCTGCGTTCATTACAAGTTAACACGTCTAGGTACCAAATTATAGTAACAAAACAACCAATATTGTTGTAATACTGAAATTATTTATTTTATTTTAATTTATTTTAATTCATTTTATTTCATTTTAATTATTCATTGATTTTGGAAGCCATTTTCGGAGCTACTTGTGGCGGACTTTTTAACTAACTGTATCTAACTATAATTAACTATAACTAACTATAACTAACTATAACTAACTACAACTAACTATAACTAACAATAACTAACTATAACTAACTATAACTAACTATAACTAACTATAACTAACTATAACTAACTATAACTAACTATAACTAACTATAACTAACTATAACTAACTATAACTAACTATAACTAACTATAACTAACTATAACTAACTATAACTAACTATAACTAACTATAACTAACTACAATTAACTAACTATAACTAACTATACCTATGTGTAACTAACTATAACTAACTATCTATGTATAACTAATGATATCTATGTACAACTAACTATATCCATGTATAACTAATTATATCTATGTACATGTAACATGTATGTTACTATATCCATGTACAACTAACTATATCTATTCTAAAGACTTCTATCTTTTACGAATATCAAATTTTCCAGACGAATGACACTTATATTACTTAATAGGGAATGGGATACTATTGCTTCAAATCGTTAGTTTTTCAAAACAAATTGGACATCTGGAAGAACTGCCTTGTCAGACGTCTTTTATTCACAATAATTTGATAAATATTACACCCTCTACTTTACAATTTTACACGATGCATCGATTTCAATTCGAACGTCATACCAATGATCGACTGATTTCACTGCCTATGGACATGCGATAGAAGAGAGCGAATTCGACACGTAGTTGTTTTTTGAGAGTTGAAACAACCTTGTTGCATTTCTGTGTCTTTATTATAGACACAGCTAAGACTAATGTCCTCCCCATAAACATCAAATGTAAATGCATAATGCTTCCAAGATCAACTATCTATGCAACACCATGTCGAAATCCAGAGAACCGCTAAGGAATCTAATCAACAAACAGCGATATAATTTTGTAATCCAATATCGTGTTACTAAAAAAGTTGCCGTTCATACACAATTCGTCATATTTACAAAATCTCGTACGCATCGCTGACAGTTTTATCATAGCCGAATGAATATGAATTATGGCTGAAACGAGGTTCGAGTCGCTGTTTCGAGGAGTCACTGGCAGATAGTGCACTTGGCATGCTTTACGACTCGTCTTACAACTCGTAATTCTAGAAAAATGACACGCTTTTCCACGAATTACCAGGTGGCAATACGACGGACGGCGATTATCGAACCGATTTTAACAATCCCCGCGCGATCTAATGCGACGCGCAGTGGTTCCAAATCGCGAAAACGTAGCCAAAACATTAACACTAGATTTCCGGAGCACAAAAAAAACCAGCTGTTTTATATTAGTTTATAAAAGTAACAATAAGACATTTATTGTGATTTTTGACAAATGTTACTGTAACATTTGCCGTAAGTAACATATAAATTGGAATCTTTACGATATAAATAATCGTGAAATAAAAAATAAGTGACTTGTCATTTTGACGAGTTCCATAAATCTAGTGTTAAAGACGATTCGGACTCGATTAAAAATTTATGACCGAAGGCTTTAAAATTTTAGCAAATATTTCAAGCTAAAAATATATCTAACTTGTTCTCTGCATCTTAACCATTTATGCGCAGCACCGTATACCTTATTTTGTTACAAACTTGCACGTTTGACGGCTAACAATTTTTACAATACTGGTTCTAAAAGCTATTATACTTACTCTTATAAACAATATCCATCTCACAGAATCGAATAAAATATTATCTGAAAAATGTTATATGCTTTATATTGAGAGAGAGAGAGAGAGAGAGAGAGAGAGGGGGAGAGAGGGAGAGAAGGAGAGAGGGAGAGAGGGAGAGAGGAAGAGAGGAAGAGAGAGAGAGGGAGAGAGGGAGAGAGGGAGAGAGAGTGAGAGAGAGAGAGAGAAAGAGAGAGAGAGAGAGAGAGAGAGAGAATGAATCATGTGCTCGCCTACGCCGTAATTGTCAGTCAGATATAAAAATGCGACCATTCCCTCCTACACCCCGCTATAGGGACATCAACAAAGTATACTAATCAACGGTTGTAACGAACCTACCCCTCTTAGGGGTTTCGACCACGTTTTCGGGATTTGGAACCACCGTGCGACGACAGGGGTCGTAGGAGGATGGTCACGGTGTATCAGGGATTTATTGGATAATCGCCCAAGTCGAAGAGGTTTGCGCGATGTCACGCGTGAGGGACGTGAACATGTTGAGTCGAGTCTGTACATATAAGTCAGCGGGTCTACCTTGTTATTTTCGGCGTGACAGCGACGCAGGTCGTCGCAGCGTGCGGCGCCTACGGCGTCGTGACGCGCCGTCTCGACACCCACGTGAACATTTTTGCGGGCGCACGTTTGTCACGGACCCTGCCAAATTGTTCAGTTCATCGGCAGCCTGGCCTGGGACAACGAGTGAGAACGGCCGCGTACGGATGTGTTTACGTGGCACACAACGATTGTGCAGCGCAGCAAGGCCGTCCCGCGTTCAGAATAGACGCGAACTGCTCGATCTTCGACCGATATTTCCGTCGTTTCGATCACCGTTTTCCGTCAGCGTCCGGTTCACTGGGCGCAGACACCATTCTCAAATTTACCGGGAAACACCGGTTACCATATCCTGACGAAATCAACAACGGGCCGTTATTTCGGGACTCGGTATAAAAACGTGCGAAGGGATGCCGGACGAAAGAAATTCGTTGCTCTATGCTAGGCATTGCTGATAGACCGAGGGTTCTATGCATTTACGACAAAAATAGATAGGTCAAATATAAAATTATTTACGCGCGCGGAGGATTGTGTTACGTTATTTTCAACTTATTGCTATTATTGAAAGCAGGAAGACATTTTCGCTTTTTGCAATGAACTTAAGACTATTTTTATTCTCCATAACGATCCGCAGTCTGGTTTCTACTTTTCTTCTAGATTTACATGTTTCTTGCACCGTCATTTTGGTATTTCCGTAACGCTGACGAGCGAAGCAGCGCACACCGTTTTCGATCCCATTGAGAATTTTGGGGTAAAATTAATAATTCTGAAACTCACACATTTCCGATATAAAACTCCCAATAATTTCGGAAAGAGCATATGAATATTAATTAATGAACAAAAATATACAATTTTATTTTAAAAAAGTTTATCTTAATATTTGTATTAAGCGAAGAGTTTTATATCAATTCAAACTTTTTAAACATTTTTTTAATCAATTTGTATTTTTTCTTCGTCAATTGACAGATCTTCGCATGCTCTTTGATATTGTAATGTTTAGTGTGCCCAGAAGTAGCAAAATATAAAACCAGGGAGGAATTTTTTAGTATCTTCTTTAAAAGTCTCTTTAACGTTGAGAAACATTTTATACGAAAAATTATAAACATGCATTTCTTTATATATTTTTCTTTATATTGTATATCTCTATTTTCTTTATATATTTAATAATTTTATGATAAAATATAGTATACGTTCATACATACATATATACATGTATATAGATATATAGATAGTATACCTTTAAACGGGTAAATAATTTTATGATATTTATTTATTGCTAATCCCTAATAAAATTATTTAATATAATAATTATATATATGTCTACATATTGTTAATCTCATAAAATTATTCATCCGTTTTAAAGGTTTACTAAAGTAGATTAAAAGAAATTCGAGAATTGATTTCTAGCGTTAAACTTCAAGTTTAAATTTCAACTACAACTCAGCAAAAATTGCGGGAAGTTTTGAAAACTACATTTCGCTATTAATATTCGCGGTGCAAGACATTTACGATCATACAATTCGAATAGTTCACTTTTGTCCCGTCGATCGAACACCGTGCGACGTTAGCTATTCTTTCATTCTAACGTCGAGATCATCTTCAGATTACCGTTTCCGTTCATCCCGGGTACGTGTCTCGTGACACGATTTTGGGGTACAGAAGGATTCGCCCGAGAACCAGACACCATGAGCTTCGTCCGGCGCGGCATTGGTGTATATTCTTAGGAATGTCCAAGGACCAATGTAACAGTTTCGATTCACTACCAAAATGCACGATGCATCCGCGGGAAGATTCATGAGCGACCACGTGAGGAATCCAACGAATGCGACGTGGATCCTCGCGCCAAGGGCGGAGTACGTCCTTGCGGAATAGCATGCTGGCCACATTAACAAGGGTGTGTTCGGATCGAATGACCCCTCGCGATTAGGTTACACGCCAGACGGATAGGTGGGATTGGGTCCAATGCATACCACTGGACATCGATCATTTTCTTGCGTGAGGTTTTCCTCGTTCTATCTTCTTGGCGCAGCTAAAAGAATTGGCGTCCCACTGTTGTTTCTGTAAGAAACTTTGAACATTGTCGCCCTCAACATTAAATGTAGCACTCATTTTAGCCTTTTGTTCGTGCAAAAGTTAGTGCACGGTAGGCTCCACTGCACACACGCGCACGCAGTCACGCGATACAATGGCTCTACGGGAACGTATTGTAATAGACAGTCGTGCAGAAGCTGCTTAATATAGAAAGTACAAAACATACAGTGGCCCATAAATAGATTCATATAGCTAAAACGTAATAACGTTTTTAAAACTCAACTAAAGGACTCGAATTTTTTTTTTTAGATTTTAGAGGGTATAGTCTGTGCTAGACGATGACTGAAATGCCTTTTTTTAATTTTGCTATTACTTGGGTTGTTGATAAAAAAAAGAATAAGAAACTCTCGGTTTTAACTTTTTTAAAATGTAAAAAATTTTTTAAAAATTTTATAAAATGCCCAGGCGCGATGCATGTAAATGCATTGCATCGTATGCATATAAATTACCGAGATCTACGAGAGGCATTTTTTAAATTTCCGTTACAGGCTCAGATAAAAAAGTTAAAAAACGAGATTTCATTTTTTTTGTCATTCCAAATAATAGCACGAAGCCCAGTTCCGCTCACTGGCTCCGCCGCGGCGCGCCATCTAGAGCCAGCTGATCTGGCCTCTCATTGGTCACTGTTTTTCGCTTATAATTCGTAAACAAATCCGCGGATTGCATTTTCGCTGAGGAAAAAGTTACTTCGAATGACCTCAGGAACCCTTTATTTCCTGATTACGAGACATTGTTGGGACACCCTGCGTATCCTAATCTGGACTAAGTTGGTCCACGATTTTATTATGCAACAGAAAAATTCTTCCGGCATTATTTGTGTTATTGGCCATGATCTTACAAAAAGAAAGAAAAAATAAATATCTGCAGTATCAGTATTGGTGTTAGTTAACTGGCTTCCAGTTGTAAGTGGTCGCAACTATGCCGCGCTTTCCATGATTATGAGGAACAAATCAACAAGTCATTCCGATGTCCAGCGAATCAGAGGCTGTTTGCGTTTTTGGCATGTGAATTATGTTCACCGACAATGACCCTGCCGCTTTATTCGAATAAAATGGTACCATTGACGTCGCAGTAAATTTATCGTACGCCGTCGGTCTCGCGTGTTTAATATTTCAGCTACAAAGTGGCTTGGTACGGAAATAGCCCGCACGATGCGATAGGCCAATAGAGATCATAATAAATACGTGTTTACCGTGGTTACGTGAATTGGCTTGTGCTTCTTGACGCACTAAAGCCTGCTTTACAGCTTTCCTGGATCGCACAGGTTGCGCGAGCGACGCGTCGCTCACCACTGACCTATCTCAATCAAACTTCTCGTCCATATGCACGTGATGAGTCACGCGATTGGGACGAGCCGTATCTCTTTCATTAAAAATAGAAAACAGTGATAGAGGGAAAGGCAGGCGGCGCCTGACCGGCTATAGCAACGGTATCAGCAAAAACGAACCCAACTCCTGCCCTGCATCACCTCGTGCTTTATCGATTCGTTGCACTCGCTACATCTCCCTCACGGTTTCAGATTCTTTTCTTCCGTCAATATCCTCGCGCTCTATCGTTCTACAATTTTCAGCGCTTAACTCATTTGCCACCTCATCTACCAGCAGTTTTCTATTACAGTTTTCTGTGAAAAAATGCCTCGAAAGCGGCATCTAACTTTTCGTGAAATTTTTAATTGAAAGAAACCTATCGAGCTTTTTTTCCATATGTATAGTACAATCATCGTAGAGTCTATTTTATTAATAGCCTGCGGATTTTACGCGTTTGTAGCGTAATATAAAATTGTGGAGATATAAAAAGAATTTAATATTATTATCACACTATTACCAACTTATCGAAATTGTTAAAAGAAACAATCTATTTTTATTTAGTGTTAGAAAGTCCTTGTTTGGTAGAAAAATCCGTGGTCTATTTGTTAGGCTGCGGTAAATAAAGGCGATTGTACCACTAAATCTATCAAGTTCTAAAAGTGGCTGGGTTGTTTTTCCTTTATAAGAGCGCCAAGACTGAATTTATTGCGACCTTTCGCTAGTTTTATTATAACGTGCGCTCGAATTGAAAAGTTTATTCAATCGTTTCCTATAAAAGAATTTGCAATGTCAAGAATCCTAATACAAAGATTGTGAAATCGCTCAAAATGACTAGCGCGATAGGTTCAGTGTTATTTCGAGTCTCTGTCTGTAAGACAGTTCTGGGGAAATTTTCAAAAGAAAGCTATCGTGTATTATAATATCATATTTCTACGATGATTTGAGTCTATATGGCTTGAACCATGTATTAGGCTTATACAACTTTTTCAATTATAATCTCGTGGAATGCGCTAAAATTGGGTTACCATGAAATTATCAACTATTACTTCACCAACAATGTTTTCATCCACACGATTTCACCGACAAAAATTATTATTGATATTACTAGACACCGATTCTAAGGTAAAGCAATTTAAGTTGACGTTTGTACATACAAAAGATAAGTTTATTAACATTAACTAGATAATTATTACAAATTATACAGGCTGTCCCATAATTATGTTAACACCCGGAAAGGGTGTTTCATTCCTGAGGTCATTTGAAGTAACGTTTTCCTTAGCGAAAATGCAATGCGCGGCTTTACTTGCGAGTTATTAATGGAAAATAGTGACCAATTAGAGGCGAGATATGCTGGCGCGAGGCGGCAGAGCCAACGAGCGGACGTAGCCCAGTTCTCCTCATTGGCTCGGCCGCCTTGCGCTAACCGAGCTCGCCTCTCATTGGTCACTGTTTTCCATTAATCACTCGTAAACGAAGCTGCGGATTGCATTTTCGTTAAGGAAAAAGTTACTACAAATGACCTCAGGAATCACCCCATTTCGGTTATTAATATAATTATGGGACACCCCGTATATTAACACTAGAACTATGTATATTATTTTATAACAATGCCAAGATTGGATTCATGTAAGCTTCGTATAATTTACATTATAATATATACTTCGATAAAGAGGCGCGCGTACTTAAAAATTTCTCCTAGAAGTATTTTTATAATATCAGCAAGTACAAAATAAAAACTCAGAAATCAGTTATTTTGATTGGTTTGGTAGTTCTAGCGTTAATTGTATCTACGAGAAGGAACTATTAACTATTACATTAGTTATAAATGGAATTATAAAGATACATAATTTGCTGACGCTTTTTAAGGAAACTCATTTCTGTGTATTATTTCTTCCATTTTTTTTTCATCTTCTTCGTTTTTTCTTTCTTTCTTTCTTCCTTTCATTTTTATACACGAAGTCGCAGTATATTGTGTATTTACCGTGAGTAGATACGAGAATTTGCACTTTATTCTCTCAGTACCATTATTTTCTTCTGACAAATCCATTTCTTTGATCATAATATGTAAAACGCTAATATGCAAGTACTAACGATAAACGCATACGATACGACGATCAAACGTATAAATATTACCAAGGGTTCTTAGTGTCAATAATAGCTTTTGCGGTGAAACGAGAGTCGACGTAAACACTTGTTGGTGATCTCAATGTGTCTATATATAAATAATGTCGTCGAAATGACGTGTCTTCGAAATCATGCCGATGAAAACATCGTTAGTGAAATAATTGTTGGCGATTTCAAGGTAATCCCGGAAATTTTAGTAATGTAAACTATTGGGTTGGCAACTAAGTAATTGCCGATTTGTTCAATGAAATAAAAATTTTTTTTTTACTTGGAATGAAGTTTATAATCTGTAATGTATTTTCCATTTTGTTCGATGACCTTTTGCCATCTCTCTGACAACTTGAAAATTCCACGCTCGTAGAAAGTCTGATCCTTTTCGGCCAAAAACTGAGTTAAATGAGATTTTACATCATCATTAAAAGTTTTACCACGAAGGGAGTTGTCCAGGGATCGAAATAAGTGGTAATCCGATGGCGCGAGATCAGAGCTATATGATGGGTGTAACATCAATTTTCAACCAATATCCATCAATTTTTGCCGAGTGGACAAAGACGTGTGCGGCTTAGCATTGTCCTGGTGGAAAATGACACCTTTACGATTGACCAATTCTGGTCGCTTTTCCTTGACCGCTGCATTCAATTTGTCCAGTTGCTAACATTCACGGATAATAAAAAATAACATAATAATAATAATAATAATAATTTTATAATATAACATTTACGGATATCATAAAAATGGGAGCGAGAGACATCTATAACTGAAATCGGCAATTACTTAGTTGCCAACCCAATACTTGTGGTAGAATTCGCAGTTTCATGTGAAACATATAAAATAAAGAAAAAGTACAGTAAATTCTCCCTAATTCGCGCTCAGATTGCACATAAAAAAATGGACAATTTTGGAAGAGAAGATACGATCAGTAAAATTTTAGTATAAATAGTAACTCTCTTTTCGGTGTCACAGCGATGGCAATAAGCGCGTTTGAAAAATGTTTCCTGGCAAATATTCGTGCATTCTGGTAATTATCATACCAAATGAACGTGTTTCTAGTTGTTAATTGTTGGCGTCGGTTCTCGATGAACTGTCAAGGAAAGTAAGTTCTCAGTGTGAACGGTGGGAAAGTTAGTTCGGAGACAACTTTCCGAGAACATCTTCTTTTACGTTCACTCCTGATCAAGACGAAGTGCGACTCCATTTTCGCACGTGCGGCCCGTAAGATTAAATCACCCCGTGTGACGTGTTAGACCTGTGCGCATCAATCAGTGCTACGGTCATTGCACGCATGCGTGATTCAGGTATGAACGAAATGGGCACCTCAATGGGGAGGTCCCTCCACTGGTGGATACGCTACGCACGTCAGAGTAAGTTTGTAGGACTAGACATCTGTCGACGATTCGATTGTTACTAGCTTCTATACTATTGCATCTTTATAAAGAATAGTTTAGAACAGTTTAAAATTTTTAATTTTATAAACAAATACCAATATATACCAATATATATATATACCAATATATATATACCAATATATATATATACCAATATATATATACCAATATATATATACCAATATATATATATACTAATATATATATACCAATATATATATACCAATATATACCAAATACCAATATATATATACCAATATATACCAAATACCAATATAAACAAATACCAATATATACCAAATACCAATATAAACAAATACCAATATATATTTAAAAAAATGATAAAGTCCACCAAATATGGAACACTGAAAAAATATTTCAATCAATATTTTCAAGAAAAACAAACGAAAAATTATATCTTTTTATTTATTACAGCACTTTGGGCATGATATTACATTTTATAGCCGTGTTATTATTCTCATAAAAAACAAACAAAACATAGTTATTCTGTTAATAATTAAATTTTTCGGTTATAATATTACATTTAAAATTAATTTAAGTAAAATACATGTAGTTGTTTACAATAGCCACATCACGTGTGACAACTTCGCTCCAACATATTCAGTATGTCCCACATAATAAGCGAATCATAGTTCGGCGATAAAGAAAAAGTTTGTTTTTTAATTATTGTATTACTTCTTTGGAATTGTAGCATCAATAAATACCTGAGATTCTTCTGATTAAAATGTGTCAATTTAATGCGTTAATTTAAGCTATTTTCGAATTAATTAGTGTGCATTCAATAATAATAATTTTGGATTTCAATCAGGAGAATAAATTTAGTAAAAATAAAACAAAAATGATCGAAGATAAAATTTTCTTTCTGGCACGTTGGCTTGCTCCAATATTCTATTCATGTCTGTCTGTCTGCCCCTCTTCTTTGCGCAGTCTCCTTTCTTTTCTATGATGGAAAAGGGATGGAGCTGATTCGCGTAAATTTAATCATGCACCACTGACTGATCATATCGCAGTTGAATCATGCCACATGCAAACATGTTTGGAAATAATATTATGGAATTTCAATAACGTGTGAACGCCACCCATCGACAAGCTGTTAAATGACGGTGTGCCAAACGAATATACACACACGCACCCCTTTCACGCACCCGCGATCCTGATAATCACCGAGCCGTGCGCAGTTGGCGCGACAATCCCGTCTGCTTCGCATAACGTTCCCCAATTGGATTCGCGAGTACGCGAGAAGTTGGCATCTGACACCTCGATTGGCACGCACGCGATCCGCTATCAGCCGTCAGAATTGTTGCTAATATCTTAATAATTGATTCACACTCCTAATCGTATAAAGCGAATAACTTTGATGCCGCACTCGCTAATAGACTGCCCGGACCTGCCACGATTATTCAATTATAAACATCGACCGACCGTTTGAATCTGTGTGGAAGCGGCCGGGCAACAACTTCAATATTCTATGTTACTTTATTGCCGACATTGTACACGACACCTTCGAAATGAGATTTATAACGAAGGGTTTGCAACTTGCAGCGAGACGAACGTTGCGATTAATGCCATTCAATGGTGCCCTAATGGAACGATCAATTGTTATATTATATAAAATACTTGATAGAATTCGTAGTTCGATTTCGTAGCAGCGTTAGTATCGAATATCTGTTCTTGACGAGTTAAGGAAAATGTATATGAAACATATGAGATAAAGAATTACAGTAATTTCTGCCTACTTCGCGCTCAGATTGCACACAAAAATGGACAATTTTGGAAGAGAAGATACGATTATTCGAGTCTTGCGCCTCGTTTTTATAGTTACCGATTATCAACAAGTATAAAAACGAGAAGGCTTAAATAAGTAAAAAGTAAAAAAAGAAAATAAATAAATAAAATAAAAGATAATAGAATATAAATAATAATATAACATAAAAATAATAATACAGTATCAAAATAATAATATAATATAAAATATATAAAATGATAAAATAATAATAAATAAATAAATAATATAAATAAAAAATGAATAGAAAACCTCTTCCCAAATTATCCATTTTTGTGCGCAATCCGAGCACGAATTAGAGAGAGATTACTGTAGTAGAATAATAGAACGTTGTATACCAAACTGTAATAAAAGCGATTTACAAACTTCATCGTCATATGCTCTTAAAAAAATAGTTGCACGATGAAGACTAATACAATGATAAAATCAAGAATGATATTTTATATATACAGTGGCCCGCAAAAGTGTTCGTACACCTTCTAAAACGTAATTACTTTTTTAAAACACAACTAAATGATTTGAATTAATAAAATTTTCAGCATGCATATAAATTACCGAGATCTACGAGAGGTATTTTTTAAATTTCCGTTATAGGCTCAGATAAAAAAGTTAAATACGAGAGTTCCTTTTATTTTTTTTTTGTCATTCCAAGTAATAGCAAAATTTGAGAAAAGCATTTTGGTCATCGCCTAGTAGATTAGTCCTGCTATCATCTAAAACAAATTCAGGTCACTTGGAACAGTTTTAAAAAAGTTATTGCGTTTTAAAAGGTGTACGAATACTTTTGTGGGCCACTGTATATAATCAACAGAAATTCGTATTACAACGCAAACAGAGAAACGCGCCAAGGTACCTAAAAAGTGAAGTTGGACTGGCGAAAGAAAAATTGCAAAAAGTGAACGTGTGATTTCAAAGTTACGTGACATTACAACGGGTCAACTAACTGAGAGCAAGAGTCGGAGACGCGTGAAAACTCGTTTCTACAGCTGCGTGATAAACTATCAGCCGGCTATAAATGTTTCGACGTTGACCGCCGCCGACATTGAAATATCCGACATTCCCGTCGCGCCGTTTTGAATGGACTCAAAGATCGATCGTAATTCATTCGGTTGATGTAGGCAGCAACAGACAGTGAGAAATTTTCTCGTAGATTTCCTCGAATCACGCACGCGACACGCGGCGTCGCGTAATCGCGCGTGGATCGTATCCTCGAAGATAGCACGGCTGTCGATTGTGAACGGGTTGGCACCGTTTGCGCGTAATAAATACTTGAGGCGACCCGCGGTTCTTGCCAAATGTCTGTCCGAAGGTGCGCAGACGCGCGTGAATTTTTTAATTGAACTATTCTGGCCGGTAGCGTCTCCTTTACACGCTCCGGAAACTATTTTAGCGACTTCCATTTATGGCAGAATATGAAATACATGTATCAATGCTTCACACATGTATCAACCATCTAGCTTTGCACTTAAGATTAATCCTTTGACAGATCATGTCCACCCTTTGCACTCCGAATTAATCCTTTCGTAGTTCTTAATCACCTTTTTGTATTCCAAGTTAATCCTTTTGTTGTTCACAGTAACCTCTTTGCACTCCGAATTAATCCTTTTGTAGAGTTCGTGTTCGCCTATTTGCAATTCATGATAATCCTTCCATAGATCATATACGTTTTTCGAAAAATAAAACTGTTTTGCTGGTCTTGTTTACCTTTTTGCAAATGAGATTCACTCGTTTGCAAATGAAGTTCACTGATTTATGATGACAATTTCTAATACAATTCATACGAGCTGCAAAAACTGAATTACATTTAATAAATAATAATTCATGAAGATTAATTTCTTAAAATTTAATTCGTATTACTCGATAAATAATTATATGAATTCATATCAAATTTAAAAATTCGATAAAATACTGGCAATTTTGATCTGTGATCATGAAAAAAAACCTACAAAGAGATTTGAAGTACAAATCATTAGCAGAATGGATCTTTTAACGTTAACAATTTGTGATCGAAATGATAAAACGTTCGTATAAATTGAAAGAAAAGATGTTGCACAATCATTCTCTAGAACACATTCGATCATAGCAAAGTGGTGCAGGAGCCTAAGCCGAAAAGATTATTTAATCGATCGATGTAATAATTCGGTAGCGCGATCGGAAATGCAAGGGGCGATTAACAAGTCGGCGATACTCGAAACGGTGGCCGAACGAGCTTTTGATCGTGATTGTAGAAAGTTCCGGTAGGTTGTTAATCGGATCAGACGGTTCAGCGGAGCGGCCAGAAGGCGCGGAGCATAATCGCGCTGGCTCGGATCGACCTTGGTACGAGATCTTGTTGATTCTCAACAAGGACGATATCATCTGACTGGAAGTGGTCCGGTGCTGTCTGCCGGGGCCGATTCCCTTTTATTTACCTTTTTTTCCTCAAAGGAAACCAGTCTTAGCCGGCTTGAACGCGTCGGTTTTCTGCACTCCGTACAGATGTCGGTGTAAGGTTCTGCCGTCAACCGGTTACCGACCAGTTATGCAGCCGTTTAAAAGTCCGTGGATCGCAGCACGAGCTAGCATTTTGTTCGCGTCGAACCGGTTTCATTATAAATGTCGCATCAGGAAGCGCGCGTTGATAGCTAACGCTTAGATAAAGTGGAGAATGCTCCCTGGATTCGGTCGAATCATTCATAGTGCAGTAATTTCTCCCTAATTCGCGCACAGATTGCGCGCAAAAATAGACAATTTGGGAAGAGGATGTACGATTATTCGAGTCTTGCGGCTCGTTTTTATAGTTGCCGATTGTCACCAACTATAAAAAAAGGAGACGCTGTAACTCGGATTGAATTTTTGGCGTGTGACAGCGACGCTACAAATCTTGATAGTTTATCGCGTTTCAAGCATGTACCACATACAGAGTGGCTCACAAAAGTGTTCGTACACGTTTTAAAACGCAATAACTATTTTAAAACTGGAGTAAATATGTAACTTGAATTTTTTTTAGATGACAGAGGGTCTAGTCTACTAAGCGATGACTGAAATGATCTTTTTTTTCAGTTTTGTTATTCCTTGAAATGACAAAAAAAATTCTTTTTTGTCATTTTTTAACTTTTTTACCTGAGTCTATAACGAAAATTTTAAAAATGTCTCGTTAACTTATATGGACGTTGAAAATTTTATCGAAATCAGTTCACGTTGTTAGTAACAACAAATTAAAGATTGGAGAAATCGCAATTTTATCACAATTTCGACCAAAAACTGTAAGAAATCTGCAGTTTTTAAAATCCTTCAACGCCTGTAGCTCGATTTCGATATAATTTTCAACATGCGTATAAGTTACAAAAGATATTTTTTAAATTTTCGTTATAGGCTCAGATTAAAAAGTTTAAAAGTGAGAGATTTTTATATTTTTTGTCATTCCAAGTAATAGCAAAATTAAAAAATAAAAAAATCATTTCAGTCATAGTTTAGTAGACTAGTATGTATCTCTGTTATCTCTTTATCACTGTATCACTTAAAAAAAATTCAGGTCATTTAGTTCAGTTTTCGAGAAGTTATTGCGTTTTAAAAGGTGTACGAACACTTTTGTGGGCCACTGTACATATTTTGAAAGCATTACAAGTAAATCCTTCGATAATAGTGGAAGGTATTAGTGGTGACGCGATCGAGCGCGCAAGGATAAATCGTTGGCATCCGTGGTAAATGCTGAACATCGCATTTAAATACCACATGAAGCCATTCTCTCATACAAAAGATCTCCTTAGATCCATTATATGAAGTATGTTACGCCCTGTCATTTCTATTAGTATATGATACTTTATTTTACAAGAATGACAAGACTGAATTTATTTATACTTTCCATCATTTTTATTACAATGTATGCTTGAACAAAGAGAATTTATTCAATCTTCTTAAAATAGAGTCTTCGTAGCTTCAACGATATGAAAATAATAAAATGAGAGACTGATCGTTTTTGATCGTTTTGGTAGGTTTAGGGGTAAAATTTACGTTTAGGGGAGCAAGCCTCGATAACCCATACCTTGATATATCATGTTATCAAGGACAGTTCCCTGGCAACCCTTGACAGCGTTTTGCCGTCGTCGATTTGTTATTACAAAGTGATAAATAAAAAAGAATTGGTGAACTGTCGATGAACGACTTTCTCGCCGATTCCGATGATTTTCGAATGTATTGACATAATGATTATTGATTCTTAACAACTCGCTCCTCTCTACTTTTTCCTCTCAATTTATCGGATATTGTTGTATTCACTTTACAAATATAGAAAACTTATCTTGGCATTTCTTCCTTGAAGTTCTTGAATTTCTCGAATTCTCTTAATTCTTGGTCGGACGATTATTCTAAGATCGGTAGGACATTTAGATGCGTGACGGAGTTCTCTTTTGTCTCCACACTTCGATTATTCTGATCGCAGAGTAAACACGTGCCTCATTCGATCATTCAAATAAAGTCGTGATCATATTGAAAAGCAAGAAGAAGTAATGAAAATTGCTTTTTATTTAACAATCCAATCTCCAACAGGTAAATTTAGTAGATGCCCTGTAAACGCGTGCATTTGAATTAAATTATCGTCTGCAACATTTGGATTTTGAAGCATAGAAAATCAACAATTTGCTGTAACTACAAAGAAAATGACTATTATAGCTTAACAAAATACGAATAGATTCAGGGAATGTTAGTTTATAAGCGTATCTTTGCCATTACATTGCCTTTAAAAAAAAAAAAAACCAAAACATTGCCTTATAACCAGAAGGTCTAATCAGAGAGACTCTTTACTATGCAAACACGTTTGGTTTTATAAAACAATGAAAATCGATTTCAGCTCGATATGTATCTGGCGTTCAAGCTTCGTTGATTCGAACTCCATCTGCGCAGATAGCTCTTGTCCTTTCGTTTCTAAATAGATTATATTACCGTGCGAATATAAACATTGGATTCGCAGTAAGCGAACATCGCAATCTGCAGCTCGTGCAAGTGTTTGAGATATCGCCACTTGACTTCATCCCTTTCTTTGTTCGGAAAATAATTTCCCGACTCCAAGAATACCCTGGTAGCTCTGACTACGTAGCACGTAGGATATTGCGATTCGTTTATTCGTCGTTCGTATTCAATAAAAACTTATTTATGGAAAACACAATTTTTAAACAATACTGCGTACAACGACACCGTGTTGTTCGAGAATACGTGTTCACCTGAATGGAATCGGTTGACATAATTTTCCGATATTTCTTCCAAATACCATCCTTTCGTCCTTTTCGTTGTCCTTTCTCATGGAAATAAGATCAGACTACCGAGGCATTCATGCTGATTACGATGTTCCTGGAAGCTTCCGGAAAGCCTTCCTTAAAGTACATATACGATTACGAAAGCGCACGCTTCTCAAATAGATGCATCAGAGCGAACAAGAAAATATAGGAAAATACGTCTGCTTTTCTGGTTGAAAGGAAATTCGTGTCCACCAGAATTAATTTTGTTGCATTTCAAAATTTTTAGCTGTTACCGATCGCGTTAATATATCAGTAAACATTGTGCAAAAATTCTTTTAAAACTAGAATAAGTAAGTTTATAAGCGGAATGGACGCGATTTTTTAATCGATAACACGTTATTTGATGTAATATTTTTGATTTAATTTATCAAACGAGTCCAGGTTTGGTATCAAGCATCAACAATTCCGCTAATTATCTATAGATTACAAATCTCGTATTATCCAACGCTGTCCATTGACATGCTTTAACCCTTTGCACTCGAGTGGCGACTCTAAGGCGCCACTAAAAATTGATATACTATCTTTCCAAAATCATTGTAACAACATCAAATTCGTTTATATTTTAAAAAACTGTAAAAATTGCATTGTACTTGCCAATAAGCTCAATTTCATGTGCACAAATCGCAGTAAATTATATAAAATAGAAATACCGTAGGTCAGAAAACATATTCAGGATTTCGAATTCAAATAGCTTCGACTGCAAAAGGTTATTTTGCCGTACTTTAACGAGTCTACCTCGTAATGGAGATTTTTAGTAAGAGCCTGTTAATTATGAATATTATTCCGTTCTTTTTAGTCTGAATAAAATTCTGATTTCTTGTCATCGGTTCTTAAACATTTAAGTAAAAATATATACATAAATATATAAATTGCTTTCTTTCTTCTTAGAAATTATTACAATCGAAAAACCTTTAATCATTGTTACTATGAAGAAAATGGTACGGCAAGGGGTTAATAACAGAATTATAAATGATCTAAAATACACAAATAGCATCAAATCAAATAACATGTTATCTGAAATAATATTTAAAATAATGTCATGTCAAATGTGCCCTGACCTGCTCTCAATAGAACCGAACCGATCTCTCTCGCATTGCTTCGCATTGTGGCCATAAATTACGCGTGACACCGCTCCGTACCGCGGGTCAAAAATACTGCCCTTCACACAACAAATTAGTCGAAAACAAAGGGTCCGTTCTTTTTCCGATCCCTCGACCGTGCACCGCGCCCTCTGTGTTTTCGCGATTCTTATTCGTGCAAACAGATCGAGATTTTACTGAATGAGAGCGATTTGGTTCGCTCCCCTCCGGCCACTCTCCGCGCTGCATCTACGCCGTACTCAAATGACACTGAAAGCGCGGATGCAGAGAGCTCCCCGACCGAAATCAATACTCACGTTGGCCTACTACGTCGTGGCCTTCTTTTCACCTAATCTATTTGCCGCGAGGGACAATAAACTGTCGGCCGAGGCGGGGACTCGCTCGCTGATCGCGGAGGATCAATTAAATCTTGCTCGTTAACGATCCTCGCGCAGCATTATTCGTATCCTCGTGCGTCGCGGCTATATTTAATTAATCAATGGAGAACGTAAAGCGACTCCGGGAGTAACTATTTTCAGTGCAAACGTTCCGTCTGTCTGTTCATTCTGACATTGTGCAGTTGCGAGTGCAGCGACGAAGACCAGCTAACTATCTGTAAGCGTGTTCTGTATTATGTTAAAAAAAGGGACTCAGAATGTGTGTAAATAAAATACAAATTATTTATTCAATCATCAAAATTGATTTCGACGTCTTCGAAACAGGTTTGATTCGAGACAATGCGCATACGCCGACGCACATCTCCCAGTCTTTGAAATATTTTTCAAACGCTGAAGAAGGTACAGTAATTTCTCCCTAATTAGCGATATGATCGCGCACAAAAATGGACAATTTGGGAAGAGGAGGTACGATTATTCGAGTCTCGCGACTCGTTTTTATGGTTACTCGTTTTATGATTCGCATAACCAAGGTTCGTATAATTAACGCTTTACTTCTGTATTATAATACGAATTATTATGTTATTGCTGCAAAAATCCATCTCGAAAGAGTTATGACATGTTGCTCAGGCTTCGATGAAAGTAAGAGTGACGAAGCAATTGCAGGATATTGCGCATATCTTATCGCTTATTCCACTAATCTCTCTCTTTTTTATTCATTTTATGCAGTTTTATTAAGAAATCTGGATTAGATTTGGAAATGAAATCTGGATTAGTATTTTAAGATTTTTAAATCTTAAAATACCTGCAGTTCGACACTGCGACAATCGATTTCGACGAAAGCATTGACATCAAAAGCATGAAACAGTTGTTCTAGGCTCGGATGAAAAAGTTAAAAACGTGACTTTCTCATTTTTTATCGTTTCTACCAATTTGCAATTTTTGTAAAAGTTTGCACATTGTCAAGTAAACTAGTCATTCTGTTATCCCGAAAAAATTCAAGTAATTTGGTCCAAGTTTTAGAAAGATATACCGTTTCGAAAAATATTCGAATACTTTCGTTAGCCACTGTACAATAATTTCTCCCTAATTCGCGCTCAGTATGCGCACAAACATAGACAATTTGGAAAGAGGAGATACGATTATTCGAGCCTTGCGGCTCGTTTTTATAGTTGTTGACAATCGGTATTTATAAAAACGAGCCGCAAAGCTCGAATAATCGTATTTCGTCTTCCCAAATTGTCCTTTTTTGTGCGTATCTGAGCGCGAATTAGGGAGAAATTACTGTATATGTTGCCTTCAACTCCTGCGAATTCTCTTTTACAGCTTCAATCGACTCGAAACGCCTCATCCGACGTTGTAATTCGAGTTCGCGAAATAAAAGAAAGTCGCACGTGATCGTATCTGATGAATACGGAGTTTGATCGATGTTGTTTGTTGAATTTTTCGCCAAAAATTCACGTAACAAGATTGCCGCGTGCAACGGAGCATTATCTTGACGGAAAATCCAAGAATCGTGTTTGCGCAAATCTGGCTGTTTCTGACGAATATATTCACGCAAATGCAACGTGACGCTCGTATAATATTATTTATTGACCGTTTGTGTATTCGGAAGAAATTCCGAATGAACAACATCACGCTAATCGAAAAAAAAACAGTGAGCCTGACCTAGACTCTCGAAGGACTTGACACAGTTTTTGAGTTTTCTCGTGCGTTTTCCTCGTCGAAGCAATATTCCGAAGATTGTTGACTCGTTTGCATGTTGTTCCCATAAAGCCATGTTTCATCACCTGCTATGAACGTGGACGTACAGTCGCTACAAGCCGACACAAGAAATTTCGTTGGAAACGCAAAAATTAACCCTTTACACTCCACTGACGACTCCATCTCATGGCACAAAATTGGTATATAACATTAAAAAAAACTAATTTTAACATTATCAAATTAGTTTACATTTTAAAAACTGTTAAAAGTGTAATTGTTGCACCAGTCATAAAATTCAATTTCATGTACGTAAAGTGCACTTAAGACTCACAAAATGGAAATACTGTAAGTTAGAAAAGCAAATTTAAATTCAGAGTGGAAATGGCTTCGAGTGCAAAGGGTTAAGACAAATATTTTGCTCGAAAGCCTCTTCCATTGTACAGGATGTCCCATAATTATATCAACACTCGGAATGGGGTGATTCTTGAGGTCATTTGAAGTAACTCTTTCCTTAGCGAAAATGCAATCTGTGGCTTTGTTTACGAGTTATTAACGAAATAGAGTGACCAATGAGAGGCGAGCTCGCCCGCCGCTAGGCGGCCGAGCCAATGAGCGGAACTGGGTTTCGACCGCTCGTTGGCTCGGCCACCTCGCGCCAGTTGATCATACGTGAATTTAATATGAATTTAATAATGAATCTTTGTATCCTACAAAATGATTTTTTAAATAAGAAACTTAACTCTACGAATAAAATTGTAATCAATTGAAAATAATTTCCATCGCTTCAACCTCATTACAAATGTAGTCCAACAGTCTAGAATATTTGATAATCTGTCAGCGCTGAAGTCCCAAGCATGCTGGATTATTGGGATTCTACTGTGGAACTTATAATCGCGGGTATCGCTTTTGAAACGAAAGTGGGTTAAAGTTATAGTACATACTTAATATTGAATAATAGGATTTCTCAAAATGGGCCTCCCTTTTTGAGATATTTTGATTTATAGTTTGTATGCATTCATATAGATAACATATATAGGATGTTCATTTGTGCCCATAATTATGAAAGTGGTCTAAGTCAAAATTAAAAAAAAAATGAATTTATCACTTATTTCACACGACATGATTTTAAACTAAATTTATTCAATGTAATTTTTACGATATCGTCAAAAATGAACCTTTAGATAGTAGTTGTAATTACAACGTTATACGGAATTCATTTAGTGTTAATTATGAAAGTGGTCTAAGTCAACAATTTAAAGAAATTATATAAACATAACTTGAAAATACCGCGTGGCCCTCTTTGTCTCTTGGCTAAAAATTAAATGGATGAGGTTCTTGAAAAACGAACCTTATAAAATATTTTATAAGACTTCTTTAGATGATTCTGAATTCCAAGTTTTGGATCTTTCACCTAAAAGAGGAAGACCAAAAATATACGAAAATATTCAATTACTTCCATTATACAACACCACTAGACCAGTAACGGAAGAAAAACATAGAAAGATCTTATGTGTTTACTACCATACATCCCTCCAGTTTTTCAGGAACATTTTTAAAATCTTAAAAACTCGAAATTATGATAAAAATGGATTACTTTTTAAAAATGATTAATAAATGTTTATGAATTATTTCGTTAAAGTTGTTGTTTCAAATGGACCGTTTATTTTGAAAGTGGTATAAGTTCTTTTTTTTAAAGAAATTCAAAATGCCGAATCTGAGCTTGTATTGTCTAAATACCCCACGCAACGCCACTTACAATTTCTTTCGATGACATTGGACTTACACCACTTTCAAAATAAACGGCTCAAATAAAAATCACAATTTTTTATTACTTTAAGTCAATTTTAGGACATTCAGTTAATTTTGAAAATGGTCTAAGTCAATTCAAGCTTTAAAAACAACATTTTCCTACGAGATTCACACAAAATTTCATATCTATAATAAATTTCCATTAATCAAGACTAAGAAAATTATAAATTAAAATGTCGCATAATGTAAAAATATTTTTTAATTTATTCAAATGCGATTCATTAAATATCTCGAAACAAGAAATATATGACTTAGACCACTTTCATAATTATGGGCACATTTGTAAACATCAAATCTAAATATCTCGAAAATAGCACATTTTTGGCAAAATGTTAAATACAAAAGTTACTTGATTTCAAAAAGGAACAACCTTTTGATCTTACAAGGATATTTAATTACATGAGAACATTTTTTTATTTATGAAACTATCCTATTTTCTTATGACTGCTGATAAATGAATTGCTCTTTTTCACGTGGATTTTTTCACTACGTAAATAATCGCAGTAGTCGCTTAATCTCCAAAATATGAACAATGCGGTTCTTGATTTTCAAAATTTTTTATTTGATCAAATATTCTCGTAACATAAAATCTGATTCAAAAATGTTACATGCAAAAGTTCATTCTACTTTCGCGTAAAAAATTTGTTGTTTCCGAGATATTTAGATTTCAAGTTTTCGTATGAACATTCTGTATATGGCATCTCTCTCTCTCTCTCTCTCTCTCTCTCTCTCTCTCTCTCTCTCTCTCTCTCTCTCTCTCTCTCTCTCTCTCTCTCTCTGTGTGTGTGTGTGTGTATGTGTGTGTGTGTGTGTGTGTGTGTGTGTGTGTGTGTGTGTGTGTGTGTGTGTGTGTGTGTGTGTGTGTGTGTGTGTATGGCTGCATTCAAAGTTTACATCAAAATATCTCAGTAATGAGGACCCATTTTGAACTGTAACCCCGTCTCGCGTTTCAAAAAAAGCGATTTCCACGATCGTAATTTACCGTTGTTTGGTGTGCAGTATAAATGTTTAATTAACTTAAATGGATTTGTTCTGCAAAATGTTCTGCAGTATTTGTTGGGCAAAACTTCGTAAAATATTTGCTGACCGTTGGTGTTAGGTTTTTTTATTCTGACTAACGTGACACGTGACGTTTTTGTCATGATGACACACAGAACAATGAATTAGTCATTTGTACGCTTTAATATTGCGAATCACTGCATCTATTACGCTATGATACGCTAATTATAGATGTTATGATAGCTTTTTGTGTTGTTTTATAATCTACAGAATAGAATTAAAGGTGGATTGTGTTACGTCAAGAGTTCTTAAAGCAGAGAAAAAAAATCAAATGTTCGTCGTATCTTACGTAAAATTAACAGCCTAATTGCGATAATAATGTTGTTAAAAGCTGGGATAAAAATTATGTACATTTAAAGAAGTATAAAATAGTAGGACTGTTATCTGAAGGCTCTTTAATGTCGAATTTTACATGTAATTATAAGACACTCAGGTATCGGGGGTATCTTTGTAAATCCACGTTAATCTGTTCTCAGAGATCGACTCGCTATGCCAAGAGTCATCATCCCGGTGTCATATACGAATAAATGTCTACTGATCACTTCAATGCCTGCTCATTTCTTATCTTCCCTCGGACGAGATTGTATTGTAATTAAACGGTTAATCTCCGAAGACAAATAGACAAATAGACTTTAAGCTGGATGAATGCTTAGAACCGTTTAGTATGGCTTCTTGAGGGGAGAACAGTCGTCGTAGGAGGTCCATCTCGAGAGAAACGTAGAGAAACGTAAAACTTTCCATTCGGAAATTTCGCAAGTTGATATGTTCTGCCAGCGCGCGGCAATTGCTAATTAGAGGCGCGAATGATTTTTAATATGTTTTAATCTGATTTTTAATCTGTTAATAAATGCGACCCTCGAGAAATAGCTGAACAATCGAAACATCGTCTTCCGGACGAAGAGTGTTTAGAGAACGGAAGATGTTTTCCTCACATAATTAGATCATGTATACAAAATTTAAATAACGGGAAATGTGAACAATATATTCCGATCTTATTGTCGCGTACATAAGGTATTGGTATTAATATAATTATGTATAAGGTATTAATATTATTATGTACCTACCAAATTATATCTTTGTGACTTTACATTTCCAATTTTGAGAAATCATAAAAATTGACTGAGAAATAATGCAGTGACTTTTTTTTCTTTCTGACTAATTTATTATCGTTGAATTTATTCTACTTTAAGATCGTCAATTCAAATTTAATATATTGTAATAAGTTTTTCATAGAAACTCGTTTTCTTTGTGGTCAACTCAAGCGGAAATTACCTTGTCACGAGGCAAGTTGTTAACGCTGTGGGATCAATGTTACTTTATAATGAGATATTTCATTCTCTGACGAAATAAAACACAATTTTATTAATAAAGTTTGTTCATTAACTTCGGATTAACATACATATCTTTGAAAGAAAGAAATATACTATCTTTGGCAAAAACATTAATGTAGTAAAATGAAAATAATAATTTAATACTACGATAACTTAGGAACAACTTCACTTAAACCTAATATAGAAATAACCTTTTAAATGGAAAAAAATTAGATATCGTCAAACGACTCGTCAGAATCACAGTTCGGACAAATACAGGGTGTCCCAAAAAGTCTCGTAATCCGGAAATGGGGGGTTCCTCGGGCCATTTGAAATAACTTTTTCCTCAGCGAAAATGCAATCCACGGCTTTGTCTACAAGTTATCAACGAAAAACACTGGCCAATAAGATGCGAGCTCGGCTGACGTGAAGCGGCCCAGCCAATCAGCGCACGAAGCTCAGTTCCGCACATTGGCTCGGCCGTCTCGCGCCAGCTGGTCTCTCATTGGTCACTGTTTTTCGTTAATAACTCGTAAACAAAGCTGCGGGTTGCATTTTCGCTCAGGAAAAAGTTATTTCAAATGATCTGAGGAACCCCCTATTTCCGAATTGCGAGACATTTTTGGGACATTCTGTGTATGATGCAGCATTTACTTTCTTTATACATTTGGTATGAGACCAGTTCTTGCATAACATGCACTAAATCTATTCTTCCGTGGGCTGTGATTTAGAATATGCATTGCGACAGAACAGAAACTATTTGTATATTTCAGGTGGGGTAAGTTGTTACAATAACAATATGTTCCGAGTCACGAAAACAACTAAACTCCAATTGACATATGTGGCAATTTATAAAAATATTTTGTTCGCATATTCAAATATTCTAATAAATGCTACTACAACGTGTTCGTAAATGTTATTTGATTTATAAGAACAGAACAATAAACGATATTGACATTAAATAATTTAATTAGACAAAAGAATAGTCACTGCGAAATATTTGCTTAACTGGTATGTGACTACTATTTTGTAGTCCATGCTGTCCATGCTGTCAAAACAATTGAGACCATAACGCAATTCTTTTTCATTCGAAATATAGTACCATCGAAACAACTTACACACGGAACTTCTAGCTCCAGTCTCCCTTACCCATTATGTCGACATTTGTCCTCGAAAAGAATAGAACTACAGTAAATTCTCCCTAATTGACCCTCAGCTTGGACATAAAAATAGACAATTTGGAACGAGAAGATACGATTATTCGGGCCTTGCGGCTCATTTTTATAGTTACCGATTGTCAACAGCTACAGAATCGAGTTGAAACGAGCAAAACGGGCCGAATAATTGTACCTCCTTTTTTCCCAAATTGTCTATTTTTGTTTCCAAGCTGAGGGTCAATTAGGGAGAATCCACTGTAAATAGTAAACTTTGTACTAAATTCCCTTATTATTTAACACCTTCCACCGTTCCTCCCGTCCATCGTCGTACTTTAATAGTAGAATATATAATTTACACAATACACGACACACTAACACATAATAGTTTTGCGCAAACAGAGTACATAATGAGAGGCGTACAAAATTGATGGCGAATTAATTGTGAATTCAGAAATTGTCGGGGGAAGGTTAAGGATACACGTAAACGTGGCGTAGGTTCGCGAGTGGTTATTATCCTTATCTGCACTATCGATCTTGGTCAAAGAGTTGGACGGGCAGGAACTACGCAATAGCAGGAACGACGATGTCGCGACGTCCTGGCGCCCACGATAATGTCGTCGAACCGTTTTATTGGTCTACATCAACAACGGTTAACGGTGTCCTTTGGATTCCCCTCTCGCCGGTACATACAGAGCGTAATTCGAAAATTAATTAAATTTTCGAACATACATTACATTTTCTGCATACTATTTGCGAAAATATACCGTGACAACTATTAATCCCGTTACAGTACGCATACTTACCGTTTCGAGCTAGATATAGTAATTTCTCCCTAATTCGCGCTCAGATTGCGCATGAAAGTGGTCAGTTTGGGGAGAGGATTTTTATTTATTTTTTATTATTTATTTATTTATTTATTATTTTATATTTTATTTTATATCATTATTTTATATTTTATTATTATTTTATACTTTATAATTATTTATACTATATTATTATTTTGTATTTTATTACTTTTTTATTTATGTATGTATTTATTATTATTTTATTTGTGTATTTTTATTTATTCGAGTCTTGCATCTCGTTTTTATAGTTGTTGATAATCGGTAGCCATAAAAACGAGCCGCAAGAATCGAATAATCGTATCTCCTCTTCCCAAATCATCCATTTTTGTACTCCATCTGAGCTCGAATTAGGGAGAAATTGCTATACACGTACGCATACTTCCTTTCCTTTACCTTGACATGATTTATTAATTACCGCAGTCTCGTCGCAGCATTAATCTCAATTAATCATTCACCACGAATTGATTATAATTGACGATTGATATCGACGATAAATTCAGTGTGTGTAAATTATAATACAGAGAAGTGCCGAGCCAGAAATTTTCGCGCTAATTGTTGGAAACTCCGTAATCATTCTGTACCGTCCAATGAAATCGAAACGATGGTTGGTCAGTCGATCGGAAACGTAATATATCGCTTTCATTTCCCTGGAGAATTCGATCAACGCTCTATGGCCGTTTTCACTCGGAACACACGTAAAATGCGCATTAGTATATTCACCGTTTTCTGCGACGCAACCTGTTAAGCAAGGAGGGATAAGATTGTTTGCTAATTAGATCACATCAGGCTCCTTCCGGTCTGGTTTATTCCATGCCACCAGGACACTCATAATTATGGTGACCGAACTAATTACGATGATTATAGATTTACACGGTCATTATGATTGAATTGTCAGGATGCATTTAGGTTACGACAAATTACGTATCTTACGGTTGTTCTCGTCGTTAAAAGACATGTTAACTCGACGCTATTAACAACGCTAATTTCGTTAACTGCGCTGGTAACATCGTAGATTGGACACCTGACGCGTCGAAATTTTCCTCAGCGCCAACCTCGAATATATTAGAATGTATTTGCGTTATTGTAACGATCACTTGCACACATGTGCCGGTCATTAACACTTTGATCGCCAACTAAGCAGCTCGAAAAATTCCATTCGCTGTTAACTAGGTAGTCTGATCTCATCTGGCATTCATTGGGTGTTGATTAATCTTGCTTTCGTTGCATCCATTTTTTCTTTCTTTCTTATTCTGTTCGATCGCTCAACATCAATTTCGGAAATCGTGTCACCTATACGTATATCTCAGCAACGTGACCAATCAGCGTATTAATAGCTAGATCTAAATTTTTCAAAACATGATGTCATGGGTATTGATCATCCACACTTCATTATCGCGAGTACCTTATCTGACACATTTCCAAGTTTGATTATTCCTATCTTTCCTTTTTCTAAAAATTAACGCGTATCACATATCATCGCGTAACATCAAAATATAATAATATAATAAATTTAAGAAATTATTAATAATTAAAGTAAACTAGCAAGTAACTAGTATCGATTACGTATCGATTCAAAAGTAATTATGACCTAGTTTCGTTCGAGAACAATTGAAGTGATTAAACTTCAGTTTGTTCTTCGAGAGAAGGTCTCGAACTTCTACGTACGTAATACACATTAAGCTATTTCCAAAATTTACAGAAAAATTTTACATTTAATAAACAATAAATGTATAAAATTATTAAATTTATTTTTAAATATATAAAATTATTAATACTAATTAAAATATAATAATAATATTATATATATAATATATATAATATAAATGATATAATATAATATGAAATATAATAATATTATATTATATGAAAAATGGGACAGAATAAAATTATTTCATAGATAATATAAAATATAATAATATTATATATAATATAATATAATATAATATAATATAATATAATATAATATAATATAATATAATATAATATAATATAATATAATATAATATAATATAATATAATATAATATAATATAATAATAATATAATATAATATAAAATATAATAATATAATAATAATATAATATAATATATCATAGTAATGAATTCTTTTTAATTAGCATTCGAATCGTTTCATAATAGAAATATTTTATATAGAAATAATTTTATATTTTATATTATCTATGAAATAATTTTATGCTGTCCCATTTTTCATATAAATTGCACACAGTGTCAACATTTCTTTTTAATAATTTTTTAACAACTTTTTCTCGAAAACGACGGAGTTTCTACGTTCCGCGATACGACGGAATTTGAAGACCACTGGTCTAACGCAACGCCGTCTGATCGAATGAAAGTGGTAATAGAAAATAATACAGCAAGATTTCGGAGCGTAGAAAGTAGTTTCGGCAGTTCGATGTCAGGCGTGGACGCGTAGTGCCGGTTTTATTTCGATTCGAAGTCAATTAGATTGATGACATCTGTGGATGATTTCGAGCTCTTCGAGAAATTTGAAGTGCGATACCCGATTACCGACCGAGTCGAGCGGCAGGGTGTCGCTCGAACGATAAAACACGGCTGGCTGGAAAGAAGCCCTTATGCACGTTTTATCGTGCAGACTCGCACTCTCGAGTTCTTCCCGCGCTCGTTCACGAGAGCCGTGCTTCGGTTCGACCACGTGTACCTTTGACAGGTTTTGTATACGAAACCCACGTGACACGATTGATTACGGAACAGCCAATCGGATCGGTCAGCGCGACGACATTTGAAACGGATTCCTAGAACATGCGATATTTTCTAAAAATATCTCCGTTTTATAATCTGTAAACAAATTGACGACTGCTAACCCACAGTTAAATAAAAAGCTGCATAATACGTTCGAAACTTTATGGAAATATAACCATTTTCATTTCCTTGTAGCAAAGTTTGATCGAGATGTTATTTGCTTTTCCAATCATAGCCTTCACCGTCGACATTTTTTCTCAATTGTAATTTAAATTGCCTTTTTCTTTGCACCTGCTTAGAATTTTAGATCGTCGCTTTTCTTTCTTTTTCCACGGGGGAATTCCAATCAGCGACGAAAAGGAATACATAATGGCTATGCGTTTACATTTTTACAAGAATTACATACAAGAATTTAATTTTGCTCTTTAACATATCGGATGCTCGCGCAACTGCGCGAAATCTCTTCGGTCTGCGTAACTGTAGCCGTCTTCCCGCAACGTTTCCATATTCATACTTTTTCACAGTGACGTAAATATACTACTCGGAAGCGTCCAGTCAATCGGATGCATCACGAACACGGATGTATTTATTATTCAGTGTGTGGGGAATGCGATAGGAACAAGAGCGTTAAGTTTTTATAAATAACTTGGTCACGGAACGTGTTCGGTATTTGCGGCAAAATCACTCTTCTTGACTTTTAGCTCGTCGAAAAATCGGTCGTTTCTGTCACGTGCTTTTACACGGAAAACAATGATAGGCGTAACGCGGGCGTTTACGTACGAGACAACGGCGTCATTCGCGTGCATTTCAGGAAACGTTTTATTTTCTTGTAATCACTGGTTTTATACAACGCCGTCGGTCTCGGTTAATTAACGGTGTCCTTGAGAGGCGGGCGCCACTCGGTGCCGCTCGGCGCGAAGAGAGGAAACAATTGGGTGGCTGTTCGAAACGAAGAAATTTTGGGAAACGCGTGCTGCGTGCGTGCTAACGCGCTAGAATTGTCTCAATCGGATCAATTGACGCGCTTTGCGCGTTCGCGATACCGCGAACTCTCGTTGATTACATTACGGCTATCGACTCGTGTCTGCATCATGCGCTAATGATACCGGACCAAAATGTCGTCATCCGTGCATGCATCGAAGACAAAGCCTACTTCATTTACGCAATTGAATGCTAAAGCGTCGTACATATGTGTTTATAATCGCGCGCGCGCAGCTCACGTTTTTATCATGTCGAATGATTTATAACGGCTCGCGATATTCATGATCGGTTGCAACAATTGACGGGCTCTGCGTGTACTCGAAGTGATCGAATTATCTTGTCTATCAACACTTCCACGACCGCGCTAGAAACCTCAAAAGTTCTCATAAAATTAACCCTTTGCGGTCGAAGCTATTTGAATTCGAAATCCAAAACATGACTTCTGATCTACAGTAGTTCTATTTTATATAATTTATTGCGACTTATGCACACATGATATTGAGCCTGTTGACAAGTACAATGCAATTTTAATAGTCTCTTTTCAAGTAGAAACGAGTCCGATGCTCTTAGAATGATTTTGAAAAATGGTACACCAATTTTTAGTGGCGCCTCAGAGTCGCCATTCGAGTGCAAAGGGTTAAAATATTTATTTAAACAAAAATTACAAAACAAACTTATATGACATCAATTGCTTCTTCAGCATTCGTACCTCTTGCAAATCTTAATAAAATTAATAAAATTATTTTTAATTTTTCATTAATCATCCATTCGAGATTGTCAATCGACTGAATTTAAAACGGGGAGATCTCCCTATTTTCGGTTGGCTAAGTGTTAATATCAGATCATTTTCTATTCAATTCGCCCATTTTCTCTGCCCGTCAGCTCTATTTCCATATATCCTTCCACGCCGGCGCCATTTGTCGCCACTTCGATATTCGTAGCAAATGTTTCCATTCGCGATAGCGAAATGTTCGGTGTTCTACGAAAAACGGAGGGCGCGTTTGAACGAAATGGCGGCAGATTTTCACTCGCAAAGCGTGAGCGCTGCGTAACGGGTGATTAGAACGACCGAAATACACGAACAACTCGCGAAATAACTTAACGTTCTCACGTGGGCGGAGAGGTCGTGGAATGAGGCATCCGTCGGACTTTGTCGAGTGTGCACGGTACAGTGAAAAGGATGGTGTGTATCCTCCCTGTCGCATTCCACTGGGACGTGGAGACAGGCTGGAAGAAGCAAGCATTTGCACGCAGACAGTTATTTAAAGATTCTCGCTGCATTCAAATTGTGCCACGTGACCGTTGGCTAGCTGCCGTTTCTTCAGCCTCGCGGCTCTACCTCTACGCCTGCACGCAGAACGGTCTCCCGGCGTGGAAAAAGAGAAATCCCGCGTGTCTACAGGTCATTTCACGCTGGTAGAACTCGATTCCATCGTACAATCTGTGCGGCTTGCCAATTTCTGGTCGCAAAAGTTCTCTCAAGTCTTCAGGCGAGGCTGTGACATAACCTCCGCCATCTTCGTTCCGTTTTCTGCCACCGATCATTCTATATATATACATAACGGCGAGCTAACTTTTGGACCACTTTCGGAAACACGACGGCCAGGGCACTCGATCTATCGTGCTTTCTGTCGGACGTTCTACAAGTTGCCCAACTATGCCGATAGTACATTGTTCGTATCGCGAGTGATCATGTTGATCAGTAGATCGACAGTAGCTGGCGCCTGCTAGTCTGTTTGTTAACCCATGACCTTTATGCCGCAATTAACAACGTGGCACTTTCCGTTCTATGAAGTTACAGACGCATTTTGGATCGTCGCGATCATTCAACGACAGCTACGCTCTTGGACGAAGAGAGAGAGAGAGAGAGAGAGAGGATTCTCATCAGATCCGAGGATTTTCAACGAAAACGACATCGTTGCTAGAAAAGTAAACGATAAAGAGAGAATTTGGCACATCGATCGACGGTCCGCAGTATCAACTACCAAAAATCATGCTTCGACGGGATAACGCTGAGGTACAAAAAAAAAGCAGTACAGGTCGATCACAGGTTCGTTGCAATTATCGAAGAACTCCTTCGTGAGAAACCCACCGATGACTCGTCAAATTTACCGATCTCTGCACGCTACCGACTCGAGCGGCCTCGTCGAGATGGTGCTACTGTCCACTAGAAGTTCGTGTCTAGAGTTCTCTATTGACGAAATAAAGTAATGACGGTCGAGCACCGAAGGCAATAGAACGACTGCTGCACACATTGAAAATATTAAGATAATTTTTAATTTTTAATATTATATTACGCGTTTTATATTATTATTATTATATATATAATAATAATATAAAACGCGTAATATAATATTTCGGGTTTTCGTTTATTATATATTATTATATATATATATATTATTATTCGTTTATTATATATAATAATAATAATATAAAACGCGTAATATGATATTTCGGGTTTTCGTTTAAATATTTTAACCAGGAAATAATGTGTGCAGCAGTATATAATATAATATATATTATTATATATCATAAATATTATTATACGCGCGTATATTATCTATACGCGTTCTCAAGTATTTATAAATTCTCCTTCTAAAGCAAAGTAATTTCTGTCGAAACCTTGACAAATAGTTATGCAATCCTTTGCACATAGAATAAGGTAGAACGAGCGACAGCCATCGGGACTCTCCAAAACATTCCTCTCTATTTTCTCTCTTCCGAGAACCCTAGGCGTTTTTTGACATCAAGAAAGTCTATGCCGAGCTAAACTCGAAACCTTTGAGAAACGATCTCGCATTCTTTGTTCGTTCACGAAGTTCGTTACGCGCAAGTGCAGTCAATATCTTCGAGTAGAACCATAGTCTCCTATATTATTGCGGTAGACGCGCGGAATCCGGAGCGAGGACAGTCTCGTTCACGTGCAGCGATCCTGGATGTCTTCGAATCGGATCTCTGCACGAAAATTCTGTCGCTCCTGTAATCATTCGAACGTGATCGCATTTAGTGGCAGACTAGCCCGACGATTTCCCTGTCGCCTGTCGAACCGTCGCCGACGGTTCCATCGCACGCAGACGCCGTACATTGTCCCACGCGATTTTCGACCCTCGCAATTGGAACTGCCTGTAACCCGGGTGGTCCTCGTGTGGCACACGTTACGGCACGGAGAGAGAGTATTGACCGTCTCAGCGGGCACAGTGGAAATTTCCACTGCCCTACCCCAAGACTTCTGGTGACTACCACATACACTTTCCGGCCGCGGCCTCTGTGTCCCGTGTGCATGTAACCGAGCCCTAAAGTCTGCAGTCGCCGATGCTAAAGACCGTCTTTCAGACCGTGGTATGCTTTTACGTATCCCTGCTAGACGGCAATCCGATACGAGCCCTGGTAAAAATCAATAGCGACATTCGGTGCGCGCTTTAAAACCATCATCCGCACACGCATTCCTCTGCGCTACGTCATTTCTCCGTACGGGTTTCAATTGCCCCGAATAGAATTAAAGAGTGCGAGTGTGCGCCACGTAGCTTCGCGTTCGTTCAGGGAATAATTGTCAGCCCGACAGTTGCCAAATTGTAGAAATTATTGAAAGCGCGTGTTATTCGTGTGGGATCGATTTCGTACGATCGTTCGATAAATAGGAAGAAATCTTCACGAATTCTTGTACTTTTATATTATCGTTTGAAGATCGTGCGTATTTTTCTGTGCACAATACAGCAATTGCGTGTATCAATAGCGACCGCGTATCGATTTATTGGCGTCCGAAGATGCTGAGAACCACTGGCAGGTATGCAGGACTTCCACAGTTTGAAAAGGTATCGAAGATACACCTCCCAGGTGGAATTGTTGATGGGTCATTGTGACCTTGGGTGGGAAAACTGCAGAAAACACAGTTGGAGCAGTTTCGCCTTTCGGTCGGAATTTTTCTCCCGTCCGAGACGAAGAAAAGGGAAACCGAAGACTGGCGCTGATTCAGCGTGCTTGGTTAGAGTAACACGAGATAGCAGTCCGTGCTTGCCTATTTTTAGCTAGACGCCGTCCTTCGGTTTTACGCAACTACATAAAAAGAATGTATTTGTCGCACTCCGGCTGCATTGTCGCGGATACAGTTGCGAAACCTTCTGTAAAATTGTCGTCTCGGCAAGAAGAGTCGAGTGTCGATCGTTTGTCCAAGCTCGATCGTTGTTCTCCGAGCAATTCGAATCTGAAAGAGATCGCGATTCTATGTGCGCTGTCTGAATGAGAGCACATATGTAGTGAGAATTCATTTGCTTGGACATCTCTTTTACCGACTTGTGCTCTATGCGCCATCTCTAGCGAATGAAAGTTCATAAAAAATTGTTCTCACCATTCAGATGGAATCGTAGAAGATAGCGTTACTAGTTGCCGGTAATGCAGTGTACTACGTATCCCATAACCGATATCTCGATTATAGATACTTAATAATGGAGCTCTGATCCGCGGACGAGAATGTAGGAAACTATTAGAAAATTGTGTTTCTCTTTTGATATGGTAAAGTATCATATACCTCGTTTGTGTGAATACTAATTACACTGATATAATAGAAAATTGATAGCATTGGTAAAATAGAAAATTACATTACTCTCATCTGGTACAATAGTGTGGAGTACGCATTTAAATTAATGAATTAATTATGACATAAATATTTACACTTATAACTCCTTTTGATTTAACTAATTTGAATTAAAATTACTATATCAATAAGAAACAATAAATAATAGAAACAATGTTTACAACGTGTCCCTAAATTCATTGATATAATTTATAATTATGTAATAATCAAAATTGTCGGAAAAATGGAAAACTGATAATGCTGATAAAGAATAGAAATCTACATTATCTACATCAGTTATAATTGTTTTAAAGTGGCGCTACCTGTGTCAACATTCTAAAGCCTCCGAATCGTCTGCAGATACCGTCGGCGAACAGTTTGAGCGTTTAGTCACTTTGTGAATGGCGCTATTTTTATATTTGCAAGAGCGGATGATTTGTACCGGATTTTACATGGTGCCTTATAGAGACTACGGTAAAATCCATCTGTTCTTAATATTTTCAATAATGTGAAAGTATCTTTTATGCGATGTAGATGTAACAGAGAGCCTTCTGAACATTTCTGTATTTCCAAAATATTTTGTTGACTCTAAAATTGGTAAATTTCATATTATTTTTCGCACACTACTTTTTTTTTACAATAGAAGAAATGTTTTCCTATTTTAAAAAAGAGACTATAAACAAACATAATTATGGCAATGTATGGTGTGAAATCAATGCTCGACAACACTACAAACATTTTGTGGGACCAAAAATATTAATTTTCAACTATTAAATATTTATCCACTTAGGTCTTCTTCGTGGGAGTAGGAAAGGGATGATGATATTTCTGCATTTCCTCAAAATATTCTTTTAGCTCCTCAATTACCAAAGTTTGGATCATTTCTTATACATATATAAATTCTTATTGCAGGAGTGATTTAATTTGTGTGTTTCACAGCTGGTTGAGTATAGGCCCTCCTGTGATCATGAGGAAATTTAGTTAGAAAAAAATCGTTATTTTTTTCAATTATGGCAGTCTGTGCTAAGGTCCAATACGTAAAATCATTCGTAAAATAATTAAAATAATTAATAGAAAAATAAGTAAAATAATCTAGACTTCTTCACATATTAAATATAACGGGTAATACTAAGTTGCATAACAATGTTTGTGAAAAGCATTATATATATATATATATATATATTATTATTATTATTTTATATATATGTATATTATCCATAATCGTGTATTATATATTCATAGCGATCATCTAAATGCTTAAAACACAAGTAATTCTCTACGATCAAAGCTGCTTTGCAATAATACAAAATGGCTACATAATAGAGCTGCTATGCACGAATGTAAATTGACTGTGAGTAGCAATTTCGGAATGCAAGCGATCTAGAAAATTGCATGCCTACCGAAACACGAGTCTATAGTAATTTCACTTCTGAAATACGTATGAAACTTCAATGGATATACAGTTTATCGTGCACGTATCTTATCGTTTCATCTACAGTCAGTCGCTTTCTTATGAAAAATGGCAATTCCAAGGGCTAATGTTCTCGCTTTACATTTGTTCTGGCATGCAGCTGCATTATGTTGCCACTGGGCGATTTCCTGAAGTTCTAAAACCGATGGCAGGTACGCGCCGGCCCTTTCGCAGGTCAAGACGGCTCACGAACCGAACCCAAACCCCGAAAACCGTAGGATTCCTTGGAAAACCCCAATAATGGAAACTACCCCGAGAGGACGAAAGCTTCGACGTGACGAAGCGCGTATTTGTCAGTTGTCCACTAGACGTCCTGCCAGAATGAAGTACGTCGTCTTGTTGCTGCTCGTTTTGGCTATGGCCACCATCGTGATGCCTCGGCCCTGGAGAAACGAGGCGTCACTGTTACAAAGTAAGTCTCTATTAAATTATAGTCTATAGTTCTACTATTGAAATAATAAGTGGCTTGTGTTATTTGAGATCGCACGCGTACTTTTGGAGATAAGATATTTGATTTGTGACGAAGTCTTCTCAAATTCGTGATCAGTCACTCAAGCGTTACGATACGTCGCTGGAAGTATACTTTCCAGTGGCGCGAATTTTTCGTTACTAATGTGCATACACATAATAGAATGCGAATGCATCCATAATACTTGTTTTACATATATAATACATATATAATATAATATATATTATAATACATATATAATATAATATATAATATAATACATATATAATATAATATATATTATAATACATATATAATATAATATATAATATAATACATATATAATATATATATAATATACTTGTTTTACGTATACAATTAAGTTGACAACACCTAAGTTGGCAACGATGATTAGCGCAAAAATAAAAAAACGGGTATTTTCAAAAGTGAAAACACAATATTATATGCTTCATTTGGATATTTCAACAATCAATCCTTTGAAAAACTTTTTTTAAAAGTTAATTATTTATCTATATTTCACCCTGAACGTAAAAATGCTCTTACTTCGCTGTCGCAAAATTGAGCGTACACCCAAGTTGACAATGATTATTATAGCAGGAAAATAAACAAAAACGGACATCTTCAAAAGTGAAAACACGATATATACTTTATTTGGATATTTCAGCAAGTAATTCTTTAAAAGAAAATTTAATAAAATGAACTATTTATGTCTATTTAACACTAAACGTAAAAATACTCTTATTTCGTCGCTACAAAAAAAATTGAGCGTACAGATATTATATTATACAAAAATAACAAACTTCAACGTAATTTTAATATTTCGTTGCGTAACCTTTTGCATCAATAATTGCTTTTAAACGTCTAGGCATCGACTCTACTAGTTTTTATTGTTGCTAAACTTTGAACATTCTTTCATATCGATCTTATCTTTTTCGTTCGCGCTAGTGATATATTTGGATACTCAAAATACTCAGGCTTTTACATAATACACTTTGTTCATTTCAATTTATTTTATAATATTATATAATAAGTATAGTGTTTGTATAAGTTATATAAATATTATATAATATTAACTGTAAGAATGACTGAAAGGATGCGAAATAAAAAGAGGCTGTTAGGTTACGTAACGACTTATAACCTACTATCGACGGTTAGGTTACATTTCATATGCGTTCCATTTGAAATAATAACGTCCTTGTCACGAGCAAGATACATAGTTCATTACTTTTAGGCGCTCGACACATAGAGCCATACATAAACACACATACACACACGCACGCGCGCGCGCGTGCATCTTGGCGATCATACCGGGTCGACATATTTTGTTTATATAATATACATTGTATGTTTATTTTTTGTCGTCTCATGTGTGGTTTATTACTCTCTTAGAATGTTTTGTTACAATGATGTTACACAATATCGTATTGTCTATCGATAAAATTATTTTAATTCGATGTAAGAATACTATGTTATAATATATGTAATAATAAAAAACATATATATTATATTATATATATCTAATAAACATATTATTACATATATATATATATATATATATATATATATATATTACTATATACAGGGTGTTCCACAATTACTTTAACAGCCGAAAATGAGGGGTAGCTGAGGTCATTTGAAGTAACTTTTTCCTTTGCGAAAATGCAATCTGCGACTTAAAAATTTCACATGTTACACACGAGGTGTCATGCATACTAGAAAATTAAAACGGCCGTCATGGTTAAATTACTTACTATTTCGGGTCCGAAAAATTAGTAAATATTCTTCAGACGTTCTAAAGTAAAGGTGATCAGCGTATTTCTTAAAAATATCACTGTTACGTAGTAAAAAAAATCCCGTAAGTTCTCGCTTCGTGATTTGTTCAAAACTTCGAACGCGGCTCGAGTCCGTGCCGACCATCTGTCAAAGCCTCGTACTGCGGACTCTCTCTCTCGCACCGTCACCTCTCATTGGCCAGTGTTTTTCGTTAATAACTGGTAAACAAAGCCGCAGATTGTATTTTCGCAAAGGAAAAAGTTACTTCAAATGACCTCAGCTACCCGTCATTTTCGGCTGTTAAAATAATTGTGGAACACCCTGTATATTATTATATATATTTTTTATAATATATGTAATAATATGTTTATTAGATAGTCATGGTTATGTCGTGGATATGTCAAGATTATGTCAAGGTTATTTTTACGCATTTAAAAGACTATTTTGTTTACATTCTAGAATGATGATTCATTAAACTACTACTTGAAATATTTTTCCCACAGCACATTGTGTTCCTATATAATAATTGCAGTAAGTAATAGAAAAATTGTATATTTACGCAGGTAACAAGACCGTGGAGAGCAGAATGGCTAAGGGCTATTTGATGAGAGAGAAAAAACACATATATCGTTGCAAGACTAAAGCCCACAGCACCAGGTATGTCGCAAACATTTCGTAATAAAAATTTGATCATCGGTATAAAAATATGCGAACAATGGTCTCTGAGTTTTCACCTTGCAGTTTCAGCTTGCAGACGCGTCTGGTCAACTTAGCCTTCGCCCAATCTTCAGCCTACACCAAGCACGGTTCGCATCATCGTCTCGATTGTTAAGGAATGGAAACGGCCATATTTTGTAATCGATTTAAGCGAAATAGGTAATTTATTTTGACAAGGACTCCTTCGTCTGATATCGTAACATCGTGGAGAGACACAAGACTGAAAAAATCCGTCATTTCGACGTAATATTATTGTAATATCATTGGGAAATTGTTCCAGGAGTTTCTATTTGTAAGATTTTTAAGTTTAAGAAAATGACGCATCTATTGTTATTATAAAATCTGCGTATACTCCAGATTTGTATAACATTTTCCTAGGATAAATTTAGTACAATTTCTAATTCAGTAAATTATCATATATTGTGTAATATTATTATATTGTGTACGCGTTGCCGCGTATATTAATGCGTATTAATAACATGTGTAATTTGATTGATTTGTACCGCTCAATCTCCATTTTTAACAATTTATAAAATACGAAGGATAACTATGTTTAATACAAATTTATTTCATTTTGATTTTTGTATGGATATTTGCGTTATCTTTGTGCTTAATTATTATTAGTTAATTCTAGAATGACTTAATTATTATTAGTATTGTGAGAATAAAAGATTTGTAAACCATAATTGAGTGTTTCCTTTTATTGAAATTTGAAGACTTCCTAAGAGGAAATTCGGATGACTAAATTTAAAAATATATTTTATTTTTAATATATTTTAAGTATTATATATTTTAATATATTTATATATATTTTAATACATTTATACATATTTTAATATATTTATATATATTTTATAATACATTTATATATATTTTAATATATTTTATTTTATTTTTTTGGATTGTCGAACAATAATAGCACTTGTGCAGTAATTATGTACTCAGTAATGCACTAAACGCGTGTTTTCTGAAACAGTTGGTTAGCAAGTTTGAGAAAAAGTATTGTTACAACTAATAAGACCGTTTCAGATACGGTTTTTTTCATTGTTTAATCCGACAAACAAGGCGGAGCATTGTTCATTTTTCGCTTAATTACCAAAAATTCCGGTTACCATTTCTGTGAAAATAATGCGCGCATAAAATCTAACTTAATTTAGATTATGTGACATAGATCAGTTTCGAGGTTGTATAAAGCGAAGTAAATAAAGCAGTTTCCGAACTGTATTTTCCACAAAATGGAACTCGACAAGTTTGAATAACATGATGAAAGTATATATGGTAAAAAACACGCCGAAACTGTCAAACCAATCAATATCATTAATTCTTTCTATAAAATGTAGCGGTACGTAATATCACAACCGAAGTGCACTAATAAATAGGAAAAACAATTGTTTGTCTGTCTCTTACGAAAAAATATGTACTATACTACACATATGTATGTGTAGCGATCCGTGTTTGGATACCAATTCCAAGCTTAGTGCACATTCGTTTAAAGTTCGACGGCTGCGCCAAAAACCTGAAGAGTTTCATAAAATTGAAGTATTTAATTCAATTCAATGAAAATTGCAAAGCGAAGTTATATGACATCAGTTTCCTTTTTTTCAGCATTCTTACCGCTTGCGAATCTTAATAGAATCGAGAAACTAGAATGGATTAGCGTAAAAATGAATATTTATATATATATAAAAATAATTCTGTAACCGGCATATGGGTGGCGCAAGTGTTAACACATTAAAGGCGGGAGTCGTAGTACTACGATTTATCTCGACTTCTCATAAATATGTACTTTAAAACATTTTTTGTAATTAATGTTTATAGTTCTTTTTTAATATTTCTTTTAGTTTTAAGAGTTTAAATAAACTTTTTTAAGTCTAAATTTTTTTATGATTACACGAAATATCGCCCGCTCTAGGACGAAAAACGAGGCGGGGCGGTCGCCGCGTTACCTAGCATACTTTCGTCAAGATCCCCCGCCTTTAATGTGTTAACATCTGTTTACGATGTTGAAAATTGAAAATTATCCCAAACGCCCATAAAATTCAGTTATTTGTCGAACTCGATTTTCAAGTACGGCACGCGGAGAACAAAACGGTGTGTTTCGGTATCATCGGCGACTTTCCGCTACATTCCAGGAGGCGATATCAGGAAAAAATAATCACGTAACCGGCAACGAAGTTTTCCATTCTCGGACCGTGGTATCGCCGAAAATCCCGGAATAAAATGAATAAAACATAGGCAACGCGATTGCCCGGCGTCGCAACTTTCGCGGGGACTCCACGAGCGTGTATTTTTGAGTTGCCCGGTTTCCTTGACCAAGCGGTTCTCGGAAGCCGGCACGCGCACGTTGCCACAGAATCCACGGTTCGATTAGCGTCCTTAGACTTAGCCGGGCGCGCTTTCTTGCTGCGGACCACTTTCGATCGGCCCTGGACCGTAAGGACGTCCACTCGTTAGGTGTCAATGACAAATGGCTCGTCGATCGTCGAACGTGTTCGTTCGGTGGGGTGGCAGGTCCCGCCGCCGCGGCGGGTGTCTTCCTCCGATTTCGACGGTGAAGGGACCCCGACATATAAAAACACCGTGGACCGTCGACTTTCTTCGACTCGTGTTTTCGTCTCTCCGCTCGGACGCTTCTGAACGAATCCCCGTCGAAATGACGTCGCGGTTCCTCTCGGTGGCCATTTTGTGCGCGTTCTTCCTCGATGCTTGCCCCGCGAAGCCCGCGGAAGTGCTCGCCGATGGATCCTCGCAGCTGAACCCGCTGGAGCAACAGCTGATCAACGCCGTAGAAACTGGTCGGTCCTCGCGTGAGCGTTGCTCGAAACGTCGGCTAACAGTCATGTGTTATCATCGTGTATATCCTTTCGGTTCGCAGACGCGAAGAGAGCACAACGATCTCCGCAGTTCGGATTCCCTGACGGCGGTTTCGGATCTTATCCGGATTACGACGGCGACGGCCCCTTCGATGACGGCATCAGACGCCATCGCCATAAGCACAGGCCCGAGGGATGCGGCGAGTTCGGCTGCGGTGGAGAAGGGTAAGTCGCGTCGCACGGTTGGATCAATTTTCTTTTTTAATCAAATCGGAGTAATTTGTGCTATTTTCGGATTAATCGACAACCGGTCTAATAATAATAGTAAATGCTCATTAACCGTGGTCCGATTTACACCGCGTTTCAGCTGTTCGAAAGTAGACATTGCAAGACACTGATGATTGTGACACTTTCGGGATTAAACATTTCTATTTTCTACGACCTGTATAGATGCAATCTTGCATTCTATTTAAATGCGGTAATTATCTCCGACGTTCCATCATTTTAAATTCTCTCTAATTGACGCTTAGATTGTAAGCAAAAATGGACAATTTGGGAAGAGGAGATACGATTATTCGAGCATTGTGGCCTGTTTTTATAGTTACCGATTGTCAACAACTATAAAAACGAGATGCAAGCCTCGAATAATCGTATCTCCTCTTTCCAAATTGTCTATGTTTGTGCGCATACTGAGCGCGAATTAGGGAGAAATTATTGTACAGTTGCTCACGAAAGTATTCGAATATTTTTCGAAACGGAATATCTTCCTAAAAATTGGACCATATTACTCGAACTTTTTTGTGATAACAGAATTACCAGTTTACTAGACAATGTGCAAACTTTTTCAAAAATTGCAAATTGTTTGAAACGATAAAAAAATAAGAAAGTCGGGGTTTTTTAACTTTTTCATCTGAGCCGAGAACAATTGTTTAACGCTAACCCTACCGTATACTAAAACTGCTAAACTTGTGTTGTTTTATGAGAATGACAAGACTGAATTTGTTTAGACCCCTCCTTATTTCTGTTAGAACAGAAAGTAAATTAGAAAGAAATTAGGTTAAGGAATATTAATTCAAAGTATTAAGAAATTTATTCAACCATTTCCCACTAATGCATACTTACAATTTCAGCAATATTAAAATAAAAAAGGGGAAAACGGTCATTTTGATCTGGTGTTCGTTGGTATAGGTTTAGTGTTAAATGTTAAGGCTTTCGTCGAAATCGTCGAACTGCAGGTATTAAAAGATTTAAAATTGCTCAGATTTCTTAATAAAATTGCATAAAATAAATAAAAAAGAGAGATTAGTGGAATAAGCGATAAGATATGCTAAATATCCTGAAATTGCTTCGTCACCCTTACTTTCCTCGAAGTCTGAGCAACATGTTTTAACTCTTTCGAGATGGATTTTTACAGCAATATGACATAATAATTTGTATTATGATACAGAGTATTATAGGTGATGCGTGTGTGAATAACAAATAGTGTCTAACAGTGCGCGTTAGGTATAACAAATAATAGATATGTTTGTAAAACAAGAATAACAATAATCTAATCAACGATAGTAACAAAACAGTTACTAACAAACGATAGTAACGATGAAAAACAGCAATAACGAAACAACAACGAATGAAAATATTGCGGCGATACGTCTGCTATCTGTGTCGTTTGACCGTTTAACGCTTTCTGAAGTTCAGAAACTCGTCATCCCAGTCGACGAGTTTCTGAATTGCTGCAAGAAGGAAAGGGAAATTCGTTTCTCTTGAAGACGAAGGGAGAATTATCCCTCGTAAAACAATTTTGGAAAAAGGTCGTCGTCCGTGAGGGCTCTCCAACGACAAGGCCCAGCATGTGGACATTCGTCACATTTACGACGGGTCCTTGAGGCCTGGCCGCATATGGCACGCACATGGGAAGGTTAGAATTTCCGCGTCCGAAAATTCCTGCCTCCCGCGTTGCGGGTCCGCTACACTAATATTTATGAATTTGATCTACCATAAGCTTTGTAGCATTTATAATATGAATGTGTATGAACAGCTGAATGACATTTATATATGTATAGGGTGTTTCATAATTATGTTAACATCCGGAAAGGGGCGATACCTGAGGTCATTTGAAGTAACTTTTTCCTTTACAAAAATGTTCTCCGAGGCATCGTTAAAGAGTTATGAATGAAAAAACAGTGACCAATGAGAGGCGAGCTCAGCAGGCGCGAGGCGGCCGAGCCAATCAGCGGAACTGGACGTCGACTGCTCGTTAGCTCGGCCGCCTCACGCTAGCCGAGCACGGCGCTCATTGGTCAACGTTTTTCATTAATAACTCATTAACGATCCCTCGGAGAAAATTTTTGTAAAGGAAAAAGTTACTTCAAATGACCTCAGGAATCCCCCATTTCCCGAAAGTGCTATAATTTTGGGACACCCTATATATATATTACGAATATGATATAAAATCATAAAAATAATATAAAAGGTAGATAATTTCTTCCACTATACTGTTTATTTTAATCAGCGCCGAGAGGGTTGAAGATATATGTAATAATTTTTCGAAAATTGTTCTCTGGAGCAAACGAAGCCCGTTTCCCAAGCAAAATCAGAGCGCAGTCGGTCAAACGACACTTTCGCCGAATCGATATCCGAGAGTCAGGAAACCGAATGATTCTCAGATAATACTCCTTCCTTACACGTTGCGAGTCCGCTTCAGTAGAAATCGATAGAGGCGAAATCTTGCATTGTAACCAATGTAACTGTTCTAACCGCTTTATTACTCGAGTATTCGTATCACTCTGCTTAGTTCAGATAGTAGGCTCCACTTTTTTCGGTTCAAGACTGAGCTGATTCATTCTGTATGACATCTGTTGCATCGATTTTGTAGATTTGGGCCACTGCCAGGTTATTACCCTTCAGCCGGTGGCTCTTCGCAGGCCACAGCCCAGGCTTCTGCCGGGTCTAACGGAGGACCGTTCGGAGGAGGGTCCGAAGCTTCGGCGTCCGCAGGTTCCTCCGGGAGTGGCGGACCCTTTGGAGGCGAAGGAGGTAGCCAAGCAAACGCACAAAGCGCCAGTTTCAACGTCGGTCCGTTCTCCGCCTCGTTCAGCATCGCTGAATCCTCATCGGGTGCTCAACAGTCGCAGATTTACTGAGGCTTCTCCGGTCAGTACCAATTAATTCGACGGAATTTGCGCATCCATTTTATGTGTACATTTATTTTTTGCTGATCGAGCTGTCCCTTTAAACGTCGAGTCTAGACCTCGATCGTCGATGCTTGGCGAACTTCGTCTACCTGTCTATCCGTCTTAATAGACAGATTAATACCCTTGAATAATACCCTAATACAGATATTAATATCCTTTGCACTCGAGTGGCGACTCCGAGGCGCCATTAAAAATTGTTATGTCACGTTTCGAAATAATTTTATTAATCAAATTTGTTCATATTTAAATATTCAATTTCATATGTATAAAATGCACTAGGTCATAGAAAATGGAAAAACTATTTTAAATTTTGCGTTAATTCGGCTTCGAGAGTGCAAAGGGCCAACCGTTTGAGGCCCGGGGGACATTGAGAAAACATGGAGAAATGCCGAACAGCGCTTGTCTTAAGACGCGTATTATTAGTTTATAAATATTTCAAGTTTTGTTCGATAAAAATTATTGAGAAGATAACAATGAAATACGAAATGCGTTAATTGTATTGTTTGCATAAAAAAAGCGATGTACGCGCGCCAGTAAAGTTGACCGCGCTACATTGACAGTCTGTGAGTTCACCATCAGTTAGCTGTCCATAGCGTTTAAATGGCTGGGATTTCGCGACACAAAATCTAAACAGCGCGATCGCGCTGCTTGGGACTCGAACGTTTCAATCTGGGAAGGCAAATTCTACCCTGTTACGCGGGACATTTATTTCCGACTCCTAAACCTTTCAAAGGCTATAGCCGGATAAGACGGGTCAAATGTGGCCGCTGACCGAATTGATTTCTGGAAACCCTATCTGGAAAGTTTTAAATCGGCAGCCCCGCCACAAGGGTAGCTACAAATTCGATTTTTCGAATAGACAAATTACGCTCTATTTCCACTGTTTTGTGGAATGTCAAATTATGAACAAATTCATGAATCGTCTAACCTAATGCTGCACGAAGCTGTGATTTCTTTCAGAATTTGCAAAATCAATTCTTTTCAGAAGTTCGGAATTTAAATATGCTGATTTTATACTGAAGCTATCGAGACAGAGAGAGAGAGAGAGAGAGAGAGAGAGAGAGAGAGAGAGAGAGAGAGAGAGAGAGAGAGAGAGAGAGAGAGAGAGAGAGAGAGAGAGAGAAGCACCACATTTATATTTTCACAGTAGCAATGTCTTACTATAATTGCATTAAATTTGATTGCTATTATTTAATAATAAATTGTATTATTATTAATATAATAATAATATAAATAATATAATAATAATATAAAATAATAATATAATATTATAACATTATTAAATATAATTAATATTATAATTAAAGAAATAATTAAAGAGAAAGATGCTCGAAGAAATCCCTTTAACGAGCATTACTACACGCGTATTTATGCCAACACGTGGCTGAGTGTGTACATACGGTCCGGCCCGTGTGTCATAATCGAGCATATTAATCTCGCTCGCAGAGGTCAAGCACAGGCTGTGAAACTTAACGAGGCTCGCGTGCAACCGAGACGAATCGGTTCGACGCGAATCGGTTCTTCCCGCGATTCCCTCCGGTGCGAAATGCCTGAGCGTGCGCGGTTTTCACTGTTAACGTGTCGAGAACGGTCGCCAGTTAGCGTCGATTAATTGACACGTTTTTCCTTTTCATTGGCAAGCGAAGCCTCGGCGCGCGTTCCGAGAACCACGCGGTCGGACGACACGCGAGGCGATTCGATTAGAATTGTGCGACCTTCGAAAATTCAAGTGGTTTTCACGGGAACTATGATGAAAACAGATCTCTTTAGACCTCTTTCTCGCTTCTATCTCCAATAGAATTGAAGAGGTTTCGAGTATAGATTCTTTGAGATTCTGGTGTTTAGACTAGAGATGCGACTATCGCGATTATCGATATTGCATCGATATCTTTTATTGATATACATATAATGGTTATATCGATAATATCGTTGAAATATCGTTAAAGCAAACGGAGAGGCTGATCGTAGAGGTTTAAATCGAAAATTGTAAATTCTATATTATAAATGGTAAATTCTAAATTGTAAATTTTGCGAAAAAAGAATATTGCAAATTGTAAATTCTAAATATTAAATTGTAACTTGTAAATATAAAACATATAATAATAAAACATAAATATGTACACAATATATAAATGAATAAATTAGTCCAGATTCTGGATCTGGATGATAATACAGGGTGTCCCAAAAGTCACTCGCAATTGAGAAATGAGAGGTTCCTAAGATCATTTCAAGTAACATTTTCCTTTACAAAAATGTTCTCCGAGGCGTCGTTAACGAGTTATTAATGAAAAACAGTGACCAATGAGAGGTGAGATCGGCTGGCGCGAAGCGGCCCAGCCAACGAAGCCCAGTTCCGCTCAATAGCTCGGCCGCCTCATTGGTCACCGTTTTTCATTAATAACTCGTAAATAAAGCCGCGGATTGCATTTGCGCTAAGGAAAAAGTTCCTTTAAATGACCTCAGAAACATCTCATTTCCTGATTGCGGGCGACTTTTTGCACACCCTGAATTTAGGCGAGAAGTCTTCAGAACCTTAGATCCTACCAGACTCTGTTAAACTAATAAAGAATTTTCGTATCGAGTTCGAAGTATTATTTCAGCTGAATTAGTAGATTGAAACGAAAATGAAATCGTTTACAAAAGGAGCATATTGTAGCCAAAATTTGATTAAGCAATTGATTAAATGAAATATCTGATGAAACATTTGATTAAATAATAAAATCATTACACTTTGTATAATCACAATTGAATGAGGCATTTAAGCAGCTATTTTTTGGTGGACGGTAGCACAAAAGAATTGAAAAAAGTTCGTGCAACAATCTTGAATGGATAAGCGATACATTACTATTCGATACAATTCACAGTCTCGAATTTATGGCTCTAATCTTGCGACCTCCTTTCTACGTTCAAGAACAAGCCGTAAATCCAGACGGGCAAGCCGGGTTAACGAACTTCGGCCATTACGAATTTACAGGTATTATTACGAAAGACTCAGCCGCCTCGCTTCGGGCGTACAACGCAAACATCTGTCTGTCTATCGGTTGCACGAAAAGAATGCCGATCTTCGGTATCCGCTTTCGCGATGTCCATTGAATCTCTGTTTTGTCCCTGAGCGAGGCTTCCCGTGTATAATAAAACTATGCTTGTATTGGACCACCCCAATCTAGCTTGTTTTAACTTCTAGAAAAATATAATTTTGGATGGAATTTTCAAGTGGGAGAGATCGGGATCGAAAGTAACGATAATACGGGAAGAGGTTTTTCATTCATTTTTTATTTATTAATTTATTATTAATTTATTATTTATTTATTATTATTTTATATTATTATTTTTATATCATATTATTATTTTACATTTTATTTTTTTATTTAATTATTTATTATTATTTTATTTACTTATTTAATTTTTTATTTATTCGAGCCTTGCGTCTCGTTTTTATACTGTAATTTAAAACCTAATAGAGTTATTGTCACAAGTTTTGAACGCGTCTCAGCAATGCCAATTTTTCTCTGGCCTTCGAACAATTCAATAATTATTTTTCTCTCGGATTCAGTTAGACGTCGCATTCTCTCTGACATTCTAATTTGACATTGGCAATGCGAGCTGCACTTGACAGTCTTTACCTAGAAACTAATGATGTTTGAACATGCTTGTTTGTATTGTAAACTTCGCTTATTCTGAGAAATCCGACTGTTCTTTAACGTTAGTCACAAACGTTCGTTTTGGTTTCTGAACACCGTGTTAAATGGCAGATCTTTCGCAGGCACATGATATTTTCATTTTCAAACGTCCAACGGTCCTGTGTGACTTTCAACGTTTGAATAATGTTTTGAAGATTGAGAGAAACGTTCGCGTGTGTATACAGGGTGATTTACGGAACTGTAACAAGGTATATCTTCGTTTTGGTTCGAGTTAGGAAAAAATCTTAGAGGAGCAAGATGAATGCTTTTAAAGAGATCATAATGTGAAATAGTTTATCCGTAGGTGGACGCGTAGAGGTCATGTAAAGATCATCGAAATGGATACTTAAATTCTTTTTTCGAATATATCGAATCCTTTCTTTACTCTGCTGAAAAAAGTGTTACAACAATTTAAAAGATTTTTTTTTAATTTCTTCATGATGTTGCATTACATTAGAATTATTACATTATTTCATTACATTAGAATTATTACATTATTCCATTACATTAAAATTATTCCATTATTCCATTACATTAGAATTATTACATTATTCCATTACATTAGAATTATTACATTATTTCATTACATTAGAATTATTACATTATTCCATTACATTAGAATTATTACATTATTCCATTACATTAGAATTATTACATTATTCCATTACATTAGAATTATTACATTATTCCATTACATTAGAATTATTACATTATTCCATTACATTAGGATTATTACATTATTCCATTACATTAGAATTATTACATTATTCCATTACATTAGGATTATTACATTATTCCATTACATTAGAATATTTTCAGCAGAATAGAACACCAGCACACGGTGCAAGGATAGTTACACAATTCCTTACACTTACATATGGCGATAAGTATTTCAGTACACGTTCTCCAATACCCAGAGAGCCTCGTTCGCCTGATCTGAATCTTCTAGATTTTCTTCTCTGGGGGACACATACAAAAATAAGGTACACGCATATCTTATTAATTCAGTAGAAGGTCTGAAAGAACAAATTATAGTTCGTTGCAGAGCAATAACCAAGCAAGAACTTAATTCCGTAATGAAAACGATTAAAAAGCCTTCAATGAAATGTGTTTAGAATGTAATGGGAAGATGTTCGAACATTTACTTCGATAAAGACATTATTTCAAACAGTGTTACTCTCACACTTTCTTACGCAGAATAAAGAAAGGATTCGTTATATGCGAAGAAAAATATAAGTATCCACTTTAAAAACAAACGTCGGTGATCTTCACATGACCTCTACGCAACCACCTACGGAAAAATTATTTATTTCACATTATGCCCTCTTTAAGATCATTCATCTTTCTCCTCTAACATTTTTTCCTAACTGGCAACAAAACGAACGTATAGCCTGTTACAGAGTTCCGTGAATCACCAAGTACAGTAAATAAGTAATTTCCGTTTCATTTACAAGCCTTTGTTTTATGTTAATGCTTAACACTCGAACGGCAAAATCTGATCATCAACGATTGGCAATTACAACCCCCTTCAGATGCTTGACGATGCTTCTTACCTCGACCAATCTAATATCTTTTCAATCCTTATATATTGTGCTATAATCATCTGTTCTCTTCTTCTTTAGCTATAGCTAAATAGTTAATATAATATTTTGCGAAGAAACGTCAAACAACCAGTTTTGTGCAAACAATTTATCATAATTTCATTAAACGCACCGTAACCTTTTGTACTCGGATGGTGACTCTGGCACACTATTCAAAATTGTTACATCGAATTCCAAAATAATTTGTGTATTATCAAATTCGTTTACATTTTCATCTTTTTTTTTCGCAATGCATGCGTCGCCTGTTGCTATCGTAGCTCGTTAGGTTCGCGGTGGCGATATCACGAGCATTGAACCTTGCGGAGGGCTCTCCGAAGAAAGTCGAAGTTCCGAGGGTTAACGAACTCGGCGAATTAGAGGTGAAAAGGAAGGAGTCCGGTCGCCTGTCGGATCGCGAGCTCTCTCGCGCCGGCGTTGCGGCCAGATCGCAAGAAACCAGGCGGAACATCTGTCCCGAGGAGAGCACCGGCTCGGCCCAGCTCGAAGATGCAACAATCTTTGCTTATATGTCACTTTTGTCGAGTGGTTTTGACGTCTCTTTCCCTCCTTTCTTCGTTTCTCCCCTGGCCACGCATGGTCTCGTCGGTGGACGCACACGACAGAAGCGAACCAAACAACGACGCGAAACCCAGACACCAGCGCAGCGTACGCGCGTCGATTATTCAAATGCACGCGAGCGTACGCGAGAGTTTGAACGTGCGCTCGCGCGCGCGCGCTCGTGTGCGTGCGTGTGTTCTCTTGCGTAGTGTGTGCGAAGCCCGCGGAACCTGTGCGAAAGGGACGTCGTAAACGCGCGCGCTGCCCGCTATTGTCCTATTGAGCCGTGCTCCTTTTGGTACGGTGTGAAAAAGAATGGACAAAGGGAAAATGAATCTTCTTGGTTCTCAGGCGATCGGCAGACGGCCAGACGGGACGGATTAACTCGTTTTAAAGGGATCGGGACGCCATATTGTCGGTCGGGGCCCGGTAACTCCGGTACCTACGGAATCGAGCAACGAGGCCCCTCGGACCCCTCCGCCGCTCCGTGCCCTCGAACCGGTCTGTTTTGATTCTGAAACGCGCCTACGCGCGCGGTCCACGAACTCGCTTCTCGAATCCGTTTCACCGACACGGTGCACGGTTTCACTGAAAACGTCTGCGAAATTCCGAAAAACCGTGTTTTCTACGTGAAATCTGATTACTACTTCGACGTGTTATTTTCGTCGTTGCTGCAATGGTTGCATTTCCTTGACATCAATAACTTCCTAGCTGAAATAAAAGTTCATAATTGTGTGCCGACTTGGGGAAACTTTATTTGAAACGAAAATAAAAAGCAATTATTTGAAATAATTGTTCAATACTGTAATGTGTTCAATGCTGCCACTTGGAAGCAAGAATAATATCGATCCATTTGAAAATAATATTTCAAATAATGTAATTGCAACGGTGATCACAGGCGTCGAGACAATTATGAAATGATATGACACTCGTTATTTGTGACGATATTTTATGGAATGTTATTTCAAATGTGTCCAGGTCTGTCTGTATATTTATTTTTATTATTATTATTTAATAGTAAACAGGCTGGAAGTTCTTTGTTTTATGTTAATGCTTAACACTCGAACGACAAAATCTGATTATCAACGATTGGTAATTACAACCCTCTTCAGATGCTTGACGATGCTTCTTACCTCGACCAATCTAATATCTTTTTAATTCTTAGATATTGTGCTATACAATCATCTGTTCTCTTGTTCTTTAGCTGTAGCTAAAAAGTGTAATATAATATTTTGCGAAGAAACGTGAAACGATCAGTGAATAGTTTTGTACAAATAAGTTATCATAGTTTCATTAATCGCACCTTAACCTTTTGTACTCGGTTGGTGACTTTGGCATAAAAATTTGGCATAAAAAGACCATTAAAAATTGTTACATCAAATTCCAAAATAATTTGTATCTTATCGAATTCGTTTGCATTTAAAAAAAAAACTGTGATAAGCGTAACTGTTGTATGACTCACAAGATTCAATTGCAAACGCATAAAATATAGTAAGTCATATAAAATGAACTATTTTCGATTTAGAGTTAAAATGGCTTCGAGTGCAAAGGGTTAAAATATAAATTATAAATTTCTAGTAGTGATGCTTACTTTGTACGCATGAAATGTCGTTAAAACAATTGCTAATTGTCTTTGACAAGAAGACAGATAAATAATAATACCACTTTGTAAATGTTAATGTGAAAAGGGAATGATAAACGTTATTTATATATATATTTTTTAAATTTATATTATATTATTTTATAATATTATTATAATATATTATATAAAATGTATGTTTTTAATATATTTTTATATATTATATATGCATATAATGCAGATTACTCTACGATTTGTTTCGCGGAAGCAGCTAATAAAATCGCTCATAAGCAGCTTTCAATTGTTTTTAACGTAGAATATTCTCATGTATGTGGTCTTTATCATTTGAAAATAATCACGGAAAAATTTAGAATATATTTTGAGATCCTCAAATTTAAGATGTAGACCTCGAGTATCCTTCGAAAAATAACTTTTTCAATGAGCCGCGATCCTGTGGATTTTCGAAAACATTAGATGCGATTAAAAAAAATTAGATTCAGCCCTCTGTTCGCCGTGCCGGTCCTGACGGAACTCGATATGCAAATCGCCCCGAGTCTCCCTGTTAGGGGTCATCCGGGAAGGGTTAAAGGTCACAAGTGGTTCCACGTCGTACATTTATTTATGTTCGGGACTATGGTCGGGGGAATGTAGATTTTGGCCTACCCTACCGTGAAAGAGCCAAGTCCAGTTATTATTGCGTGCAGCAAACAAACTCTGACTATATTTAAAGCGCGCGCGCGCACGCGGCCACGTTAAACTGCGCATTATATCTCGCGGTAAGAGTGTCAACAAAGGATAAACATTAAAGTCAAATTTCGGGGATCGATTTCCATGTGGTACAATGTTCAAATTTTTGTGCAGATCCGTTGCTTTTTCTTGGGACAATCTACATTTTCTAGCTGTATTATTATATTAGAAAAAAAAACATTTTTTAATTATGAAATTGTGCGAGGAAATAAATTAACTGATTATGAAGGTCCAATTAAGGATTAAAGTCTATTGAATACTCATTTGTGGTACCCGTAGGTTTCATAAAATTTTCAGCCGATATGTTCCGAGTAATAATATGTTTAAAGAACAATATTCTGATCCACAGAAGTGCTATTATAATTTTTATTAAATCAAATTTCAGCGAAATTATCAAGCTCAGTACAATTATCATTGGCCAAGGAAATGTAACCTAACCCGTTATCCTGTAATGCAGGGCCTGGCTTGTTATGAAGATTTGAAACATGATTTATTAAACATGATTATTATTCGCGTCTTTTAAATCGAAGTAAAGTTCTATCTTTTTATTATAAATATTTGGACGACATGGAAGTAAAGGTTGGCAAAAAACAAATATAAATGATCTATCTCACGTAGGAATTTATTAGTGACAAGAAAGTGTTAATGAACATAGCTGTAAAAGAAATCGTAGTGAAAGACAGAGTTGGGCATTTTATTCGAGTGATGGATGAGAGATAAAGACTAAAGATAAAAATAATTTTTTCGATACTGTCAAATAAATTTCCAATCGAATAATCTAGGTAAAAGTTTATCTGAACAAGATTTTATTCGAATAAGAATTCATTCGTTCAGGAATTTATAAGCAAAATAATCGATTCGAATAAGAATGATAGAATATAAAGTGTTCTTTTTATAGCTCATTGATTTATTTATTTCATATTCCTTTTTTTAAACGAATCGGAAAGTTTACTACTTTTTGATAGATTATCCATCACGGATATTACGCGTCACTGACTAAATAATCTTTCTACGGCTACAGAGGAATTTATCAACAATTTTATAATTCTATAAATACTTGAAATTTACGTGATCCTGAATTTCTGAACTGTCAACAATTATTCGCATTATAATTCTAATAATTTTACAATCTCTATTCGAATTACTTATTCAATTAAAGTATTATGCAAATGATTTATTCGAATAATTTACGACGAATATTTGTTTTTATTTAATTTATTTAATGTCGCATCTGCTTAATAGTAATTAGCGACCACTTGTGGGATAAAATTTGTATGGTTACATGTAGCATAATATACAATAGTTTTGCATTACATTTTTACATTATTTTCTTAATCAAGTCTTCGTAACTATATAATTTCGCTAAATAATTTGGTTTCTCCTAAGCATGACATAACTTTTGCTGTTTGTTTGCAGTTGTCCAAATATTCTTTGATAATATATCCGGCATTTTTACTTTTTCCTGATATTGTTGTACACTGGACATTCTATTAGGATGCGCATAACTCTAAGCTCAGTGTGTTACAATTGTTACAAATTGGTTTGTACGACGAATTATTCTCGCATAATTATTATCGAATTATTCATATAAAGTATCCGATGTGTGTGTGTGTGCCGAAGTCTGGTGCAAGGGTATACATATGAATGAAATTCGTGACCCCCCGATTGTTTTCTCAGTGCCAAATGAAAGACGTTCTCGCAAGGATCGGTTTAAATGCCCGAGTCAGTAGACATTTAACAGGAAACTCGTCTAGCACGTTCCCTCGTCTATAAAATCGCTAAAAATGCTCTTTTTGTTCCACAGGTCTCTCTCACCGGCTGAAGCACCTCCCGACTCTAATTTATTCGAGCACCGATTCGCTACGATCGTCGATTCATGGCAGCGGTTGGCCATTGTTTACAAACATTCTACGTCACTAGGTATAAGCAAATGAAGCAGCAGCAGCAGCAGCAAAGGCGGCAGCAGCAGCAGCAGCTTGGCGTGAGAGGAGACGGAGGAAGAGGCCCTGGGCGCACGCACGCACCACCCTCCATCTTTGAAGATTTCCTGGGAGCGAGTTCCCTTTGTCCGCGCGGGCAACCACCAGATGTTCTCGCAAATAAAACCGACAAAATATCGCGACGCTGCATCCCAGATACGGGAGAAACGAGGACCGGCGTGCTTGGGCGGAGAAGGACCGAGGAGCCGAGCTGAGGGCCCGAGCTGAGAGCCCGAGGATTAACAGCACAAAGGGAGGCCAGCGAGCAGAGGGCTCGCCAAAAAAAAGCGAACACCGAAAATTCGGATCCGAACCGAGAGAGCCGTGCAATGACCGGCCGATCTGCACACGCGATCATCCGCGCGGGCCCTGTATCATCCTGCTCGCGATCCGATTCCGCCTGCAACTTTCTCCTGCCGAGGTTTCGCGCATAAAATCACCTAATATGATACGTGCCCGCAATTTTGACCCCATCTTGAAGCAGTGGCGTAGGCAATACGATAACAGATAGATACAGCAGATGAGTGTCGATGTAAAAATTTTGTTTATATATCTTTGGACGTCGTTCTTTATAAATTCGCTCACACACAAACACAACTGTAGAAAAATGTTTATTCGAATATGGGTGTTTCTAGCAGATTTGGGAATTACTCGGATTGCTTCGAACAAATATTTATCTGAGATGAAATAACTTTGATATAATCTTTTGGTCGAATGCTCTTTTGTTCGAATAATATATATATTATATTATATTATATTATATAATAAATAAATAAATAAATAAATATATATATATATATATATATATATATATATATATATATATTTATTTATTTATTTATTCGTGCAAGAATTCTTGAGAATCCTCTATGTAAGATTTCCATTATTATTTTTATGTTGATACCGCCACTGTATTTATTAAATTAACATGGATGGCCGTGCAGGTTACATAAACTACGTTGATTTTGTGAGATTTTTATGGTCATTGGTTCGGCAATAAATGTGTCACAACGGGAAGTACTATGCTCGAAGTACTCGTAAAATTCGCATCGCAAATTAGCCTCTATTTACGGCAGGTATCGGCTAAAGCTCGCAAGGCAATTGCCTCGCAACGTCCATCGTAATTGCGCAGCGTCTTCTGTCTCAGGATTTCTCGATTCATCTTGGGTAGTTCCTTTATGAGCACGTGATCCTGCTCCTATCGCATTTTGAGTAACACGTGTACTACCGTCCATGCGCATGCAAGTACGTGGGCACTTGGTGCAACCTAATCGGACGCTTTTTATCGTTTTCAAAAGTAATTTATAAACGCTGGAAAAATTTTGTTCACTCCACTTTAGGTTCTACATTATTGCAAAGAAGATACGTCTTTCTAGAATTTTTCAAATATCCACAGCAATTTCACGCATGCCTGTTGAGTAAATGTGCTGCAGAAGAACACTGTAGATTACGCTATGCTCTTAACCCCTTAACGTACCATTATTTTCGCGGTTACTGTGATTAGAAGTATTTCGATCGCAATAATTTCTTAGAAGCGAAAGAAAATTGCCTAAATTTACTTGGATGCTTAAATATTGATGACACGAAATTATAATTTTATTCCAATTTTAAAGGACAGAATAATAATAATAGAACAGGGTTATAATAAATTTTCATGATGTGTAGGACTTATCGAAGTACGACAAGGTGGTTAAACATAAACTTTAAATAATATACTTCTACATTTCTTATTCCTCCTTGACACTTGAATGGTGATTCATTTAGTCTACGGTTGTGCAATTGGTCGCAATATGAAGCATCTGGATAAAACATCATTATAAATACGTTTAAAAACGCTATGAACAATTACTTAAATGAATTTAAATGTTTCCAACCGTACGCCTTCTAAGTGTTAATTTCCAAAGTTTCAGTGTCCAACGTGTTTAATAATATTTGAAGTGCAAAGTGTAACATTCAAAGTTTCGAAAGCTTGCGTCTGATAATCTTATATTCAAAGTAGAAAAGTGTATTCAACATTTGCTGACGTTTGCTTAATGAAAAGCAAGAAACAGTGGATCGATTAGAAATATTTAATTGAGGTATCCGGTAATTTTAATATTTTTAAGGGAATTATAAATGTCTAAATATTTAAGGATGATAGTGCATATACACGAGTTTTAAAATGTTTGTAGGTAATGACGTCCCCTTGCTTTGAAATCGTTTTCGCGGCGCCACCTTGACATAGCTCACATTGAGCTTCTTGTTTCCTTTTACAGTAAATTCTCTCTAATCTAAGATATAAATAATGTATAAAATATAAATAAAATACAAATAATAATAAAAATCTATATATAAATGGAGAATTTGAGAAGAGGTGATATGATTATCCGAGCCTCGTGGCTCGTTTTTATAGTCGACAATTGTCAACAACTATAGAAACGAGTTGTGAGGCTCGAATAATCGTATCTCCTCTTTCCAAATCGTCCATTTTTGTGCACAAGCGTCACTTCGAGAGAATTTACTATACTTGGAAAAATCAGTAGAAATATTCTAAACTCTAAACACATTGACGATGGAATGGAATAAAGCGAGAAACTTCATGTTCAGTTCTTGCCTGATCTCAAAATGTGAAAGAAGAAGTGTGTCTTCGTCTAGCTTCACAGTGGTGAACGTTCTCCTTCGATAAAGGTTACACGCGTAAACCTTCTTCTGTTTTTATAACAGGAAACTCTAACAGAATATTTTATAAAATGTGACCAGCTTTTTATTACATTGTGAAGCTAATAATAATAATAAAGAATTCTTTACAAGAGAGCAATAAGATTCTATTTACACTTCATTCTTACAAGTTAATACCTAAAAATATATGTATGTAGTCTGTAATTTCCAATATTAATTGATTATTAGCGAACGCGTAAGTGAAACACAATAAAATGCAAACCTTGGTGCTTTGGTAAAAGCGTGGTGACAGCCTCAGTGAAAATTACAACTTTCCAGTTACTTCCAGTTAACGACAAAGAGACTTAATAAAATTTAATTTGCATAGAAACTCGCAATTTATTCATCATTTTAAGAATAGAACAACGTTCTGAACATTCAGAAATCAGATAATCGGAAATCCGGCAACGAGATTGCTGGATGAATTAATTTATGATTATACAGGTATTACTTTTAAACGACATGCAGAAGTTACTCGTTCTTGATCAGTCACACGAAACGAATCCGATAAATTAGTCTTTTCATGCATCCTATAAATACTTTAATCCCGTTGGAACGTAATTTTCACATCGTGCTTATCACCTGGGAAGCTTTCACCGAAGACCTCCGTATCTGATTAGATCTGCTTTCTATAAAACAGATTTAAAAATCCATCTTCGCATAAATATCACATCAATAATATGAAATATTTTCCTTCTTATCTTTATTATAATTTTTAGAGACATTTATCTAAAATTCTCTTGTTCGTAAGAGAGCGAATTATCGTATAGCTTCATCGAACAATGTACATTTGGAACATACATGCCGAAAAGGTTAGGGGTGTTTCAGTATTTTAGAGCTAGCAATGATTTCTCTCAAGCTGGATATGACAAACATACTAATACTTTCGTACAGTTAATTGCGTATATGTATATTAGTCATTTAAAAAAAACACTGGACGTTAGAATATTAAATTGAAGGGATTAAGAAAAAGAATTAAATCTTGGTAGCAATTAAAAATTAAATTTTGTCTCGACCTAGAAGAATTTAATAACGTCCACATTTACAATTAGTAGATTACGTATGGAATCATTATCAGGAGTCTGATTCGTTGTTATAGTGATTAAAATAAGGCAAATACTTGAACGACTAGGTACATGTACTAATAGCATTTACTTAATATTTCCCAATATTTTCGTACCCACTACTAATTGAAGACAA